>NW_006921618.1:5972888-5974667 GCF_000298275.1 Orycteropus afer afer | reverse complement strand
AGGAGGCCTACTTTTGAGCCCAGCAGGGTGGTCAAAGTAGCCAATCACAGCATCAGAACTCTAAGCACGTGAGAGAGAGTGGGAACCTCCCAGAACATTGTATTGTGCCACGCCCAACAGAAATACTCCACGTGGATAACATTTACAATTAGGAGCTCCTCAGCTGCTCATTCCACCACTGAGTTTACAATGACTTATGGGTAGAAAAGCCATACTAAGTAATTTACTACACTGCAGTATCATTTTTCCTCCTTTTCATATTACACAAGTAGTGGAAATTAAATGTGTGCTTACAATAATTTTGTTTTTATTGGGAGGGAAGAGGGCTGCTTTGAACAGCTCTAAATCCCCATAATTATGAATTTCATGCAGAGATTTTCACTTGTACTGTGGTGTTTTAATGCATAACAAGGAGGGGGAATAATCTATCTTTCAAATGTCAAGAATACCTGTTTCATGAGGGGCTGCTGTTACTTGCTCAGTCAACCAATTTGTGTGTCCATTCTGTGCTGGCTACTTTGTTTGGCATTATTGATGATACCTTACATAATATTTATAAGCAGAAATATAACCTTAGTCAAATAAATTATTTAGAAAAGCCATAATTTGATGTGTTGAATTAAGAGTAGGAAACAGTACATTAAGAGTTATCGCATAGTTAAATTAATGCAGTAATAAGGGCCTAATGAAGGGGTCAGCCAGGAGAATGAACTAGGGGGAAAAAAATCTGAGAAAATATCTTAAATTTAATTCCTCTGTTCTAGCTAATTCGGTATTAATTGTCCTATAAATCTATACTTCCCCATCAGTTAGGTATGAGAAGGGATATATGTCACAGTTTCAGTAGGGTGTATATCTGTGTGTATTCTGTTTTTCAAAAAACTGTGTCTCCTAAAGAGATGTGTGCTCTTTCTTTCCACGTCATATTGTGACTTACTATTTTAAATCAAGACTTCAAATAACACTTGAACAAGGTGAGTATAATTCTTGCTCGGTAAGTAGCTATTTTTAAAAAAGGAGAAAAAAAAAAAGCATGTTAAAATGTCTTAATGTTATCCATGGAAGAAAAGTTTTGCTTAGAGTTTTGTGGTACATTTGATGTATACTTGGAGAGCAATGTTTATCTTCAGCTCACTATGGTGTTTATTGTTTAGAGAAAACTACTTATGAGTGTATATTTGATCCCAGAAAATCCTTTAGAAAGTGGTCATCCCTTTCTCATGAGTGGAATGTAGAGTTAAATTCATACCTATGTGAAATTAAATGAACAGGCTACCCAAACTCTGTAACTCGTAAGAGGATTCTATTTTGGAACCAGAGTTAAAATCACAAGCATATTTGAGACACATACATAAAACAGATTGATTATGTAAAATCAGAAGATGCATAAAAAATAGAAAACTACACAGAAGGAGGAACATATATTCAATACGAGACTGTGAGACAATAGCACAGTTAAACACTCCCACAGTTTCCATAATCTGAGTTCCATACCTTAAGAAAATTATTTATGTTGTATAGACCACATAGGAAGAATAACAGCTGATGTAACAAAGTTTTCTTGATCATTATGGTCCCTGAGGGAAAACTAAAAAATAATTGGAGTGTGTTTAAGAAGTAGTTTCAACTCTTACAAGATTCCACTCTTAATTTTTTGTTGTAACCATGTGTTTTCAGTAATACAAGGCATTTTGATGGAAAGAAAACAAAACTTCTGGAGGTAACATGTATTTTGATACAGTTTATGGGACACATATATCCCAAGGGGTCTCTTGTGCT
>NW_006921618.1:5967857-5969458 GCF_000298275.1 Orycteropus afer afer | reverse complement strand
CCCGCCCGTGCTTACCTTGCTCCCGGAGACCTGGTCCGTCTCGGGAGGGACCCATCAGATGGTACACACGAAAGTGGGATAGCAGTTTTACGCTAAACCCCAGAGGCAGAAGATGAAGATAGGCATGCTGTAGTGTAGATCACAAAAAGACTAAAGGGCATTTCCTATAATGGTCAGTAATAGGAAATAATACCTTCTTTTCATTGTTGCCAAGAACAATTTATGTGTTCAGTATTACTGTTCTTCCAAAAAAGATTTGAGATGTCCCAGAGATGTTGGTTGGTTTAGGCTTGATGAATGATCTTGTACTTCCACAGAGAATCAGATTAGAACATACCTTTCAGTTTTGTGGGGTTTTTTGTTGTTGTTGTTTTGTTTTTGTTTTTAATTAATGTGGCCTTTTTTTAATAGTGGCCTTCCATTGACTCTTCTCCCTACCCATCTACCTGTAACACCTCACTTCTATCTGTTGGCTTTTGTGTTGCCTTCTGTGGAATTCTTTTAGTATTTTCTACTTATTCTCTGGTGTTATTGTTAGTTGTCAGCCACCTTATGTACAACAGAGTTAGACACTGCTTAGTCCTGCACCATCTTCAGAATCATTGCAGTGCTTGTGCCATCATCACAGCCGCTGTGTTAATCCATCTTGTTGTGGGTCTTCCCTTTTGTCGTTGACCCTGTATATTACAGTGTGATATCTTTAACCACAGATTGGTCCCTTCTGACAGCATGATCAAAGTACAAGACAGGAAGTCTCACCGTTCTTGCTTCTAAGGAGCATGCTGTCTGTATTCCTCCAAGACAGATTTGTTCATTCTCGTAGTAGTCCATGATACATTCTGTATTCTTTACTATCACAATTCAGATACATCACCCTTCTTCGGTCTTCTCTATTCATTGTCCAGGTCTTATATGTATATAATAAGGTTATTGAAAATGGCATGACTTGGGTCAGCCTCAGTCTTTAAAGAGACATCTTTTGCTCTTTTCCAGCAAAGTTGCCCAATGTGCTACGTCATTTGATTTCTTGACAGCTGCTTCCATGGGTGTTGATTATGAAATGAAATCATGACAACTTCAGTCTTTCTCCATGTATCAGGATGATGGTTATTGGTTGAGTTGTGATGATTTTTGTTTTATTTTTGTTGAGGTGTGATCCATACTGAAGGGTGTAGTCTTGGATCTTCATCAGTAAGTGCTTAACTCTTCTTTACTCTCAGCAGGCAAGGATGTGTCATCTGCATATTGCAGGTTGTTAATGAGTCTTCCTCCAGTCATGATGTCGTGTTCTTCTTCATTTAGTTCAGTTTGTCAGATGATTTATTCAGCATACAGATTGATGAAGTTGGCTGAAAGGAATACAACCCTAACACATACCTTTCTTGATTTTAAACCATGCAGTATCTCCTTGTTCTGTTTAAACAACTGCCTCATGGTCTTTGTATAGGTTCCTCATGAGCACAAGTAAGTGTACTGGAATTCCCATTCTTCAGAAAGTTATCCGTAATTTGTTAATGATCCACACAGTCAAATGCCTTTGCATAGTCAAATGAAGGACAGATAAATATCTTTCTGGTATTCTTTGCTTTCAGCCAAAATCC
>NW_006921618.1:5947298-5967217 GCF_000298275.1 Orycteropus afer afer | reverse complement strand
TTATCTAGATGCAGCTTGCTAGCTTTTAAGATCCCAGTCGCTACTCGCCAAAGTAGGAGGTGGAACAATGTTTTGTATAGTATGTTATGCCGATTGAGCTTGATGTCCCCTGCGACTATGGTCCCACTGGCTTGAATTTCTGATAGTTCTCCTATCAATGTACTCCTACAACTGTTTTTTAATTACCTTCAGCAAAATTTTACTTTCATGTGATATTAACAATATTGTTCAATAATTTCCACATTCTGTTGGATCACCTTTCTTTGGAATGGGCACAAATATGGTTCTCTTCAGTTGGTTGGCCCAGTAGCTGTCTTCCATATTCCTTGGCATATATAAGTGAGCATTGCCAGAGCTTTATCCATTTGTTGAAACATCTCAGTGAGTATTCTGTGAATTCCTGGAGCCTTGTTTTTCACCATTTCCTTCATTGCAGCTTCAGTGTCATCCTTCTATAACATCAGTTCTTGATCACATGCTGCCTCCTGACATGGCTGAATGTTGACCAAATCTTTTGGTATAATGACTGTGTGTTCCTGCCATCTTTTATTTATTTATTTATTTTGATGCTTCCTGCATTGTTCAATATTTTGCCCATAGAATCCTTCATACTACAACTTGAGGCTTGAATTTTTTTCTTCAGTTTTTGAGCTTGAGAAATACTGAGTATGTTCCTCCCATTTGATTTTCCAACTCCAGGTCTTTGCACTTTTTATTATAATACTTTGCTTCTGAAGCTGCCTTTTGAAATCTTCTGTTCAGCTCTTTTAGATCATTATTTCTTCCATTCGCTTTAGATATTCTCTGGTCAAGAGCAAGTTTCAGAGTCTCTTCTGACATCCATTTTGGGCTTTTCATCGTCTTCTGTCTTTTTAATGACCTTTTTTGCTTTTATCATGTATATTTTTGATGTCACCCCACATCTCCTTTGGTCTTTGGTCTTTGGTGTTGAGTGTGTCAGATACATTTTCAGATGGTCTTTAATTTAGGTGAGATATACTCCAGGTCATATTTTAGCTTGTGTAGACGTGTTTTAACTTTCTTCAGGTTGAATATTTATGTGAGCAATTGGTGGTTTGTTCCACAGTAGCCCCTTGGCCTTTTTTAACTGATGATTCTGTATTCCGTCTGGCAAGTTCCACATGTATAGTCACCGTTTATCTTGTTGAAAAGTATCTGTAATCAATAAATTGTTCTTGCAAAATTCTACCATGTGATCACTGGTGTCATTTCTATCACCAAGGACATATTTTCCAAGTACCAGCACTGCTTCTTTGTTTCCAACTTTCACATTCCAGTCATCATTAATTATGAATACATCTTGTTTGCATGTTTGTCAGTATCAGACTGCAGAAGTTGGTAAAATCTTTCATTTCTTCATCTTTGGCTTTAGTGGTTGGTGTGTAAATTGGTATAGTAGTAATATTATCTGGTCTTCCTTGTAGGCATATACATATTATTCTATCACTGACAGCATTATATATTAGGATAGATCGTTTTTTTGTTGTTAATTTTTATTGTGATTTGGATGAAAGTTTACAGAGCACATTCATTTTCCGTACAGCAGCTCACATACACTTTGTCTCATGACATTGACTGCAATTTCCCACAGTGCAACAACTCCCCTCCCACTTCCTCCCAATGGTTACCTCTTCCCTGTGTCCTTCCCTCCATGCGCTCCTGCCCCTGGAACTGTCTTGCCTGTGCATACACAGCCCTTCTGTTGCCTCATGATTGATCTCTCCAAGGTGTGTATCTACCTAATGTAAGTGTTTCAGCTCATAAGCCTGTCTTTTGTTTGACTGGAAGCCACAGGAGTGAGTTCAATTCCACACCCGAAGGGCAGCTAGGGGCGATAGTCTCAGGGGTTCCACCATGCTCTCTTATCAGACCAGCAAACCTGGTCCTTTTTTTTTTTTTTTAAGTGATTTTGAGTTTTGTTCCACATTGTTCTCCCACTCTATCCAAGATCTCCTACACAGAATTTGAATACAGGTGGTATTACATCTATTTTTTCCCAGCATGAACTGACAATGGTATGTAATGGACCTAATTTTGTATTTCAGCTCAAACAGCTATAACTGCACCAAAGATGTGGAAGAAACCAAAAGATCGGACCCGAACCACTGAGGAGGTGTTAGAAGCAGGGTTAGAGGTAAGGGCAAAAATAAATCTCTTTATCTCATCTTCTGAGCAGAGTTGCCATTTCACAAGACAAGTTGGGTTTATACTTCTTCCTTGAGATACTCTTTTCCATGTGAAACTTGATATATCAAGATGAGATTAATACCTATTTAGAATAGAATTTTTTTCTTTGAGATTTTTAAATAGTGTTTAATTCTTTACTCTTTCAAAATATCTCTTCTGAAATGGAAAAATAAGTTATTGTTTAACTTCTGGCCAACTTTCTACCTCTCCCTAGTTGAATTTTTCTTTATACTCACCTGATAGAAATATTAATCTTGTAAACAAAAAATGACAACTTTTTTTAAATACCCATTAGCAATGGTGGTAGAAATAACCAGGTACATCTTAGGGAAATTAATTTTGAATCTGTCATCTTTCAACTGTGTCACAATAACAACTTTGTTTTTCTGAACTAAGCCACACTAGATTTTGCTATAGATTATAAAATTACAAAATCAACAGATGGAGTGAAGGGCCAAGATTTAGTCCTAAGGATGATCTAACAATTTCCTAAAAGGTTGGTGGTGTGACTTCACCAGCCGTTCCTTAGGAAAAAAGAGGAGGCAACCTGCTTCTGTAAATATTTACAGCCTGGAAAACCGAATGGGACAGTTCTACTCTATGTGATAGGGTTGCTATGAATCAAAATCTGCTTGTTGGCAGAGGATTTGTGTGGGGTCTTTTTCTTTTTGTTTTTGTGTTATCTGAACATGTATAGTGTCCACTTCTTTACCTTATAGTTGAAGAATAATGTAAACTATCTGTATGTGGCTTTTTTCTTTATAATCTCTAGTTAATCTTTTAATATCTATTAAGATAAATTTTGTTGAAGATTTAAAATTATAGTATTCAATTGTAGAGATTATCTTTAAGTGAATTTAAATGCATTTGCTTCATACGATTTTTCTAGCAAGTTATAATGCTTACCCTTTTCAAGCAGCTAACGTACTCCTTTGTTACTTCTCCCTGTCCTGTCATTGCTTTTACATTATGCGCTATTGATGTCATAGTTAGTCCCTTAGCAACCACTAAAATGTTACATGGGTGTGATTTCATTGTCCTTACAGGGGGTAAGATCTGAGAGTAAGTTATAGAGGTACAAATAGGTGTTGCACTCCTCTTAAAGCTGTCCAGAAAAAACAAAAAACAAAAACAATGTTAATCCTACAGAGAATTTAAATACCTTCCAGAGGCAGGGAAATCACATACATTTCTGCTATGGTTGTAAGAGCTTCGTAAACTGATTCCTCTTTAATTCGGTTATTTTTTATTTATTTTCTTCAGTTATACGTCATGTTCCTTTGCTTGGTGGCTAGATTTCTAAGCATTATTGATCCTAAATTTATGTGCCACTACTCCTGTCCCTTGATATAGTGGTCCTGTTCTTTATATTGGAGGTCAGCAAACTTTTTCTATAAGTGGCCAAATAGTAAATATTTTAGGCTTTGTTGGCTATATGATCTCTGTCACACTTTCTCAACTCTGTTAAGGTGGCCCAAGAGCAGTCATAGATGATGCATGAACAAATACATGACTGAATTCTGATAGAATTTATTTATTGATTGATGCACACTGAAATTTTTATTTCACGTAGTATTCACATGTCACATAATATTCCTTTGATTTTTATTCAGTCATTACGAATGTAAAAACTATTCTTACCTTGCAAGCTATACAAAAACAGATGGTGGACCAAATTTGGCGCATGTACTGTAGCTAGCAGAAACCTACTTTAGATTCTTATTCTTCAAATATGAGAAATATTTTGACTTATCCTGAACCAGCCACTTTTTTTCTTAACAGTATAATTTAAAAGTAAAATAAAAAGATAATTGATGATTTTCAGAGACTTCTTTCAAAAATCATAGTTCTTTGTCTTTCCTACAGTTGAACATTTGTTATTTTTAGTAGCTTAGTAAATATTGGATATTATTGTCTTCATTTCCAGTGATCAAGCTCCTCCTTTCCTAAATTATTCTTTTAGACTTTAAAATAATGTAGTTGAAGCATTAGCCTGTTTGGGGTAATATACTGGTTTATTAAATCATTGTAAATATTTTATCAACATCTTTCAATTATAACCTAGAAAGATAACATGAAGAATCTTCCATCTTAAAATTGCTGATTGTGGCCTCTCAAAATTTGTTTGAACATTTTAGAATGACTACATTTCACCAAAGGAGCTCTGGTGGTGCAGTGGTTAACACATTCAACTGCAAACCCACCAGCTGCTCTGCAGGAGAAAGATGAGGCAGTCTGCTTCCATAAAGATTTACAGCCTTGGATACTTGATGGTGCAGTTCTACTCTGTCCTAAAGGGTGACTGAGTGGCAATCAGCTTGCTGGCAGTGGATGAACATTTCAACAATCATTACACATATAGCAGTCAATCTGATTTTCTACTTTAAAAACTCAATGCATTAAACATTTTGTCAAGTAAAATATGCTTTGAACAGGTTCCTATAAAAGATTCACCTTTGATAGTCCAGCCAGTGATATGCTTGCTTTCTTCAATCTGATTTTCTGAGTAATCAATTTTGGAAAGCTAGATACAAACTAGTGGGAGAGTATTTCATCCTGCTGCAAGGAAACTAATCATAATAAATATTTAATTCAGGGTTTTTTTGTGGATTCCCTTGAAACATCCCTTATAAGAATATTATTCTGAGTTTCTGAATTACAGTTTGTCATTCATAGAACAGATATCTTTATACTTCTTTTTATAGTTAGAAATTGAATTTTCAGGTAATGAAGTTTCTATTTATATGAAATGAAATGTCTGCTATTTATTTTAGATAACTCTACGTATTTTTATTTCTGTAATAGCATTTTTTCATGTTTTATAGAATCTGCGTTTAGAATACTCTATATTGCACAATATAGTTATCTTGCTCTTTAGTAAGTTTATTGTATAGTACTGTTTACAGACTCACATCCTATTAAAGCTCTTCATGATGACCTTGCACTTAATTATAAAATGCTATAACAAAGGCCATTATGAGTTTAAATTTAGAGTGCTATATAGTAGAGAAAGGAGCTCTGGTAGCACAGTGCCTAAGGCACTTGACTGCTAACCAGAAGGCTGGCTCTTCAAACCCACCAGCCACTCTTTGGAAGGCAGATGGGACAATCTACTTCCATAGTGATACTGCCTCGGAAACCCAAGGAGGAGTTGCTATGAGTCTGGCCAACTCTATAGCACATAACAACAACATATAGTAGAGAAAGGAGCTCTGGTGACGTAGTGCTTAAAGCATTTGACTGCTAACCAGAAGGTTGGTGGTTCAAACCCACCAGCCACTCCTCAGAAGGGAGACTGGGTAATCTACTTCTGTAAAGATTTACTGCCTCAGAAACTCAAATGGTGTTACTATTTTTCGGGATCGACTCAATGGCAGTGAGTTTGGTTTGCTTTTGGTTTATATAGTAGAGAAGGAGCTCTGGTGGTATAGTGGGTAAGGCATTTGGCTGCTAACCAGAAGGTGGTTCAAACCCACCACCTACTCCATGAGAGAAAGATGAGGCAATCTCATTCTGTAAATATTTACAGACTTGGAAACTATGAGTTGGAATCAACTCCATGGCCGAAAGTATATAGTAGAGTGTGGAATATGAAAAAATGAAGCTGTTGAATCATGATTCATACTTGGAAGATCTGTTTTTTATCAACCTACTTTGTGCCATGTTTCATAAAAGTAATCATTTCCAGACTTTGTATCTTTCTGTCTTTTGATGATGTCCATGTATTGGGTCTCCACATGGAAGAGAAGGGGATAGTATGTGTATTTCATAAACTGTTTATTGTCATTATGTAAACAGCCCAAAGCCATCTGTTTCTATTGATAGCATTTTAAATCTAAATGTCTTTTCCCCCATAATCTCAAATGTATAGAAGAATAAAATGTACTATTACTGTATCTGTTGATATTTCACTTTCTAGCAGTAGAATTTGTCAGTTAATTTTTTAAAAAACAGAATTTTATAAATCAGTTGGTTTGAACCACTTTTTGGTTGTACAGGTGTATTTGTATGTTCTGTAAGAATTGCCAGGTGTATAGTAGAGCTGACAAAGGCCAAGGTTGTAGTCACTTCTTGGTCACAGCCAGCTACCCAGAGGGAGTGTGTAATTGAACCTGTGGGCTGGGGACCATAGTTGCAGGGGACATCAAGCTCAATTGGCATAACATACTACACAAAACATTGTTCCACCTCCTACTTTGGCAAGTAGTGACTGGGATCTTAAAAGCTTGCAAGCAGCCATCTAGGTGCAGTGATGGGTCTCTCCTCATCCAGAGAAAAGAAGAATGAAGAAAACCAAAGATACATGGAAACAGTTAGTCCAAGGGACTGGTACACCATGTGATCCACAGTGTATACAACTATGAGCCCAGAAGAACTAGATGATGCCTGGCTACTGCTCTCTACCACTCAGAGGGGGATCTATGTAGGAGATCCTGGATAGAGAGGGAGAACAATGTTGAACAAAACAAAATCATTTTGGGGGAAAAAATAAGTGTGTGTGGGGGGACCAGGTTTGCTGGTCTGCTAGAGCTTGATGGAACCACTGAAACTATGGCCCCTAGCTGCCCTTCAGGTCTAGAATTGAATCCACTTCTGTGGCTTCCAGCCAAACAAAAGACAGACATATGAGTTGAACATTTACCTGAGGTAGATACACTCCTTGGAGAGAACAATCATGGGGGACAAAAAGAAATCCATTTTTATTTCATATCTACTGCTAAAATAGTAAAAAATAATCTAGTGAATAGTTTCCAATTCTATCTTGCCTTTTAGAAATAGGCATGATGCACCACGGAGCTCTGGTGGTCCAGTTCTTAAGCATTTGTTTGCTAACTGAAAGGTCAGCAGTTTGAACTCACCAGCTGCTCTGCAGGATAAACATGTGGCAATCTACTTCTATAAAAATTAGTAGCCTTGGAAACTCTATGAGGCAGTTCTACTCTGTCCTATAGGTTTGGTATGAGTTGGAGTCGACTTAATAACTACAGCCAGTTTGATTTATGATGCACTAGAACCCAGTTTTCTCCCTCAAGAAATACGTTCCAAGCATTTTTTTGACATAAGATTTAAATAAGGGTCACAGACTCAGAATTTTAAGAACCAATAAACAAAAACAGACCGTAACTGACAAGTAACCTCCTTATAAAACGAGAGATACTTTAAGCCATTCATGAAGCTCTCTACTTCAGTCAGAGTAGCACAAAAAATACCCTTTTATATTACTTTTTTATTTGCTGAGCTTTAAGGGCAAGAGTTGGAGTGCTTGTTTTAGATTTCAAATTAAGACTTTTTCATTCCCATCAAGTTGAAGGATTAACAGTTCTTTCCATTGTAACCTTTGGTACATTGGGATTTCATTAGTCATGTTAAAGCATTCAAGTAGTCATTTGAATCGCCTACCTCATCCTAGAGAGGAAATGAGAAAAATATGTAAAATAAACTTACTATTCTAGTACTACATGCCAAAAACAGACACCCTTGTCTTGAATAACATGGTTTTCTTTGCTTTTTGAGGAGTAGGTGTAGATCTTCGTATATATTTACACACAGTCAAAAAATAACTTCTTTGTTCACTTATGCTTTAGCCTAAAGCTGAAGAAGAGCTTTTAGGTGACAGAATACTTGAATCCGAACAGGATAAAATGAACCAAGGGTTTCGTTCTGAAAGAGACCCCTGTGACTTAAAAAAAGTGAAAACTGTGGAAGAAAATGGAGAAGAAGCTGAGCCTGTTCGTAATGGCGCCGAAAGTGTTTCTGAGAGTGAAGGGATAGATGCTAATTCAGGCTCCACCGATAGTTCTGGTGATGGAGGTACATTCCCCTTTAAACCAGGTAAGTTTGTCCCAGTCTTCTGTGTACCTTTTTCCTTTTCCCCTTTATTCTACTGAAACCTTAGAGAAATGTTGCCTTCTCAGAGAGACATTGGATGGAATAAAGAGGTTTGTCACAGTAAAATTGACAGACTAGATCAGCAGGTGTAAGTTAATGTGACAAGCAAATCCAGTGAGTTTCACATTGGTAGAAGCAATAGCTGATGCTGCTTTACACTTATACTGGCTTTGGAAGAGCAGCTGGCAAAGGGAATCAGTACCACACTGGTAGAATTTGATAAGAGAAAGTTTTATTCATTTTATTTGAAGGGGATATTACATCTGTGACTATGCCCCTTGAGAATAGTTGTACTCACCATTTCACAAGCCTTGAACTCAATTTATTGACAGAAACTCTTCAGAACTGAACTCTGATATAATCATTCAGACTAGTATGACAGAGTTATTGATGACCTGCAGTGTAAGAAGTGCACTGTGAACTGTATGACAAACCTGGGAGGATCATTTGTCCTAAGATACCATCAAATGAGTTTACCTTCTGTCTCAATCCTATACAAATTGTGATTGACTTTGAGATTTATGGGGCGATTTGGTATGGGCATGTGTAGAAAAGTGGTTCCTTTGATAGAAAGTTTTGAGGTACGTGAGAAGTTTTTTTTTTACTCTGCCAAGTCAAGAATGACTTTTGTGTAATGTACCTTTTTAATGTAAAGTGCCAGACCTCAAAGATAATCTAAACCAGGTTTTTCAGTCTGCTTGTTTTAATCCACTTAGGTTGTGGAATTTATTTAGTGGGTCACAAATAACGTTCTAGAAAAAGAGAATAAAATACATCAGTGTTATCAGTGTATTACATGTTGTAAGGGTGAGTATTGTTTTGGGAAACTTTTATTTCAGTTTTATATGTGCTTGATTGTCTGAGCTCATAAACTCAATGTATTTTTACTGTGGTCAAAAATGTTTGAAAGCAACTTACCACCTTAATACACTGATCTTTTCACTATCAGTTAACTGCTATTACAGGCTTTATAAGATTGTAATATTATAGTATTAAAAAATTGTTTTTTCTTACCTCAGGACTTGATGTACTGAATTTGCTTTTAAATCTAGGCTTATTTCAGATCACCAAGCACTTGTTGCTGCCACCAATCTTTTAATCAGAGAATTGTCCTTACAAGAACTTGTAAATTATTTTTATCTTTCAGTTTGTCAAGGAAAAGGTTTTGCACAGTTATATAGGCTCCAACTGTGTTAGCTAACTAACTGCCTTTTGCCTTTGTAGTGCACACCAGCAGTAATTGGAAAAAGAGTTTAAAATGTTAGATCACGATATGGTGATGTCTAGTTTTTAAGAAATATAATAGGTAACAAGAATTTGTTTGATACAATCTGCAGAATTCTCAAAGACCATCAGTGGATCTGTGACCACCAATAAATCATGTATAGATATCATATATATCATTTAGTCAGATAAAAAAGGGTACCGTCTGTTAGAGGGAATGATTTTGATGAGAATTTTGTAATTATTTTCCGATACAGTTTTCAAGAAATTAGTAGTTTTGTGTAATGGGAGTGAAACTATAAGCGATAGCTGTTACAATAGTATTAGAGTTATAAATGCCAATAATTCTGTTGGCGCTTTGCTTGTGTGGGCTAATCAGCAACACCCTGAGGACAGGTATGAAGATTCCCATTTTACATACGAGGGAATTGCCCTTATTACGTTTGGTATTTAGGTTGTTTATTTGTACATTTATTTTTATAGTATTAAGCCATTGCAGTTAAACCTGAAAAGTATATCCTGTGGCAAAAATCAATTTAAAGTTCACGTTAGAAATATAGGCAAAGAGTGTGTTTCGTGTTGGAGTTTTTAAAGAAGCATAGTCCCAGTTAGTTGGCTCAGCAAGCAAGTGGGATAAGATAAATTTAGTTTTATTCATTTCAACTGAAAGAGATATTACAGATATGACCATATTATTTTATTTTATTCAGATTAAATTGTAGGAATGAAAGAAAATTCTGTGTCTAGCTACTTAGACTTTTCAGAGTATTAAATAAGTTGATTTTTTGGTATGTGATTCTGCCTCCTTTTCTGTAAAATTACATTTCCAAATGAACAACCAAAGCAGAATCCTTTTCCATAAAACAGAGTAGTATAAATTCCTCATTTCTGAGATATTTGAAGGAGTTTTTTTTTCTTAATGATATTTAACCAGTATTGTCCTTGACCAAATTTCCTTTAGTGTGTATATGAAGTGCTTCCTGTAGCAAATTGTTCCAAATTGCTTCAGATATCAGGAAGGGATGAAAGAACAAATGACAGTTTAAAATCTTGACATGACATTTTCTGACTGTGCTCATTATTTCCTTTGATCTTTTTACTTATGACTAGATAAAAGAAATATTGGAATCTGGTTTGTACTTCTACTGGACATGTATATAATGACTCTACAGACAGTTGTCTGCCTACATCCCTCTTTCTAGAATCCTGGAAGCCTGCTGATACTGAAGGCAAGAAGCAATATGACAGGGAGTTTCTGCTGGACTTTCAGTTCATGCCAGCATGTATACAGAAACCAGAGGGCCTGCCTCCCATCAGTGATGTGGTGCTTGACAAGGTATGCGGTCCCTCAGAGAAAGCTAGCTCCTTTTGTTTGGAACTGGTTTTAACTATCAGTGCAGATACCTAAATTTTGAGCAATATGTGAAGTAAAACAATTTTTAGGAGTTGTTAGACCAAATGGTATTTGAATAAAACTATATTATCTTTAAGAATTAGATTTTCCCTTAATACTGTTGGATGTTTGGATTTTTATTATAGATTATGGTAATCTTGGGGCAAAGCCCATAATCAGTGGTGAATTTTTAAAGTTTATTTATTTGTCTGCTTACTATGACTATTTCCTGGGTATGTAGTGCCCATTGAGGTAAACATGTTGCTAAAATAAAATGAAGGTGTTTCCCCATTGTTTTAACTTTAAAGTATATTATTGTAGTGTCCTTAAAGACAGGTCAGAAACTTAGGAAGGTAATTGACAGGTTAAACTTAAATATAAGTCAACATAATTCAGTTAATACATATCTCAGAATTTTCCTAATGAATTTTTCAAATCATTATAAAGTCTCCAGTGTAACGCAAATAGATACCCTTTGTCTTTACACATGACCTTAAAGGTGTGTACAGAAAATTAATAGTCAGTGTTTGTCTGTTTATTAGATAGGAGTAAAGTTAGATGTATATCTCTCCATATAATTTTGTGTAAATCAAAGATGAACCAGTGCTAGTGACTAAAATTTAAGTATTTTTGTTTTGAAGAGGAAATGTTTACCCTTAATTAAAATGTAGAGGTTAACTATCTTATAACATGAGGTCTACCTTTATGGAGATTTCCAGGAGCTGTTTATCTAGACCTTATTTGTGTTACTTTACTTTCTTTTAGCAAGAGGTCTTTTTATTTCTCTTGATATCTAAGTCTTATCTCTTAGGTACTTATGTGAGGACAGTTGAATAGTTGGTGGTGCTAATTTGAGGCTACTTCAGTACTTCAGAGGGCAAGTGTTATATCCACTGGATTAGATTATTCTATTAGAAAATATCCCTTCTTGTTTTGCTGCCTTACCTGTTTCTGACTGGACAATCATTAGTTAATTTTTCATTGAACTACTTAGTCTATATGCCTAAGTAAAGCTGGGTATCTCGGATTAACAAGGCAGACAAAGAGAGGTTTACATGTATCATGGCATCTGAAACATATCTCCTTTTGAGACTATTACTTATTCAGAATACGTGCTTTATTAACCATAAGTCAAGAGCATGCAGACCAAAATGAGCAATATCAAGATTCTTGTAGGCAATTGTTCTTCTTATGTCCTGGTGAATATCTAGAAAAATGAATGCCAAAATTTGGCCTTAGTTCAGAGGATCTCAAAATGGCTTTTCTTGAGTCATTCCACTGGGCCCATGTGTCTAGTGGGCCATTCCACTGATTGTGTCTAGCTTTTCCTGGGAATTTTAGGTCTAATCAGTCCCAGTGCACCAGAAAACCATTGATGTCCTAAGGGTTCTGATTAGCCCAGGAGAAGCTTCAGCGTCCACTGGTTTAGAAGCCTCAACTGACAGGACATTTCAGTTAAGGTTTTGTTATCTTTGTAGAGATGAATGTTTTGCAACCTATATTAAGCTTTCCTTTGCTTCTTTATGCAGATCAACCAACCCAAACTGCCCTTACGAACTCTGGATCCTCGGATTTTGCCTCGAGGACCAGACTTTACTCCAGCTTTTGCAGATTTTGGAAGGCAAACACCTGGTGGAAGAGGTGTACCTGTAAGTGCAAGTTCACTACAACCCAGTTAGTTCGAAACTGTCATAGATTCCAAGATATCTTGTGTAACAGCAAGAGAGTGGCTTTTATCCATTGATTCTTCTAACCAAGAAGGAAGTAGAAGAGGCAAAGACTATTCTTTCCACACTAATATTAAAACAAATAAAGAATACACTTAAAGTCATTTTCACTTGAAAGAAGCTGGTCTGCATTAATTTGGTCTCTCCCCGCCTCCCCCCCATACCTTTTCAGTTGAAATGACCTGCAAATGTGTTAAAAATAGAGTCAACCTTGTTAGCATTCCTACTTTATTTTGAGGTATTCCTGATATATTAGAGATCTCTGATGACATTCCGCTAATGGACATCTCTTTGTCTTTGTTTCTACAGATTTGCAAAGCGCAGAGCAGGCATGGATTGCCAATCCTGGAACAGGGCAAAGCCCCAGCATGCACTCCTCTGACGATGTCGCACCCACCCCTGAAGAGCCTGCCTCTAGGGGTGCGCTGAATCCTTTTTTTTTTTTTTTTTTAAATAGTCTATGGTATTATAATATTTTCTGTTTTGCTCTTCTCCTTTACTATAGGTTATGAAGTTAAAATACGAACAAATGACATTTACAAAAGAGTGCAGTATTCGTAAACTGCAGATTGCCATTACACCCCCAAGTGGCAGGCTCTTCAGCGGTGGAAATGGCATCACCAATGGAGTTTTGCTGGGGCACTGCAATGTGCAGGATTTGGCAGGCTCTGGCTAGCTCATGCTTAGTAGACTTGCAAAAGCATGAGGGAAGTTGCCAAAGATATAAATACCTCTTTTTCCCAAGTTAGAATAACATAGAGAGCACTTAAGTTCTGGAGGAGTTTGGACTTTGATGTACATTTGCAGATCACCCTTTTAAGACTTCTTTATTTTATGCTTTAAAAATTATTTTTATATAAGGTGATAATTTTTATTTTCCCATCCCGTTTTTATTCCCAGAATGGCAACTTTTGAAACCTGCTTTGAAATAAGACTACACTACCTAGAAATGAATGTCACTTTGTAGTTGTTTTTATTATCTGGTTATTTGCCTGCAGATAAACAGTAATTGAGAATATTTGAGTGCCTACCATCTGTTGGGGGCTTTATAAAATCTATAGAAACCCTTCTTAATTTGAAGCATTTTGTTTGAGCTTCACCATCTTAAAGACCTCTGTGTGTGTTACACTCTGTTCTCACACAGGTTTGGAATTGAACCTCTATTTTCTCCAGTTGATAAATTAAATTTTTTCTGGAGCTTGAATTATCTCACCATCAAGTCTTAGAAAGCAGCTTTCTAGAAACCATTATACCTTATCTTTCAGCATTATTTCCTTTTTGGTGGTTTAAATTTATACTTACATTAGTGTTTGGCTTGTTTTTTTGTTTTAGTTTGCTTTGTATTTTTCTTTTGTCAAAAAATTTGAAATAATATTGATAGCATTTTGATTATTCTCTAATTAACAGCATCTGTGGTTGTGTTGCTCAGTTTTGTTTATGTCATAGAGGGTATGAATTGCTACATCTCTTCTTTAAATTCATGCTGATATTTTTTATTACCAGCTTGCTATTCATTGGCTGCTAATAATTAGCTTTATCAAAAAGGAAATAGTGTGAGTTGAAAATAAGCTATATTTTTAAAAAATATTTAAAATAGAAAATTAATTTAAAAAGTAACCATAAGAATGTTTGTTTACCCACTATGCCTCTCTGCATCAGATAAATGCGTCATCTGGTGCGTTCAAATGTGACTGGAAATGAAACATTATCTAGAATATGTAGTGTCTCCAATAAGATTCGCTTTCATCATTTAATTCAGTTTGTTCTGTCATATGATAGAGGATTTTTTTTAGTGAAATTCTGATCTATTAGAGTAATATTAGTAATAATGACATTTTATGCCATATAGTTATTCTTCTAGGTTTTTCCATAGCTAACAAACATTCCCTACTTAATTTGCCAATAAAACATACATTTTTAACATATAAAGGAACAATAAATGATATTAGTTGGAAAAAAGCAGCAGTCCTACTTTTTGTAGTTTCTGGTTCCATATCTCTAATCATTTTTGTCAGTTATTCAATTGGCTTTTTAATAATTGCCACTCAGTGATAATAAAATCTACTAGATATGCTTGACAGTGTGACTTAAGTAGCTTTGAGTATAAAATTTATTGTAACAGACTTGTTACAAAACATTTTTAATGCATGGCAAATTATTTTAAAACGTCAGTCAGTTACGCACAATTTTCAAACATTAAACATTCTTATGGACAGTAAAGTGCATAGCTAATAGAAGCACCAAGGCAGTATCATCTCTCTAGTTCTTTAAAAATCAAATTACTCTGGCATTTGTGTTATTTTAATAGTAATCTATTTTCAGATATCAGAAAATGCTGCAAAATAAATGTCTTAGGAAAGGGTTATGGACCTAGAATAGTAATTTGCCATTCGTACTAATTTCAACTAATTTCCACACTAATATTAAATGTCACTGTGGTCAGAATTGACTCGATGGCAGTGAGTTTAGTTTTGTTGGTTTTTTACAAGGATTAATAAATATAGTAAAATTATTGAGGACTCCGTACACTTAGATATATAATTTTTGTGAAGAATGTTTCTCTTATATCCAGAAATAGAAATATAATTGTAAATGTGTCTTGAGAGCTTACCAACCCAAACTTGCCATCAGGTCAATTCTGATGAAAGTAATCCTTTTGGACAGAGTAGAACTGCCCCATGGAGTTTCTAAGGCTGTAATGTTTGTGGAACCAGACTGCCCACATCTTACTGTCACAAAGCAGGTGGTAGGTTCAAATGACCAACCCTTCGGTTAGCAGCTGAGTGCTTTAACCACTGTGCCACCAGGGCTCCTTCTGAGAGTTTGCAACCATCTTATCTTAGAGTTCTGTCTTAACAGTTAGCCTTTTAAAACTTTTTCTTTTGGAACACTGTTGTTACCACCTTAGTAATATTTCTTACAACTCTTTGCTGCCTGCTTGAAATTCATAAATATTTGTGGTAAGGCAAGTAAAGAGATGTGAGGTAAATCATATCCGTCACTTTCCAGGGTCAAATTTCAAGGCATATTCACTGAATGTTTGAAGTAGTTCTTTGCAATGTACATTTTTTGAGTTTATCCAAAGAAGATAAAAATTTTATCCCAAAATTATGCATACTATAGCTCTTACATGATTTTGACAGTTACCTCTGCTTACACCCAGAAACCTTTACTGTTGACAGATGTTTGTATCCAAATAAATAGATTAAATGAAATGTCTCATGATGTAATTATACACTTGTGCTTCATCCAAGCATTGAAAAGGATATTATTTACCCACATGAGTCAACACTAGAATATAACCTAAGTTTTAAAAAAACAAACATTGTTTTGATACCTTTTCTTAACAGAACTGTTTTCTCTGGTCTATTATATCAGAGTTCCAGTTATAAATAAATGTTCTATAAGAGCACTGTCTAGTTTAACGACTGTTCTCTGCCGGTACTTTGTCAGTCTTGTGACCCTCTTTACTTCTCTTGCAGTTATTCCATGCCCGATACCTCTGGATTTATCTAGCCTCTAAGTTGTTTTTAATGTTTAACAAATAGTTTATGACCATATCTTCAGTCTTATGTTCTTAGCTGGATGTATTTGACAAGTCTGGTGTGAAAAGCACAAAAATTCTAACTTTTGATGGTGTTCTGAGCAGATTAATTTATTTTACTTCAAAAAAAAAAAGAGCACATCTAATTTGAGTACCTAATTTTATTTTTGCATCTTGAAGTGTTTGGTGTGGTGATCAACAGTCTTGACTTGAGCAGCACAACAGAGACAGTTAATTGTATGCTCTCTGTATAGATGTAATAAAGAATGTTCTTGTCCTAGTTATTGAATGTTGGACCACGGAGATCTCAACCGGGCCAGAGAAGAGAGCCCAGGAAAATCATCACAGTCTCTGTAAAAGAAGATGTGCACCTAAAAAAGGCAGAAAATGCATGGAAACCAAGTCAAAAACGAGACAGCCAAGCTGAGGATCCTGAAAACATTAAAACACAGGTGAGAGCAGAAGGACATCCTGACTTTGTTTTGGAATTACAATGATTTTCTTTTTCACTTCTTTTAACCTGTCATTTTAACTTGTTAATATATGTGTATATAGCAGTGTGAGACTTTTTGTAGCTTTTTCCTATTGAAAGAATTGTTCAAAAGCAATCACAGATAACAAACAACCTACTATTTTCTATTGACATTGCTTTCTGTATGCTTTTTCAAAACCAACACCGTTGGGTTCATAATGTCTGGACTGCTTCTGTCATTCAGGTTTACATTAATATTTGCTTTTTAAAAAGTGCTTTTTTAGATTATGAATGATAGTCTTTTTACCCTGTGCTAGTCTGGTTAATACATTTCTTCATGTCTCCTCATCAGGCTTTTATTTCTTACTATTCCAGCTACTTAGCTAGAATTTAGAAACCCATCTTGCTTTACAGTAAAATTGAATTCTTTGCATCTTGGTATATATCTTGCCCTCACAACTTCTTAGGACAAATTGAAAAGATTCCTTTAATCATCAAAATTATTTTTTGTCCCAAATTACTTAGACACATTGTTCATCTTTTGTTATGCACACAATGCTAATTCCTACCCCTGAGATACCTCTACTATTGCCTTTGGATATTTTTGTTCTTTGGCATCAAAATTTCAGTCTCTGCTTGAACTCTTGAACTTCACACCTATACCAGATCCAGGCATCACAGATCAAATAGCAGTTTTTCAGTGCCTGAATCCTTATGTATCTTTCCTCTCACCATGAACAGTTTAGTGTATAGCAGTTAAGAGACTCACTCTGGAGGGAGCAGACCTAGCTTTGAGTCCAGGCTCTGCTGGGCAAGTTCTCAACCTTAACTATAAAATAGAAGCACTACTAGTACCTGCCTCAGTGGGCCATTGTGAAAATTAAATGAGACATAACATTTGGAAGAAAGCTTCCTGGCCAACCAACTGGAAGAGATCCATATTTGTGCCCATCCCACAGAAAGGTGATCCAACAGAATGCAGAAATTATCAAACAATATCATTAATATCACACGTAAGTAAAATTTTGCTGAAGATAATTCAGAAATGGATGCAGCAGTACAACAACAGAGAACTGTAGAAATTCAGGTCATACTCAGAAGAGGGCGTGGAGCAAGGGATATCATTGCTGATGTCAGATGGATCTTGGCTGAAAACAAAGAATACCAGAAAGATGTTTACCTGTGTTTTATTGACTACACAAATGCGTTCAACTGTGTGCATCATAACAAACTATGGATAACATTGCAAAGAATGGAAATACCAGAATACTTCATTATGCTTATTTGAAACCTGTACATAGACCAAGCGGTAATCCTTCATACAGAAGAAGGGGTTAGTGCATGTTTCAAATCAGGAAAGGAGTGTGTCAGGGTTGTATCCTTTCACCATACTTACTCAGTCTGTATGCTGAGCAAATAATCTGAGAAGCTGGACTGTGAAGAAGAACACAGAATCAGGATTGGAGGAAGACTCATTAACAGCCTGCGATATGCAGATGACACGGCCATGCTTACTGAAAGAAGAGTTGAAGCACTTACTGATGACACCAATTGAAGACTGCAGCCTTCAGTATGGACTATACCTCAGCATAAAGAAAACAAAAATCCTCACAACTGGATCAATAAGCAACATCTTGATAAACAGAGAAAAGATTGAAGTTGTCAGGGGTTTCATTGTACTTGCATCCACTTTCAACACCCATGGAGCATTTGGATTGTGGTTTTGGTGAAGAGTGTTGAATGTACCATGAACTGCTCGAAGAAAGAACAAATCTTGGAGGAAGTACAGCTTCTAAGGGAATGCTGCTTAGAAGAATGGCCAGACTTCATCTCTCAAAGGAACAGGGGGGACCAGTTCCTTGAGAAGGATATCATGCTTGGTAAAGTAGAGGGTCAGTGAAAAGGGGAAAGACTCTCAGCAAGATGGATTGACACTGGCTGCAGTGATGAGCTTAAGCAGTATAGCAAAGACTGTGATGATAGCACAGGACTGGGCAGTGTTCTGTTGTACATAGGAGCTGATGCAGCAGCACCTAACAGCAACACCACCACCATCATAAAGCATTGGGCACGGTTCCGAGAGCCCAGTGAAGTGCTCAGTTTGAAAATGTTCCTGGAGACAGAGATGTGCGTTTAAAATGTGGATTTTGATTAAGCACCAACATAGAACTTCATACACAATAGATACTCTGTAAATAATTGTTAAAAGTATAAACTGACAAAGTTGTTAACGCAAAGCAAGGACCACGATTACCTGATCCGTCTGAAAGCCTTGCTGTCAAATTTTAATTATCTCCTTGAGTTTGTTCATCTCTCTAGTGCATTGTCCAAAACATTGCCACTAAATCCCTTTTCAAATTCAACGAAGTACATCCTTTTTCAAATTCACTGAAATACCTAGTTTGGCCTCCATCTCATCACACCATATCTCAACTCTTTTTTTTTTAATACTTTTATATTCTCTCCAATACCCTGAGAAATACTTAAAAGATCATCAACCTAAATGGCTTGGAATGATAGTTAAAAATGTCTGCTTCATCATTAAAGATAAAGATGTTTTTCGTATTTAAGCCACTTGTATTACTGCCTTACTTCATTTGGTTCTTATAACACCTCTGAAGAGGGCATAGATACTGTCCTTTATTTTTCCATTTGAGGAAACTGACGCTTCAGGAGATTATTGCCCACCGTGTTGTGGTTACTGAATAGCTCATTTGTTGCCATTTGTAATATACCTCTGTATTTCAGAAACATAAGAATGATTTCAATTTGAGGTCTCAATTAGCCAGATTTCTGTAGTGAATCTAAACCAAACCAAACACAACATACTGCCATCGAGTCAATTCCATATCATAGCCACTGTGTTAGACTGGGTTCTCTAGAGAAACAAAAACCAGCACAGCTTAGAGTGAGAGAGAGAAATATATCTTAGGAAAATGGTTCACACACGTATAGAAGCTAGCAAGTCCAGAGTTCCTGGATCAAATGTCAAGCTGGGGGCTTTTCCTAGTTCCCACAACCGCAGGGGCTGAGGAGCTCAAGGCTGGCAGGCAGTATACTGGCTGTTGACTCCAACGAATGATGAATCCAAGATCTCCAGGCCGAATGGTGAACCGTTCACTCACGGATAGTTGTAGGCAGCACAACAGAATCCAGATCCATAGAAGAATGTCTCTCTTCACAGGATGTCCTTGGATATACTGGAAGCAGGCCAAACCCCTGGAGAAACTCCCCTTCAGAAGATTGGCCACTCAGAACACAGTCATCCGATCCCATCATGGGAACAACCACACAGAACTCAGGTCCAGCCAAGTTGACAAACCGCTCCAACTATCACTGTCCACCCCTTGTCAACTTGGCAGTAGTACACATCTTCTTAACCATATATAATCTCTAAATAAGGACAGTTATAAAGTCATATTTGTGCCTAACATGATACGCTAACACACATACAACCAAAAT
>NW_006921618.1:5895920-5929364 GCF_000298275.1 Orycteropus afer afer | reverse complement strand
TCGGTTCAAACTGCCAGTCTTTTGGTTAGCAACCAAATGCCTCAACCAGTGCACCACCACCACCACCTTTATACAGTAAATAGATATAGCAAATCCAGTAGAGTATTATTAAACTTATTTTTAGGGCCGATATCACTTCCTTTCTCTTGAGCCATTTTCTAAATATGGAGCAACTTGCTCTATTCTCTCTGTATTGGTGTTTTTATTATTTTTCTCTGCATAGGTATACCTCATATTAACCTGTTGCTTCTGTCAGTTGCTGTTTCTATCCATTTTATCAAAACATTGGCTTAATGTTAACTTCACTTCAGAGTATTTTTTCACTCTGGCTTCTGATCCTATTACTGTATTAAAATAACAGTATGAATGACCAGCAAGGTTCTTATTCTTACTGTATTGTAAAATTTTATCTTCTCCTTGAAGCAGTTGTAGAAAATTACTGCTTTATGACATGCCTGGAATCCTCCCATATATACTACTATGGTTGGTCCATTCACTCACTACTGAATCCTTGCCTTCATCTCTCTTCGTTCTCCAGATTTCTGCTGCTACCTTCTGATTCATCTACCTGAAAGACTGATTTTATCTGTTCTCTCCTTCCTAGCTTTTTAACCTAGCATTCAAGACCTCATTTTCTCTCACTCCTGACACTAGTTCTCTGATCTTTCTAGCTTATTCTCTAGGTTCCCAAAATAGAAAATCCTCAAAGATAACCCCAAAGGTTTGCTTACATGTTTTTCAAGATCCATCCTTATATGCTTATATATTACATTTCTGTCATCTCCCAAAAATTCCCTTGTGCCACTTTGTACTCATTCTCTCTCCCCATATGCCAGGCCCTGGCCATCACTGATCTTGTCACTGTCCCTGTAATTTTGCAGGTGGGCCCCACATAGTTTAGGGCAAGCTTAAAGTGCAGACAGCCTGGAAGGCAGGTCCCACACAGTTAGGGGCAGGCTGAAAGGGCAGCCAGGAAGTGAGCAGAGTGGTTAGGAACAGCTAAGGAAGATGAACTTGTCTGTCTGTCTGTCTGCCTGAGGTGGCTTGCATGTTGCTATGAGGCTGGAGGGGAGCTCTGGTCGAGTAGCGCCTGAGGCACTTGACTGCTAACCAGAAGGCTGGCAGTTCAAATCCACCAGCCACTTCTTGGAAGGAAGATGGGGCAATCTACTTCCGTAGTGATACTGCCTCGGAAACCCAAGGAGGGGTCGCTCTGAGTCGGGTCCGACTCGACAGCACATAACAACAACAACATGAGGCTGGAGGCTATGCCACTAGTGTTACAAATGCCAGCAGGGTTACCCATGGTGTACAAGTTTCAGCAGAGCTTCTAAACTAAGACAGACTTGGAAGTAGGAAGAGGCCATATTCATAGTTTTAAAGCTTTTGCTATACATTGCCTCATTGTCCTTAGAAATATACCAGATGATGCTCCTACCAGTGAAATTTAAGAATGCCTATGTCCTAGAATTCTCATTAGTCATGCAAAGAGATAGTACGATTTTCGACTAATTGTTAAATATAGATGGGTTTACTTATTTCTGTGACTATTCCACAGTGATTTTTAATAACTTAAGAAATTGAACTTATAAAACAAAATATTTCTTTTCACACAAAGACTCGTACTGTCACAGTTACTATAATGTTCCTGTCTTTTTTCTGGTCCATCTAGGAACTTTTCAGAAAAGTTCGAAGTATCTTAAATAAATTGACACCACAGATGTTTAACCAGCTGATGAAGCAAGTATCAGGACTTACTGTTGACACAGAGGAGCGGCTGAAAGGAGTCATTGACCTGGTCTTTGAGAAGGCTATTGACGAACCCAGTTTCTCTGTGGCTTACGCAAACATGTGTCGATGTCTAGTAACGGTAAGAAGAGAGGAAGGAGTAAAACCAGAAATCTCCAAGAGGTATATTCTCCCCTCATTACACATTCTTCCCAGAAGTGTTATTGGGGCAACGTAAAGGGGAGAATATATTTGTAACACTTACTAATATATCCTTGTATGTGAATAGAATCTTGCTTTATTGGAATGTATACTTCCCTCTGGAGAGCATATGGTATCTAGACTGAAATATAGGGTTCATCAGAAGTGAAGAAGATTGAGGAAGGTTTAAATTCCTATTGTGAAATTGTTATCGTGAGCAACCAATTTTTCCTGGGGCAACATCTTATAAAGATAAGGCAAATGCTTACTTCACATTTAATTAAATTCATAATTGAAAAACATGTTAATTTTAATTCCAGACTTTGTGAAAATGGAAGGATAGTTGTCTCACAATCCAAAAGGTTTGAAAACTGATCATTTCATTTCTAAGAAACCATTAGATTTCTTTCTCCCGCCCTTTTCCACAGCTATTTAATCTTCACTGCTCATCACATCTAGGGCGAGATAGAATTGGAGACCAAAGAACTTCTGATTGGTATTCATTATCCTCCTCTGTTCTACAGTCATGAAACTGCCTTGTACTATCTGTATTTTTCCTTCCTGTTACTGTTATCAAGGTGCTTGTGTCTGAAATGTGTGTTTTTCTTTATATTTGGGTTTTTTCTAAAGTGTTACAACTCATTGTCGTTGTGCCTCACTTCTTAGAAACAAGCTATGAAAACTCAAAATTCTATCATTCTGCCAATATTTATTGAGTACCTATGTTAAAGGGAGGTAAGTCTGTTGGGGAGTGGAAATGTCATCTTCTGTTTTTAAGGAATTCAAAATTCATATTGAGAAATAACAGCGTTTACAAGGAAAAAACAATCAATTATAAAATATTCTCTGATAATACAGTATGTTGACAACTAAATAAATGGTTTAGACCAAAAGTCAAGTTAAAGGAAAAAAAATCACTATGTTGGTGGGAGAGAGGGAAACATTTATGAAGCTGGTAGAGTTTGAGTTAGACCTGGAAGGGTGGGGAATATCTTAGGTACAAGAGAAGGAAGAGGGTGTTCTGCACAGGTTCAAGGCTGGGGCCAGCAACGATGGTATAATGTAATGGTTACAAACGTTGGTTTTGGAGTCTCACAGTTCTAGGTTTAAAATTTAAATTTAAATTACTGTTTTGCCACATGCTAACTTTGTACTGCCTCGGAAACCCCAGAAGGGGTCGCTATGAGTGGGGTCTGACTTGACGGCACATAACAACAACAACAACTTTATCACATTAGAAGACTTACATAAACTGTAAGCCTCATTTTAATCTATGTTGTTGTTATGTGCCATCAAGTCAGACCCGACTCATAGTGACCCCTCCTTGGATATCCGATGTGGTATCACTACGGAAGTAGATTGCCCAGCCTTCCAAGGAGTGGCTGGTGGATATTTTAATCTATAAGATAAGATTAATTCATACAACTTAAGGTTATTGTTTCCAGCTTTCACATTCTAATCACCAGTAGTTATCAGTGCATCTTCATTGTATGTTTGATCAATTTCAGACTGCAAAAGTTGGTAAAAAAATCTTCAGTTTTTTTATCTGTGGCATTAGTGGTTGGTGCATACATTGGACATGTTATCAGAACGGACTAGTGTCTGAAGAAGGACATCATGCTTGGTAAAATTGAGGTCAGCAAATAAACAGGAAGACTCTTAGAGGGATGAATTGACACAGTGGCTGCAACAATAGGCACAAACAGAACAATGACTGTGAGGGTGGTACAAGACCAGGCAGTGCCTTCTTCTGTTGTACATGGGATCACTGTGAATGAAAACCGACACATCGGCATCTAACAACAAGGTTATTGTATGGATAAAATAAATTATATTAAATTGTGTGTGTAAAGCTCCTAGCTTAGTACTTAGCCTGTAATAACCCTGAATAAATTGAAACTATGTTGATGGTGGAAAAGATTCTAAGACCCAATTGTGAAGGTTTTGAAATGCTGATTGTAGAATGAGGTTGACTGTAATAACCAAAACTTCTATCCGACACCTGCTAGGTTTCAGTGTGGGTAGATGCTTTATATACGTTATTTGTAATGGTTATTGTAACTCTGAAAGGTGCTATTTGAACCACTTTATTGAATCAGAAACTGAGGCTTTGAAAAGATAAATAACTTGTTTAAGGTCATGAGTAAGTGGCAGTGCTAGAGTACAAATCCAAGATTGATCAATCATTTGCACTTTACTCGCTGTGATGTTGCCTTGTAAAATACCTTAATTATCTAAAGGAAAACTAATTTTCTGTCTTATGCCCCTTAGCTTTATTGTGGCAGCCATGACATCTTGTCATCACATATTAGAGTTAGGCCTACATCCCTTACTTCTAGTTCACACCTTAATGCTTTCTCCCAATTTTCAGATTTTCACAATAGGCAGTAAAGAGTTGTGGATATTTTTAATAGAGGTGTGTCGTAGATGAAAATTGCCTTTGACAAGGTCTTTCAGTAGTATAAATCAGATTGGAATAGAATGAGATTATAGGCAAGCCAGCTACTTTTGAAACTTGTGTTCTGATCTATGCTTATTTAGTAATATTTACAAAACTTTACTGGATTATTTTAAATTACCAAATAACCTGTTGGAACAATAAACAATTTAGAGATACACTCAGAAAATGTTAAGACTTTCTGCTTAAGCCCCAGCCAGCCAAACTCTGCCTCCCCCCAAGGCAATTAATATGAATAGTTTAGATGCATCCTTCTACAGTTTGCTCTATAATCATAAAAGCATGCACACACACAAACATAAAAAAATTGAGGAGACTATCTTCATGAACTTAGAATAAGGAAGAAGTTCTTCTGCAAAACTGAAAATAATCCACAAAGGAAAAAATTACATACATATACACACACACACATGTATATATATATATGTGTGTGCTGCAAATATATCTATAAGTACAGTAGAGCATACAGAGGGCAAAGCTGTGAAAACTTCTGGGCTATAACCATCCACCTT
The DNA here is from genome assembly GCF_000298275.1 of Orycteropus afer afer. NCBI lineage: Eukaryota > Metazoa > Chordata > Mammalia > Tubulidentata > Orycteropodidae > Orycteropus > Orycteropus afer. Next base: position 5,924,465 of record NW_006921618.1, on the reverse strand, counting down.
TAGAGAATGAATCACTGGGCCTGGAATCTCAAGACCATCATCTTGAGTTATCAAGGTCAGTTGGCTTAACATAGTCCTCAAAGACAGCGTTCTACATCCTGCTTTGGTGAGTAGGAATTGGGTTTTTCAAAGCTTGGGAGTGGCCATCAGTGCAACTATTGGTTCAACTTGTGCACAACAAAGAAGAGTGAAGAAAACCAAAATGCAAGGAAACAGTTAGTCCAGAGGACTAATGGACCACTTGAACCCCAGGCTCCATGACTGTGAGACCAGAAGAAATAGATGGTACCTAGGTGCTCTGAAAGGGGTCACAATAATCAAAAAAACAAACTCACTGCTGTTGAGTTGGATCCAACTCATAGCAACCCCTCCTTGGGTTTCTGAGGCAGTATCTCTTTGGAAGTAGATTGCCCAACCTGCCTTCTGAAGAGTGGCTGATGGGTTTGAACCGCCAGCCTTCTGGTTAGCAGTCAGATACTTTAAAGCACTAACAAAACTCAAAATCATAAAAACGACCAGACTACCTGGTCTGAGAGAAACTGGTAGAACTTCTGAGACTCTGGCTGTTAGCTACCCTTCAAGCCTGAGCCGAACTAACTGCCTGGCTCAACTTTCACCCAAATGATAGGTCTATAAGGTGAACAGTAATACCAGGGAAGTAGACACTCATTAGAACAATCAACTGTATGAGATCAAAAGGGCAGCATTTCCCTGGTGATAAAGCTCAGAAGGAAAGAAGGATGAAGGGAAATGGTAAACACAGGGAAAAGGTAGAAGGAGTATTGTTACATTGTGGTTATTGCAGTGATTGTCACAAAACAAACTCTGTGAATTATTAAATGGAAAACCAATTTGCTTTGTAAACTGTCACCCAAATCACAATCTAAAAAAAAAAAAAAAGGAAATCAATAAAAAACAGCCCAATTAAAAAATGGGCAATTCATAACAATAAAAATGAATCGACTGATAAACTCATGAGAAGACATTCAGTGTTACTCATTATTAAGGAAATGACAAGATAAGCCATAGTTCTATACAATTCATACCCACTGGATTAAAGAAAGAAAGAAACCAACCATAAAGATGAATACTACTACTACCACTTTGGAAAGTAATTGAACAGTATTGTTGAAAATGCTTATATACTTACTCAGCAATTTGATTTCTTGGTATATACCCCCAGAGAAATTCCTAGACACCCAGGGAATCATATATAAAAATATTTACTCATATATTGGTTTTAACAATAGGAAACAACTGGAATATACCTTAAAAGAACAGTAGGAAGAGTTTACCACAATTAATTGGATAAGTTGAGTAATAATATATGTATAGCAGTTAAGATTAATGAGGTAGTGCAAAATATATCAGCATAGGTCCACCTTAAAAACAATATTGCATAATATATGGTTTAATAATGTATTGTAATATGCAAAATATTACTGAGTACATATAAAATAAAACATACACATTTATATGGAAATAAACATCAGGTAAGGGAGAGAAGGAAATGGGATTAAGAGAAAGTATACAGAGGTCAATAGTAGAGCTGATGGTACTGGCAGGTAATTCAGACTATTCCTCCATGGAAGACAGTTAGGAAAGCTGGTTATATTATTAAAAAAAAAAAGTCTTATAAAACTAAAAAGAATTACTGAGGCTAAGGTCCTAAAAAAGTGGAACTCAAAGAAGAGAGACATTTGATGATGCTTGTCTTGTGGATACTGCTGAATCTGGAAAAGGCTTAAACTAAAAAGTCTTGAACAACTTGGTTTTTTTTTTTTTTTTTGAACAACTTGGTTTTCATAGATTTGCTGGACTAGGAAGTGGGACCAGGGCTCCCCAGAAAAAGTGACAGAAGATGTTCTAGTTAACTCTCCTATTCTTTAGGTTGGGATCCCAAAACACCACATACTTAGGATAGGGATAAAACACAAATAGATCTCTCACAGGTATTGTCTTAACATCAAATTATCTCAGTATTTTAATTTGCATTATAGTGATTTCAGGTTGCTGGTGTCCCCTATGTACCTGCAATAAGAAGCAGAAATCCTTATTAGAGACACAGTACTAGACTTTAAATTATTTCTATGAACAGTTTTTCAGATGAAATCTCTAATACACAATTAGAAATAATCAGGCACACAAGGAAAAAAGGCATTGTGAATGAGAACCAAAGAAGCAACAAACAAAAATATCTCAAAGAGGCTCCAAATGCTGGCTTTATCAGGTACAAACTTTAAAATGACTACACATGCTATGTTTAAGGTGTTAAAGATAAAATTGAAAAGTCCAACAAAATTCTGAAAAGAATGAAGTAGGAATTCTAGAACTGAGTATTATAATAAATGAAATTAAACTTAATGGTTGGGTTTAACAGCAGGTCAGACACAGCTGAAGAAAAGAATTTTGAACTAGAAAAATAAGTCCATAGAAAACGGCCACCATGGAAGCCAGAGAGACCAAAAAATGAAAAATGCAAAAGAAAGGGGAATATTCCGTAAGAAGGTGTAACTTTCCTTTAATCAGAGTCCCAGGACGAGGATGGAGAAGAACAATAGTTGAAGAGAAGAGATAATGGCTGAAAAATTTTTCACAACTGCTGAGACATTAAAGCCACAGATACAGAAGATGCTGTACAATCTTTGAGCATCAATTTAAAAAAGAAAGAGTGAAAAAGTAAACAAGTTATATAAAAATGAAGCTATTAAAAACAAAAAGATGAAAAATAGCCGGAGCGTGGAAAAGTGTACTAAAAAGAACATTCATTAGCCTAAAGATTCCTTAATCACTACAAAGGAATAAATTGGTAAATTGGGCTAAATAAAATTAACACTTATTAATCAAAAGGTGTTATTAAGGAAGTGGAAATGCAGTTAAATATCACAAGAGACTATCCAAATGACCAGCAGAAAATGACAGGACACTGGTAAATGTGCTACATTTACCAGGTGTTCTTATGGATGTGAAGAAAGAGCTGAGAACTCTCATAGACTGCTAGTGGAAATGGAAATTGCCAATAGCCACAATGGAAAACAGCATTATCTACTAGCAGTTATGCTTCCAGAAGGTTGGGCGGTCTACTTCCATAGTGATACCACCTCAGAAACCCAAGGAAGGGTCACAATGAGTCAGGTCCTACTCAACGGCACATAACAACAACATAACCAGCATTTCCACTCTTAAGTATATACCCAACAGAAAAAAATGTCTTAATGTGCCAAGAAACCTATAGAAAAAATTTTCATAGCATTTTTCATAATAGACAAAAAGTAGAATGGATAAGTAGGTTGTGACATGTTCATACAAGGATGATGAGCCAGAACTATAGCTGTATGTACATGAATGAGTCTCAGAAGAATAAGCTTGCGCAAAATAACCCAGACCTAAAGAATAAATACTATGTGATTTATTTGTCTAACGTCAAAAAATCAAACAAGATTAAACTATGTTGTTTGGAGATACATGCCTAGGTGGTAAAATAAAGAAAAGCAAGGAAGTGATATATACAAATATACAGGATAGAGGGGTTTACTTTGGGGACTAGGAGATGGTAGTGATTGGAAAGGAGGTTTCGAGTAGAGTTTCTGGCACGGTGGCAGTGTTCTGTTTCTTGACTTGGTGGTCGTTACGTGAGGTTTTGTTTTGTTTATTTAAATAAAATTTTATTTTTTTTTTAATTTAAAAAAAAAAGCCCTATTGCCATCAAATCAGTTCCAACTCATGGCAACAGGACAGGGTAGAACTGTCGTGTCGGGTTTCCAAGGCTGTAATCTTTATGAAAACAGACTGCCACATTTTTCTCTTGTGGAGCAACCTTTTGGTTAGCACCCAAGTGCTTCAGCCACTGCATTAGCAGGGCTCTCTTAACATGACTTTATTTTGTCATAATCCATTAGCTAAAGCTGTAAAAGTTAAACAAAACTAAGCAATAGAGGAAAAAAAATTTTTTGAATACTTTGGGCTCTTGAGCTTTAATCTTAACATTTAGTTTTTTGAAAAGGAAGAAGTCTAAAACAAATACTGCAAAATAAAAGATTTGATAAAGTTGGGTGATGAATGAATGAGTATTTGGTATATTCTCTACTCTTCTGTATGCTTGAGATTTATTTAAGAAACGAAAGAGAGTTTAGCCACCTATTTCTTAAATTTGGGTAGACTCTTTGTTATGCTGGTGTTCCTTGTGAAATCAAATGAGAAGGATATAATGTGTGCAGCAGCATTCAGATCTAGACCATGGCCATTGTTTTTCTTTTTCCCTTGAGATAATTTTTAGTTGGGAAATGCTATCTCCATATAGAATGGGAGACATTGAAGACAGAGAATAAATAATTAAACCATTACCTGAAGGAGGTACACTTTTCCTGTCTATTGTACTCATTAAGTTACTAAGTAACTTCATTGTCATTATCAATATGACAGGTTAAATTCCAAGGTCTTTGGCTTGATTCATAGTCATAAGAAATGTATATAGCTTATGCCAATTTTCACAGATAGGTTAGCAGTAATGGTCATTTGAAATAATGGAATATAGTTCTAGTTAACCTCACAAATTCATGTAATGTAGATGTAATTGGAACAATAGTAAGAATAAGGAGTAGTAGGAATCATCATAGTAATGTTTTTTGAGATATATGCTAAAGTGGTTATATTTAACTCATTTAACCCTCACAACTATTCTATTATCCCTGTTTTATAAAGGAGAAAGTGAGGCACAGAGAGGGGATGCAATTTGCTCAGATTATACAGCTAGAAAGAACACTACACTAGAACCCAGACCTCATAATCAATACCCTATTCTAATTCTGCTCTGTCACAATAGGAGTGTATGGTACAAATGTGAACAACTTAACCCTGTTCTCTAACCTACACTGTCTGGATCAACCTCTTCTGGAAATGATTTTTTTATTGTGATCTGGGTGAAAGTTTACAGAACAAATTCACTTTCCACACAGCATTCACTTTCCATACAGCAGCTCACATACTCTTTGTCTCATGACATTGACTACATTTTCCCACAATGCAACAGCTCCCCTCCCACTTCTTCCTTAGTGTTACCTCTTCCCTATGTCCTTCCCTCCATACACTCCTGCCCCCTGAGCTATCTACCTGTGCGTACACAGCCCTTCTGTTCTCCAAGGATTGTTCTCTCCAAGGATTGTATCTACCTAATGTAAATGTTCAGCTCATATGCCTGTGTTTTGTTTGTCTGGAAGCCACAGGAGTGGGTTCAGTTCCACACTTAAAGGGCAGCTAGGGGCCATAGTCTTAGTGGTTCCATCAGGCTCTATCAGACCAGCAAATCTGGTCCCTTTTTTGTTGTTGTTTTTAATGATTTTGAGTTTTGTTTCACATTGTCTTCCCTCTCCATCCAGGATCTCCTTCATAAATCCACCTCCAAGTGGTTGACAGTGGTAGCCAAGCACCATCTAGTTCTTCTGGTCTCATAGTTGTATACGCTGAGGATCTCATGGTATACCAGTCATTGGGACTAATTGTTTCCATGAATCTTTGGTTTTCTTCATTCGTCTTTGCTCTGGATGAGGAGAGACCCATGGTTGCATCTAGATGGCTGTTGTAAGCTTTTAAGATCCTAGTCACTATGCACCTAACTAGGATGTGGAACAGTGTTTTGTGTCGTATGTTCTGCCAATTGAGCTTGATGTCCTCTGCAACTATGGAAATGATTCTTTCAGAAGAAATTAGCATGGCCCAAGCAACACTCAAAATCTGCCAAGCCCTTTTTCTTTAAGGTTGGAAGATAGTCTAAATAAGGATATTACAGATTATGTGTGTATGTGTGTTTATTTATTTTAAGTAAGTATTATTTGTTAATTGTAGAACCTAAGCTCAAACAGTGGCATAGATTTCAACCAGGGGTGATTTTGGCATGCAAGGGACATTTGTCAGTATCTGGAGAGATTTTTAATTATCACTACTGACATCTAGAGGGTAGAGGCCAGAGATGCTGGTAAGTACCTAGAGTTTACAGGGCATTTCCCCATAACAAAGAGTTGTGCAACCCAAAATTTCAGTAATGACGAGGTTGAGAAACCCTGGTCGAGAGTGATTTTAAGATGTAGGAAATTCTCGGTCTTAATGTTTAGAGCAGTTTTAAAACATTTTTTCTGCCTCGGTGTTACTCACATTAATTGCACACCTGCATTTAAAACCTCTTTCATTACTTTGCAATGATTATTTTAGTGAGGGCTAAAGAATAATGTTATATTGATTGTCACTGTTCCATGAAGTCTTAAAAAAAGGTAGGCTCTTAGGAAAGGAACTCTTTGGATTTACAGAATAATTTGATATAATAGGTGTTCGCTTTCCCAAGTTGTTCTGTAAATGCCACACAAAACATATTACATACACACACACATAACCTATGTATACATAGCTACTTGCCTTCACCAAGCTCTACCAAATTAAACTTCAGAGCATATAAAGCTAAAGGGGATCATGTTGTTGTTGTTGTTGTTAGGTGCCAACGAGTCAGCTCCAACTCGTAGTGATTCTTTGTACAACAGAACGAAACACTTCCTGGACCAGTGGAATCATAAGAGGTAGTAAAATGATCCATGGCTTTGGATTATCCACTAGTTCAGCTAGGAATTATTTAGGAGGCCTGCAAGACCCCAACACAAATAGCAAAACTTTGGACTAGAATTTAGCACTTCTCTTAGGAGGGGGACAATTGAATTGAGTGGCATGTGGAGAAGAGTGGACAAGAAAAAATGTCCTTTATCTAAATCTATACTTAAATAAAATTTTTAAGGGGAATACTGGTAAATTTAAATTGCTATACTTGTGTTTTAATCATCATTTAAATGAAAATCCCTGTTTTAGAACCCTACTAGAATGTAAATTCTCTAAGGGAAGGACTTTCCTGTTTTATTCATTGCTGAATTCCCACTGCTTAGGTGGTTCCTGGCATATAATAGGTCTTCAAACACATTTTGTGATTAAGTGAATGAATGCAAGAACAACTCATGAACTTGAAAGTGACTTTTGTGGTCCAGTAGACTGCCAGCTCTTCAGGAAAGTTTTCATACTGATCTTTGATACCCTTAGCATGGCAGGCTGAATTTTTTTTTTTTTAAATATCTTTAAAAGATTGTAGGATTCAGTGTATATATCTAACTTCTTATCAAATTCAGAGTTTATTTTATGCCCTGAGACTACACCTTTTTTACAAAACCTTTGTTACTTTGTATCTCTGCTGTGGTGATCCTGCATACCTCAGCTCTAAAAAATGGCACTGAAAGTAGAATTTTGAACGTGCTCTGTCCAATTATGCCACACCCAGAACTTTTAGTGTTGTTGCTTTAAGTGCATTAAAGCAAGATGTGAAAAGAATGACAGGACTGAGAATAGTAAGAGATACTTAAGAGAATGGAAGAGACATAATTAAATATCATCAGAAATAAAGCCTGGAATTATCCATAGACTTGAATAATCAGTCTTTGGGCAATAGCAAATAGCTGGAGTCACTTGGGAGAGGAGATTGTGCAACTGGCTTGATAGAAAATCAATGCTTTGAAGAAAAGATTGATGAGAAGGAATGATTAATTCTTTCATAACTTGACTCCTTTTGAATCTTGTGGGCATCCTACAGCACTATACATACCTTCAGATGTATTTAATAGAGAGGCATTTTGATAGATGTGTTCGTAATACATGTGGAATATGTTACGTGCAGTTTTAACAGGTAGGTCACTAAGAACAAGAAATAACCACTGATAGAAGGTAGTATGTCACCATGAACCCAGGAATTGTATTTGGACAACTGCTTTACTGCTTTTCACTTCATATTTAAGAGTAAACTGTCCTGGAGAAATGAAATATTTTGCCTCAGACCAGAAGGACAAAATGGCTCCTGGGCCTTGGATTACTACTAGTATCTTCATGTTCTGAGGCAGCATTGAGACTCCTGAGCATTCTGAGCAAGGCCAGGGCTTGTCCTTCTATTTTCTAATTTCCCACTTGACTGCCATAATTAAGGGTTCTTTGTGACCCTCCTGGCTGATTACCCTTGATGATTCTCTGGGAATTTGATCTTTTTGAGGATGAGAAGAAGTATCTACTCCCAACACAAATATGTAAGCAGTACAGATCATGCTGCTTGAAGTAATTACTACTTGATGCTGACAACATTATATCCAAGATTGCTGGCTGACCTGTGTGTGGACAAGTGTCATCGCACTCATGTCACACTATTACTTTACTAATGGGTACAGATACAAAGGTAGGTGCTCTCTAGGAAATCTAGCTTACCAAGCAGACTTACTAAAATATTTTTATTCCTTCATGCTCTGAGAAAAAGAAACCACCTCCCAAACAACCCATTTGAAACACTGATATATCTTAGTTTTGATCATAGATTATTGTTAAATGAAAATTATAATTGTCTAAAGAGATATTTTTCACACTGCTGCACATCACCTTTCATTCTTGTTAACTATCCGTGATCACATTTGCAAGCATCTAGCTAGTCCACTCTATGTCCACCCTTCATGTTCTATTTCAGCTAACTAATTGCAGCAGATCACCTTACCAGTCAACATCCAGTCAATGTCATATGCAGATTTAATAATGTCATAATCCTGCTGGGATTTATCATCTCTTAAGTATAAGAAAATTACCATGGGACATCAGTCTCACAGGATATTTTCTCACTGGCCCATTTTTACAGCCCTGCCAATAACCATCCATAGAAGGCATCAGGGTCTCATGATCTTAAGAAAAAAGTCTTTAGGAGGGCTGTATGGCTAGGCATTTGTTCATTTAGAAATATATGTCACTCACTGCCATCGAGTCAATTCCGACTCCTAGCGACCCCCACTGGGTTTCCAAGACAGTAAAGTTTTACAGAAATAGATTGGCCCATCTTCCTGCCATGGAGTGGCTGGTGGGTTTGAACTGCCAAGCTTCTGGTTAGCAGTCAAATGCCTTAGGTACTGTGCCACCAGAGCTTCTTAGAAATATATATAGTACTTATAAATCTGTGGCCATTCTACTGGTTGTTCAATACTTCTGTATGAATATATCCAAAAGGCTGATGTATGATCACATTTCTCTGTGCTCTATGCATATGGTATTTCCTTTGACCATCATTTTGGGACAAACAACAGTCCTTTCTATTGCTCTTTGTGATTCTTTCCCTATTACTTAGCTAACTGCTTACATACTTTCTTTGATTTCTTTCACTCTTAATTTTTAATCATAGCCATGTCAGATACAGCTCCACATATTTAAATATAAATATATTAGTTTTGATTTTGGGATCCTTCTTAAGTGCCATCCACTATTATTTAAATGCTTTGCCTAGACTATCCCTTTCAATCCTCCCAACAATCCTAAACTATAGATGTTATCATCCGTATTTTAGAAAGAAATGGAGATTTGATGAAGCTAAGTAACTTGGCTAGAGTCACGTGGCAGAATTGGAATTCATTATCTTGAAAGCTCTTGTTTCAACAGCTATTTTATATTGTCCCTCAACCTGCGATCATTTGAAGTATCACTTCTACAGATGAGGGCAACTGAGTTGCAGTGAGTTGACTTGCTCATGTTCACATAACTGATAAGTTATCAAGCTATGATTCAAATCTGATTTTGTGATTCAGATTCCAGTGCTATTTCTATTTCAGTGTCCCAGCACACCCCAGCTACAACTTAATTGTCAGTGACAGTTATATAAATTACTTCCACCAAACACTGTTTCATAAAGCAGTCCTCCCAGATAGACACAGGTATTATGCCCTACCTTGTTTTAGATGATGAGTCTGAAATTGGAGCTAAAAAGAATTTGCTTTTGTTTATATAACAAGTAAGCAAACTTCCAAGCCTTAACCCAGCTCTTTCAATGTATATAGTATATACACAAAAGGTGTAAAAGCTGTACCCTACTATTACAAGTTGTATTTATTTTAAATATCTGGTGTTTTTTTTTTTTTTTTTTTTTCTTTTTTTGGGCTCATCTTAACTCTGGTTTCTCTCACTGGCGGTGATGTGGATTTTCATTTTGTTGCCCATTAGTCATCTCATTTTCTACACAATCTGTAATGGAGAAAACATCTCTTTTTGGCTGATTGATTGATTGATCTTAGCAATCTTAGCAATCAGTTATGCTCTTAGTGTTAATATAGATGATGCTGATGAATATGCCAAGAAGCTGGATAGAATTTTTTGGCTGAAATTAACTCATGTTGCTATGGAGAAGCAGATTGGATATAACTACTGAGTTGTAGAACGTTTGGTTTGTTCTGGAACCTGATGCCATGTTGGTGCTCTTTTATAGACCAGCCTGCTTGTGGATATACTTTTTGGTTCTATTTTGTATTTTTTAATTAGTGCACAAGTAAATGTTCTGTGAATAGAGTCTACTTTTGAGTCTTGCCTTTGAAAACCTTTGCTTCCGTGTAGTGTCTCATTCTTTGAAGGCTGATAAACTCTTGGGCACTCTTGGTAGATCTGGCTATGAAATAATCTTTTACTTTTGTTGCCAGAATTTGGCAATCAGGATTTGTTAGCTTTTCTATGATTTTCTAAAGAAGTATTTGATGACATTTTTCCCTTCCTAAGTTAATATATCCTGCAGAAAAGAAACGAGTAATGTCTTTGGTCTTTTGGTTGATGAAACTGGACTTAATGAATGGTCTTCCATAGATCATACGTTAGTGTGCCATCAGTTCAAAATATTAATGTGCACTTATTACAAAATATTGACTATTCTGTGAGTATAAATGCAATGTGTCCTGTTTTCCCATTAAGCAAAGACCATGCATACATTTCAGAACTTCGGGAGCCAATTTGTGATTTCAGAAAAACTGATTTGTCATGTTAATGCAGTATATACTCAAAATTGTGCTCGGGGAAAACTAATTTTCTCTGTGAACTTTCTCCCAAACTGCAGTGAAAGAAGAAAAATATGTGCTCAAGGTATTTTATCTGTAAAATAGAAGATTTGGGTCAGATTAAAGATTTGGGTCAGTTGGATGCTGCTACCCATTCTTGTTATATTCTACACATATTCATAAGAATGTCTCTGTGTTTGGTTACAAGTACCTTTGAATATATGATCTATTGCATTTACTAGAAAGGAATTATTGCTGAATTTGAATGGAAATCTTGTAAGCATCTTGCCTCCAAGTGACCTTTCCCGCTCTACTCTGAGTCAGTCTGTATCAAAAAAAAAAATATTCCTAAAGGGACCGTTTGTTAAGCTAAAGTTTTGGATAACTAGGTTTTTTTTTTTTTAATTAATTTTTTTTTTATTTTGGGGGATGGGAGCAGGGCACATAAGAAATAATCAGTGAATATAGTCATGATGAGTAGTAGCATTACAGCATTATGACATTCCCTTGAGGAAAAGATCTCTCTCAAAAAAATCCTCAAGTGTTCCCCTTTCTGCTTTTTATCTAGAGTAAAGATCTCACCTGTAACAGTTTTTTATGACCATGAAATTCTCCCTCGCCTTATGCCATTTCTACTTGTTTCTTTAAACCTAAGAACTTATATTGGTAGTAAGAAAAATAAAAAGTAATAAATAACCATACAGAGTTAAAAGTATGGGGTCATAGTTATAATAAAGTCACATGGATTTCAAAGTGGCATGACCATAACAGACATAGTACATTTATATGAAACGAATATATATCTTTTTTGGCTAGAATTCAAGACATATCTTGCTATTGAATTATGAAATGCCTGCAGCATTGTCTATCTCTTATAGAATGCTTCCCTGTGTTTCAGTCAACATTATTGTACACAATTTTAAAAAAATAGATACCTTGAGAAAATCTCTGAAATGTCTTTAATCTTTCTGCTTTTGCGTTTTTCCACCTGGATGCAGCTGAAAGTACCCATGGCAGACAAGCCTGGTAACACAGTGAATTTCCGGAAGCTACTTCTGAACCGTTGCCAGAAGGAGTTTGAAAAAGATAAAGCAGATGATGATGTCTTTGAGAAGAAGCAGAAAGAATTAGAGGCTGCCAGTGCTGTAAGTATGTTCACAGAAAGACAGTGCTTGTGAAACTTGATGTTACCATGTTACTTTAAGTGTTATCAGGTAGAAGTCTCATAAAGCTAGCTATAGCAATCCATATTACTTTAAGAGAAGCCTGTAGCCTCTCTTTTGTGTAGAGATACTATATTGATGTTTAGGGGAATGCTTCATTCTCTTTAGGAGAGTTGATACAGCATGTTAGAGCAACCCAACCCTTTAAGCAGGGATTTAGAACCTAGACTTCAGACATGTTGCTAAGCTCTAGAGATCTCTTCAAATGGCCACAAACTTTTAGATGTAGTTCATAGTTTCTTTTAGGTTCTCAAAGGGGATCCCTGACCCCTGTTGTTAGTTGTTTTTAAGTGCCATTGAGTTGGCTCTGACTAATAGCAACACTGTGTACAATAGAACGAAACACTGCCCAGTCCTGCGCCAGCCTTGTAATCCTTGCTACACCTGAGCCCATCGTTGTAGCCACTGTGTCAATCCATCTTGTTGAGGGCCTTCCCTTTTTTCACTCACCCTCCACTTTACCAAGCATGATATTCTTCTCTAGAGAATGGTCCCTTCTGACAACATGACCAAAGTAGGTGAGACAAAGTCTGGCCATTCTTGCTTCCAAGGAACATTCTGGCTGTACTTCTTCCAGGACACATTTGTTAATTCTTCTGGCAGTCCACATACTTTCAGTATTCTTTGCCAACACCACAACTCAAAAGCATCAACTCTTCTTCAGTTTTCATTATTCATTGTCCAGCTTGCACATGCATAAGAGGCTATTGAAAACACCCTGGCTTAGATTAGGTGCACCTTAGTCTTCAAAGAGACATCTTTGCTCTGGTCTTGTGCAGTAGATTTGCACATCATCTGATTTCTTGACTGCTGCTTCCATTGGTGTAGATTGTGGAACCCTTACCCCTAGCAAGGGCAAACCATGAATTTAAGTGTATATTCTCAGCATCTATTGTGCAGTACAGCTTTCATCAAGATCCTGTTTTTGTTCCTTACACAACAGCCAGAAGAGAGGACAAGGCTTCACGATGAACTGGAAGAAGCCAAGGACAAAGCCAGGAGGAGATCCATTGGTAACATCAAGTTTATCGGGGAACTCTTTAAACTCAAAATGCTGACTGAGGCCATCATGCATGACTGTGTGGTGAAGCTGCTCAAGAACCATGATGAAGAATCCCTTGAGTGCCTCTGTCGCCTACTCACTACCATTGGCAAAGACCTGGACTTTGAGAAAGCAAAGGTAAAAATTCAAAATTTCGCAGACCTTCATCAGGGCTCTTGCTCGGTTGAAAAAGAACTAAGACTATCAGCAAAAGAATTCTATCTTGCCCTATCAGTCTGTTGTGGTTGTTGTTGTTATGTGCCGTCGAGTCGGACCCAACTCATAGCGACCCCTCCTTGGGTTTCCAAGGCAGTATCACTACGGAAGTAGATCGCCCCATCTTCCTTCCGAGGAGTGGCTGGTGGGTTTGAACCTCCAGCATTCTGGTTAGCAGTCAAGTGCCTTAGCCACTATGCTACCAGAGCTCCCCCCCATCAGTCTAGGCAGTCTATTTTTCTTCTTTTGCCCATCTCATTGCCAGTTTTTGGCCATAATGCTTCTTACCACATTTCCATTAAAATCAGAGGTGAGGAAAGGATCCCAAATTACAAGAGCAAAGTGTCCCAAATTTGTGAGCTTTTCAAATTATCTGTCCCTTATTCCTTCTGTCCTGATCATTTCAGGGCATCTGTATATAACAAATTGTGGACAGAAATAAGGGGAGAAAAGCTACTGTGTGCCAAGCCTGAGCATGATGCAGAAAAGAAGACCTAGTAGCTTTCTTAAGAAGTTTATGCTCTAGTTAATGAACAAGTATCTAAGCATAATACAAAAAAATTATTTGAAATACTATAATTCAGACCTGACATTGTGATGTCCAAATAAGAAGTGGGGAAATTAAAAATGCTTCAAGAAATAATGTCAGAAATGTTCATAACATCTAAATCAACTAATTTTTTAAGTCTGGCTGTTACAGGAATCCCTAGATAGCAGTAACTTATATAGGATTTAATTTCTTAATCCTATAAACAAAAGTTTGGAGGTAAGAAGTCTGAGGCTGGTCTGGTGGCTCAGAGGTCTGAAACCGTTTTGGTAACTAAGAGATCAAGCATCCAGATGCTTCCAATGAATATTCTGCCATCACTAAGGTTGTCCTTATTTTTCTTAGCAGAGAAAGTGTGAAAAGGGGCAAAGGATGCAGCCGTTTCTGTCTTCAACTTTCCAAGGAGCTGCCTTAGGACATTTCCACTTATGTCAGCCTGAACTTAGTCACATGACCATAGCCAGCTTCCAGGGTGCCTGGAAAATACAGTCTTTGTTTTGGAGCATAATATGCTCAAAAATTATACATACCACTTTATCTTTTGGTTATAAATTGTTATTCCTAGGCCATTTAAAAATTCTCTATGGTAAAATTACTTTTGAATTCCTCAGCCATAAATAAGTTTTTGTCTTTTGTAGCCTCGTATGGACCAGTATTTTAATCAGATGGAAAAAATTGTGAAAGAAAGAAAAACATCATCTAGGATTCGATTCATGCTTCAGGATGTGATAGACCTAAGGCTAGTAAGTAGAAAAAAATAATATAAACCTACTGTCCTGGTCTGTCTGTCTCTCTCTTCTTTTTTTAATTTCCTTCCCATGCACGCTGTGTCACCCCCCCCCCCAACAGCTATCTCCCTGTGCACACACTGCCCTTTTGTTCTCCCTTGGTTGTTCTCTCCAAGGAGTATATCTACCTTATGTAAATGTTCAGCCCATATGCCTGTCTATTATTTGGTTGGAAGCTACAGGAGTGAGTTCAGTTCCAGACCTGAAGGGTAGCCAGGGGCCATCGTCTCCTGTGTCCCAGTCTCTTTAAGGAATTGGATTGCGGAAAGGGCTTCTAGTATTTACATCTGTAAGAAATAATGCTTTTGCTTCAGGATTCTTAGAAGTCAAATTGGTAAACTTCCATGGGAGAGCAACAAAAGGGTAAAAAAGCACATACCCTGCCTGTTGCATGTATATTCTTCTTACTCTGATTATCAAACCACATTGCAGTTTTAAAATCATCCATTCTGAATTCAAACTTTGGTCAATTAAATTTAGTCATTGTAAGCTAATAAGTAATCAGAAAGCCTCATCTTCATAATAAATTCATTTCCCTGAGCCTTATGTATTTAATCTCTAAAATGGAGTTGTTGCCTACCTTGAGATTCAGTGAGAGAATTATGTGATATGTTCAACCCATAGGAGATGTTGCTGTTCGGTTGTCTTCCCTGTTAACCTTCCTTATCTGCTGTTTTTTTCTTCCTCATTTCTCATACCAGGTTCCGTTTTTACCACTACCACTTTGTTTTTTTCTTTCTCTTAGTTTAACTGCTACAGGGAGTATATTGTAGCCAACCCTAAACAAGAAAAACTCAATATAGGCTTCACCTTTTCCCTCTGCTGCACCATACCAGACAGCATTGAGGATGACTCAGTAAACTACTCATTACCAAAGCCACTACCAGTTGATCAGAGTTTGCATGCTTATATAAATATGTTTTCCATCTTTCCCTCTAATCTAATATAAATAAATATAAAAACTTCTCTATGCAAGCCTTCAATCACTTGCACTAATACCAAATATTGAAACTAAAGCTGGGAAAGGAAAGGAGGAATATAATTATAAGAAGATGATTGTTTTGTCCTCAGTGTCCTCTGTTTTTTGGTGTGGCACTTGGAACAGGATGCCAGAACTATGACACAGAAGAAAAATGCTAATCATCCTTGATTTAGAAACCTCATGAATGTTTTAAGAACTGGGTAGGAAAGGCAGTGCAATAAGGCAAGGCCAAGGAATCCTTACCTTCTTGATTCTTCTCTCTCTTCCTTTCAAATATAAAAAATAATAAAGTACATTTGGGCCAGCCTTTTATTTATTCTGTTCTTTTTATCCATTGTTTGTTGGAACCATCAGTATGTAGTAGTTAGGTTGATTGAGAAGAACTTAATTCTATAGCGCTAATCTGCAAACTACACATAGTGCTATCTACAGGTAAGAAGCTGCCATATTGCCATATTTTGGAAGTATTTTCTACTTTTCAGCAGTGAAAAATAGAAGTTTTTAAAAGTAATTATTTTTAGTTGTTGCCATCTGGTTAATGACCTTATTTTCTATTTTTATAGTGTAATTGGGTATCTCGGAGAGCAGATCAAGGCCCTAAAACTATTGAACAGATTCACAAAGAAGCTAAAATAGAAGAACAAGAAGAGCAAAGGAAAGTCCAGCAGCTCATGACCAAAGAGAAGAGAAGACCAGGTGAGGGGTGGCATCCACCAGGCTTTAGAGAACTTGGAAGTCTTGAGGACAAATATATAGGAATTCTCTATTTAGTGTGAACTAAGATCGGTAAGAACAACCCAGAGAAAAGAGTGGTAATCCGTAAATGAAGCAATTTCACCCAGAGACTCCAGTTATCAAGTAAACACAGAGAATACTAAACATGATTCCTTTAACTATTGCAAAGTCAATTACCAACAAACTTTACTGATGATCTTCTATATACTAGGTATTGATAAGAAATGTAAAAAACAGTGGAAAATGACAGTTTTTTCTCCTCTAATGTGTAGTTCCTCGGAAGGAAGGTTGGGCAATCCTACTTCCATAGTGATAACTGCCTCGGAAACCCAAGGAGGGGTCGCTAGGAGTCAGGGCCGACTCTATGGCAAATAACAACAACAATGTGTAGTTTATCTGGGAAGGCAAAACTAATACAGGCAACATTTGTGAAGCAAATGGAAAATGTTACCAGTTACGAAACATATTCTCCATGATGGTTGATAATTAAGAGAAAAGAAATCTTGGTTTGTGGAAGGGGTGCTTGAACTGGGTCTTGCAAAGGGTAGTTGGTATTTGGAAGGGGAGGAAGAATTTTAGTCATGAAACTAAAACATGATGTTGTAAAAAGGAATAAACAAGCCTGATTGGAACAAACTTTTCAGAACGAATGGGAAAATGTCTGTGTTGAAGAATGAGGCCAGATTAAGAACTTCTGGCTGAGCTGATACACATTAAAGAGCCATTCTAAGTTTTTAAGCAAAAGAGTAATGTCATACTTTGTTGGTAGGTGCTGTTGAGTTGATTCCTACTCATAGCAACCTCAAATGACAGAGCAGAACTGCCCCAGTAGAGTTTTCTAGGCTATAATATTTACAAAAGAAGCTCACCAGGTCTTTCTCCTGTGGAGCCCTGGGTGGGTTTAAACGTCCAACCTTTCAGTTAGCAGCTGAGCACTTAATCATTGCCCCACCAAGACTCCTTAATGTCAGACTGAGGTGTATGAATAAAATAATTGATTGTTTTTCACATTATCAATTAAAAGGGTACACTGAACTCAGCAAGGTTGCTATTGCTGAATCCTGGGAGAGAGATGATAATGGTAAGAATATAAAAAGAAGAAACTGATGCAAGGACTATGAGAGATGAAATGTTTTGCACCTGAGAAAATAATAATAATCCATTTAAAAAGTTAGGAACATTAGAAGAGGAAATCTTTTTTTGAGCCTCCTTACTTTAATGTGACTATAGGGCATTCAGATACGAATGCTCATTAGACCGTGTAATATAGATCTGATTAGTGACATGGCCATGTAGTATAATGGCATCGACTGTGGAGTTTGAATTTCAGCTCTTCTATTTCTTAAGGTCTTTTATCACCCACCACCCATCTGTCAGTTTGCCATAGTGTGATGGCTTATATGATGCTCCAAGCTATGCCATTGGTATTGAAAATACTGGCAGGGTCACCCATGGTAGACAGGTTTCAACAGAGCTTCCAAACTAAGAAACACTAGGAAGAAAGGCCTGGCAATCTGCATCAAAAATAAGCCAAAGAGCTGGTGAAAAACTTGTGGATTACAACAGAGCCTTATCCAACTTGCTTGCTTTGGGCATGTCGTTAGGAGGGACCATTCCCTGAGAAGGGCATCATGTTTGGTAGAGTAGACGGCCAGTGAGGACAAGGAAGACCCTCAGAAGAATAGCCACAATGATGGACTCAAACATGCAGGCAGCAATGAGGATGACTTAGGACCAGGCAGTGTTCCATTCAGCACAAACATAAGGCAACCATAAGTTGTAGGCAACCTGACCCCAACTGTCTTTCTCTCTGTTATTTATCACAGACGCAGAAGAGCTTACAGTGAAGTAGTTATGAGAGATGAATCTTCTAGGGAGGAAAGTACTTTTAAGTTTCATGGAACACTATATTTCACTCACCTTCCTCAACCTAGCACCTAACACAGTGCCTTTCAGGTACTGATGTTTATTGTTGAACTAAATAGAGAAAAGGAGATCAAAGCCTGATCTGTGGAGTGTCCACAGATAATTAAAGGAAGAAAAGGACTCTTGAAGAAGCAACATAAAGTAAAGTGGGAAGGAAAAGAGAACTAGGATATAAATGTCACAAGAACAAGAAAGAAGCAAGTCTGTTCGTATTGGATAGCACAGGGAAAATCAAAAAGCATGTGAAAATCCAAAAAGCTTTTGGATAGACAGTTTGGTGATCTTTCATTCATTTATTCAACAAATGTTTTATTGAGTGCCTGTCACGTAACAGGGAGCTTTGGTAGCATAGTGCCTAAGGCACTTGACTGCTAACCAAAAGGCTGGGGGCTCAAGCCCACCAGCTGCTCCTCAGAAGGAAGGTTGGGCAATCTACTTCCATAGTGATACCACCTCGGAAACCCAAGGAGGGGTCGCTGTGAGTTGGGGCCGACTCAGTGGCACATAACAACAACAACAATATCACATAACAAGAGAGACCAAATGTCTTTCCTGATATGGTTTACATTTTAATGGGAGCAAAAGACAATAATCAAATATTTAAGTGAAATGTGTAATTTGTCAGAGATGTTCTAGAGAGAAAAATAAGGCAGGGGGAGGGGTGGGGAGTGCAAGACTTGGTAATTGTTGTTGTTGTTGTTATGTGCTGTTGAGTTGGACCCAACTCATAGTGACACCTCCTTGGGTTTCCGAGGCAGTATCACTATGGAAGTAGACTGCCCCATCTTCATTCTGAGGAGTGGCTGGTGGGTTTGAACCACCAGCCTTCTGGTTAGCAGTCAAGTGCCTTAGGCACTATGCTACCAGAGCTCCAACTTGGTAATTAGGGGTTGAAATTTTAAGTAGGGAGGTTGGAGGACATCTTAAAGTTACTATTTAAGCAAAGACTTGAAGCAGGTGACAGAGCGAGCCATGTGGATATCTGGGGAAAGAGGATTTTAGGTAAAGGAAATAGTAAGTACAAAGACCCTGAAGTAATATTTTCATGGAACAACAAGGAGACCAGTATGGATGGAGCTAAGAACATGAATAGGAAAAGTAGTAGAAGATGGAGTCTGAAAGGCAATAGAGTGCCAGATTATTTAGAGTTTATAGGGCATTTATAGGTAATCTCTTTTTTGAATGAGATGAAAAGAGATCAGGAAGTGTTTTGAGCAGAGAAGTGACATGATCTGACTTACACTTCACCAGTATCACATTGAAGGAGCCCTGGTGGCACAGTCATTAAGTGTTTGGCTTCTGACCCCAGAGTTGGTGATTGTAACCCACCTAGCAACTTCATAGGAGAAAAGACCTGGTGATCTACTCTAGTAAAAATTATAGCCTAGGAAATCCTATGGGTTGGTTCTAGCCTATCATATAATGTTGCTGTAAATCAGAATCCACTCGATGACACACAATGATAGTATCACATCGATGGTTGTGTTATGAGTAGACAGGGAACACCATTTGAGGGAAGCATTGCAGGGTATTTTTGAGATTCCAAAAATACACAGGGAGTTCTGGTGGCGTAGTACCTAAGGCATTTGACTGTTAACCAGAAAGCTGGTGGTTCAAACCCACCAGCTACTCCTCAGAAGGAAGACTGTGCAGTCTACTTCCATAGTGATAACACCTCAGAAACCCAAGGAGGGGTTGCTGTGTGTGGGTCAGCTCCAACTTCACAGCAGTGAGTTTAGTTTTTTTGGTTTTAGGCATGTATAATGTTATCCGTGTTAATGTATAGCCACACAGTTGTGGGTTTTGCTACTATGGAATATTTGTAGCACTTACTGTTTCTAATTCTTTCAGTTCTCGGGCTGGAATAAATTTTAATTCCAGTTTCAAAAAAAAAAAAGAGTAGACAAGAAAGAGATGTTAATGGCTTAAACCAAACTAAGAATGGTGGTGGTTACAAAGGACCAGATTCTGAACATATTGTAAAGGTTGAACTGACAAGATTTGCTGACAGATTGAGTGGAAGTGTGAAAAGAAAGAAGACTTAAGATTTTGTCCTGAGCAGCTTGAAGGTTGGAGAAGCAAGTTTAGGAGGAAGAACAAAGCATACTTGTGTTACCTGACACCATTAAGTGAAATGCATTTTGGAATAAGTAATTTCCATCTGACTTCTCTCACTGCATTCTAATCATTAACTTTGTAAAGACTAGATTTGACCCTTTCTTATCCAGAACTAAGGACCTGTGCTAGTGCTGTGGATTAAAGCACTGGGCTGCTAACCAGAGGTATGCTGTTCTCACCCACCAGCTGCTCTGCAGGTGAAAGATGAGACAGTCTGCTTCTGTGAAGATTTACAGCCTTGGAAACCCTATGTAACAGTTTTACCCTCTCTATAGGGTTGCTATGAATCAAAAATGACTTGATGGCTTTGGGTTTGGTTTTATCTAGCACTAAATCTCTATTCATTTGTGTCAGTTGTTTCTTTTAGGTCAGTAATGTTTCATGGGAGATCTGAGCAGAGTGCTTCTGCTTGGTAGTCTCAAGCTGTGCGTGTTAAAGAGACTATAGCAGTGCTATAACAGCTCCTTCACTTGTTTTCCTCGGTTTTGATTGAAACAATTGCTCACTCTTTCAGTTTCAAACTGACTTGAGATGGATGAGAGACTGTGGCTCACCCTGTTCTTTCTGCAGGTGTCCAGAGAGTGGATGAAGGTGGCTGGAACACCGTGCAAGGGGCCAAGAACAGTCGGGTATTGGACCCCTCAAAATTCCTGAAAATCACTAAGGTGAGTGTGACATTTTAAAAATAATTTATAGCAATCTCAAACCATGAGTCTCAAAATTATTTTCTTGCTCATATAAGAAAAAAAAAATATATATATATATATATATGTATATATCCATATTATATTTTTTATAAAGTTATTTTTCAATCAAGGCACTTTTTTGCAAGTCACTTTCAATGAGTCTATGCTACATAACTTTTCTTGGCATTAGTGTTTTATTTTTATGAGAGTTTTCTAAAGAGAAAGTTACTGTATTAATTCTTGGAGTTATGTGTTGCTTAACTTGAGGGAGATGATAAGAAGATACTTCAGACACCTTAGTCAGTTAATTACAAGCTTTTATCCTTAGCTCTGGGGAAGAAGCAGTTACCTATTTAACCATAAAAGGAGTAAGAGGTTTGCCATATCCACAGCCTGGAAAAAATAACAAAGGACCTACTAGAAATCATTCTGTGATAAATATTTAATAAACTCTCTGCTTCCTCTCTTTTGAGAATCCATGGGCAGGCAGTAAAATGAAAGAATTCTCTCCTGGCAGATGTTTTTAGCAATAGAAGTTAATGACTATGAGTAGGGTGAATAACTTTGGAGAACATAAAAAGGATGAATTAAATTTTGTAAAGTGGAAACTTCTATAGCCCATTGGGTTTTGCAAATCATAAGTCTAGTTTGATCCTTCCTTGTGACACATTTTCCATAGTTCTAAAAATTGGCAGCCTGCCAGCAGAATACTAGTATTTAAAGCTAATGTGAAAACATCAAATGAAAGAAGATAATAGACTAAAGAAAAAGAATTTGAGAGTACTGACACAGGATGGACTATGTCCTTTGCATCTTCATGTTTTGTCAGAGTGTTGCTTCAAGATCGAGCATTCCCTCTCTGGATTTCTCTTGATGACTAGGTAGGATCTTGATCTCTTCCAGTATCTTGGTACACACTCTTCTAGTTGTTTATGACTCACAGCAGGAATTCTATTGCTGAGTATGACTCAGTTCCCACCAACCTTCATTCCCAGCAAGAGACAGTTTTAAGCAAAACTTTATGTTTAAAGAATCTTCCAACATGAGCCCCAGCATCTTTGAAAATACTATCAATATTTATTAGTAATATTTGTGTTTTTAAATGTTACATTATAAAACTCTCTGAGTGGACACTATGAAAAGAATATTGTTGGTTTATTAAACCTCCAGCAGTACCTTAATATTTTGAAAAGTATATAAATTATTTATTAATAAGCTTTGTGTATTAAGATAATTACAGATACTCTACATAAGTAGCCTAGAAAAAGTTGAAAACCATTATTCATGGCTAAATGGTAGAAATTCATGTGAAAAGCATGTTGATGTAGCAAAGCAGCTGTGTTTTATGATGATGTGAGTTACAGTGCATTCCGTTTGTGCCAGAGGTGTGATTGGAGGATTAAGTTAGAGAGATCAGGAAACTCTTTGCACCTTCGTGGCTAGTGTTTCATTTCCTTCTTCCCTATCTTTTCCTCCTTCTCTCCTTTGTGTCATGTGGAGATACATATACACACACATAAAATATGGCCATTTTAACCTTTTCAAAGGGTACCGTTGAGTGGCATTTAGTATATTCACTGTGTTGGGCAACCACCACCACTGTCTACTTTCAAAACTCTTTTATCATCCCGAATAGAAACTGTAACGAAAACTCCTTATTCCTCTTTTTGAATATTCTTCCCATCCCCCATCCCTAGCCCTGCTCCATTTTCGGCTTTACTGAAATTTTTGGTGTCTCTTGCCCTGTTTCTGTTTGCTTAATTTCTGGCAATCACGTGAAGAAGTTCATGAGCTAATTTTCTAGCATTTATATATTTCTTTTCTTTTTAAAAATTACTGGCATTATTGTATAAGAGGAGTCATTTAGCAGACTACCATGCCATATTAAATAGAAGGACCTGTGTTTTGTGGAACACAGGTTCTCCAGGGCCTATAGGGATCCTATTTTAATAAGAACGCCCCCAATTGTATGTTTTTAAAATTGGCATTCAGAGCACTTTTTTTTTTTTTTTTTTTTTGGCTAAAATTGCTTATTTTGCTTTGAAAAATAAGCTAAGCTGGCCTTCTATAATATTTCTTAAAAATTGACTTGTGGTCACTTAAATTACAGCCCACAATTGATGAGAAAATTCAGCTTGTACCTAAAGCACAGCTGGGCAGCTGGGGGAAAGGCAGCAGTGGTGGGGCAAAGGCAAGTGAGACTGGTAAGTATGGAGTTATCTGCTTGGTAACTTGGATATGGTCTATTAGTATTCACCTTCCAAGGAAATTGCCACAGTCATTTAATAATAATTTTAGGAAAAGGTTTAACTTAATCATGCCCAAACTTTTATTGGTGTCCTTAACCCTCTGTGACTAATGTAAATTGAAAAATCATGTGAGGATTTCCTCCTCAGTAAGAATCCTTAGGTATTTAAAATATATGTATACATTTTAACTTAGTTCCATTAGGCTATTTAATTAAGACTTTAATTTCTTGGGTATCTCTTTTTTGGTCAGTATAATTAGTGAAAATACTGGGACTCCAAACTAAAAGGGAAATCATTATGCTGAGAAAAATGATATGACTACCCAGAAGTATTTATTTTAGGAAGCTATAAAGGAATAAAGAATTACATTGAAATTTTTTCAAAATCTTTATCAAAACCTGGATTTTCAGAGAGATTTGATCTTAAAACTGAAAATGTTTTGATCATTACAAATATGTTACATCTTAGTAGCAGAAGATACAGTGGAAAGAAGAAAAGCTTTAGTGTTAATTTCCTTCCTGTATCTCCCCTCTACTTAGTAATTTTGTCTTTTTTTTGTTGTTAACTTTTTAAAAATTCCATGATGGTCATGTGCTGCATAACTGCCATTTGGGCAATGTCTAACTGCAGATATATCCATAGTCTCAACCCTCATAAAGCCTATTACATTAAAAATTTGAGATACATACAACAGTTCATAATAACAAACAGGCACTACTTTGTGACATCTATCAAAACGTTATTGTTATTATTCCTGTATTATGTTAAAGATGCTTTAATGTATATGGAAGTGTTTCTTCAGTATTTTTTTACACATAGAAAGGTACACCATTTACTAAGACAAACATTTGACTAACTGACGTTAGGTATGAACCATACCTAACTGGACTTAAGTACAAATTCAACTTAAAGACAGCTTCGCAACAGAACATGTTCATAATATAAGCATTGCCTGTATATAATAATGGTGTTCATAAAACATCCAAATCATATAACATCCTATTACATAGAGCATACTGTGTTTTGTTTTTTGTTTTTATTTCTCAATTTGTTTGTTTGTTTTTATTGTGATTTGGTGAAGGTTTACAGAGCAAATTAATTTTCCATTCAACAGTCCATACACATTTTGTTGAGTGACATTGATTTGCAATCCTCACAGTGTAATAGCTCTCTTCCCCTGTGGTTATCCTTTCCCTGTGACATTCTTGCCCTCTGAGCTTCTCCCTGTACACATGCTGCCTGTCTGATTTCCCGTGGTTGATTGTCACAGAACATATTGTGGACATTAAGCAACACATGACTGTATTCACTTAAATGTACACACATAATTTCACGTAAATGGGATCATAGTATTGATTAGATTTTTTAAAGTGCAGTATTTTTGTTGTTTTTCTTTTGCTTTTCTCTTTTCTTCTACCCCTCTTCCCTCAATTTGCCACTGCTTCCCCTATACCCTACCCAGAATAAGTGAATTATTTTAAAAGAAGAAAATGGTTATAATGAGTGCAGATTTCTAAACTCTCTTTTAAGTACAAATTCCCTCTAACACTTTGCTTCTCAGAGCATGGTCTCTGGGCCACAGGTTGGTACCGTCTGGAAGCTTTGTAGAAATGCACATTTCAGGCCCATTCAAAGAAGGCAAGTGAGTCCGAATCTGCACTTTAGCTATGTGATTGGTATTTTTTTCTAAATCTTCAACACCTGTAGATGGCTTACGGTCAAGTGCTTCAAGTTTAAACAGATTCTCTGCTCTGCAACCCCCAGCACCCTCAGGTTCCACATCATCCATACCTTTGGAGTTTGATTCCCGAAGGACTTTAACCAGGTGAGAAACTTGCTCTCTCTGTGGCTTTCCTGCCTGTCAGTGTGTCGGCCTGTCTCACTTTGTATCTCTCGCACACATACATACCCACACAGATAATAATGATAATTCTATGGCTGAAATCATCTATAGTCATCTTTCTGAATTTATTTTCTCTCTCCTTAATAAGGTTGATTTCCTTTTTTGTTTTTTCTTTCTTTAATCTTCACAGCCTATAATTTCCTAAAATAGGAACATAATTCAGTGGTGGATTTGATATGAGATGGAAGGGAAGCACAGCTTATCTGGCAGATTCCTAACAGTTTACTCCTTAAGAAAGCCTTGTCCACTCAAAGAGGTCTACAGGAGTATGCTAATGCCCAGGACACCCTAAAATAAAGAACTTGTTAGCCTTCCCATAGCTTTTCAGTGACTCTGTTCTTCAAGTTAGATTTGACATTGTCTTTGAGTTTTCATCAGTCTATATTCTATTGTCTTCCTACTTTCATTTTTGTAGTATTAATACAGTCAACTGTTAGGTTGGCTAGTTTACTAAGAATGAATAAGGACCTGTACTACAGTAGTAAAGAATAACATTCTTGATACAAGAACTTTCAAAGTTTCAGTTTCTTAAGCTCTCAAATTCTGATTTTTATTTTAATCAGTTTGGGTAAGTAGACTTTCTAACCTATGTTATTTATTTTCTTATCTTCTGAAACAAAATATACTTAACACAAGTCAAAGTTTTCATGACTCACATTGTCACTGAGCTTCCAGTTGGGTTATTGAGATGTTTCTCCTGTTTGCTCTGCTTTTAGAGCTCTTGTGTATGTTTTCATATTGGTTAGACTATTGTTCTGCCTATAATTCCTTCACTTCTCTCACTTCTAATTTGCTGCTTCTGATCTGCCGTTTGCCAGGGATCTGGTTTGCCTAGCTGGTTAAACAAACCAAAAAATAAAAAACTCAAAAAGAAGAATAAGTAAGAAGATATAAAGAGTCTTTCTTAAAATGAGTAAAATTTATGATTTGGACTGTTGAAAGACTACTTCTACTACAAACACTTTGCATGAATTTGAAGTTTATAAATAAATACTGTGTTATGTATTTCTGAGATGGTGATACCATATTCCTGTGGTATTCTAGTTGCCTTTGATTTATTCAACTCATGCTTTCATACTGTCTTCTTTAATCTTAAAAATGCATATATGTATATATTTAAAGGACTTCTAAAAAACTAATATAAAGAAATACCATTGATGTTTTTAAAATGTAATTAGTATCCTTTTTGCCATTTAAGAAAATAGTTCAAATATATTTTAATAAAACATTCCCTTTAAGCACTCTGATTTTTCTTTTTATGTGAACAATTATACTCTAAAATACAATTGGTGTCTTAAACATCTTAAGTGGACTGTGAAAAGTCATCCTACACACTTTCAGAGAGATCCTTAGTGTTATTTTTAACTGAATAGGTAAGGAAACAAGTAGTCTTTCTTTTGATAAGTATCATTTTATCTTTCAAGTCGTGGAAGCATGGGCCGAGAGAAGAATGACAAGCCCCTTCCATCTACGACAGCTTGCCCAAATACTTTCATGAGGGGCGGCAGCAGTAAAGATCTGTTAGACAATCAGTCTCAAGAAGAGCAACGGAGAGAGATGCTAGAGACCGTGAAACAGCTAACAGGAGCCATGGATATAGAGAGGAGCATTCCTGAGACAGACAGAAACAAAACAAGGGAATCAGGTGAGAGACTGTCTGTGAACAGATAGATGAAGATTTGTCCTTATATTTGGAAGGAAAAGTACAAAGTAGACTCTGCCTGAGTAGATTTCAGGGTCAATACATGGTAGCAACACACATCATCCAGAAAAACCAAGCCCATTGCCATCAAGCCAGTTCCAACTCATAAACTCACTGCTGTCAACTTGACTCATAGCGACCCCTCCTTAGGCTTTTGAGGCAGTATCTCTATAGAAGTAGATTGCCCAGCCTTCCTTCCAAGGAGTGGCTGGTGGGTTTAAACCACCAGCCTTCTAGTTAGCAGTCAAACTCATGGTAACTCCATATATTACAGAATAGAACTGTTCCATATGGTTTTCCTACTTGTAATCTTTATGGAAGCAGATGCCAGGCCTTTCTTCTGTGGTGCTGCTGAGTAGGTTAGAACTGCCAACCTTCAGATTAGTAGTCAAGAGCAAACGGTATACACCACCCAGGGACCTCTGCAATACACATACCAGTGCCTCAGAAGTTAAAAGGCAGCTTCATAGTTTTCTAACTCAGTTCTTATTCCCTAGATCTGTAGTTTGCTCAGCAGTTTATAAATTTTCATCTTTCTTTGCTAAATGTTAAGGTGATGATGTCCTCTTGCTATATGTTCAGCAATCTGAATTTTTTCATACCCATTGCCATCCAGTCAATTCTGACTCATGGGACCCTATAGAACAGAACAGCACTGCCCTATATGATTTCCAAGGCTGTAAGTCTTCACACAAAGCAGACTGCCTCATCTTTCTTCCATGGGACAGCTGGTGGGTTCAAACCACCAACCTTTTGGTTATCAGCCTAATGCATTAACCATTACACCACCTGAACTCCTTGAATTTCTTGTAGGTTCTTTTAGTAATACCCCACTGTGCATTAGTGTTAGAGCATATATATTTTGTAGAGCCCCTCAAATACACATAAATTCTCACGTGATTGTAGCCACTATGAGACAGACCATAAGAGAAGGTATCAGGTTGTCTATTGTTACTTTCATATTCCTTGGTAATCCCAGTGGTTTTTGTATATGTTAAGCATGTATTAAGGCACCCTAGAAGTGCAGTGGTTAGGCACTCAGCTGATAGCCAAAAGGTTGGCAATTCGAACCCACCTGCAATTCTATGGGAGAAAAGACCTGACAATCTGCTTCCATAAAGATTACAGCCTAGTACCATTACTAAATATTTTAATCAAAGATTCTGTGGAAGGATCCTGATCAAAAGGGGGAAAATACAGAACAGAATTTTAAATTATTATGGAATCTAGACTCTTTTGGAGCCATGGAGCCTGGATAAACTGAAACTATTGTTTTGAAATAGTCTTTAAACCGTAAACCAAAAATATCCCCTAAAGTCTTCTTAAAACCTAACAGTAGTTTAGCTTAACTAGTAAAGAATGTCTGTCTTAAGCATTGTGCCCTTTCAAAACCTATCTGTATGGGATCAAATTGGCAATAACAGCTCAAAAGATTTAATAGCAAACTTGGGATGTAGTGAGTTTATGTTAATGGGGAAGGAACAATTTGGAAAAGGAAAGTGATAGTGGTTTGCACAACTTTAAGGATGTAATCATTGTCACAGAATTGTACATGTAGAAAGTGTTGAAGTG
>NW_006921618.1:5882759-5895670 GCF_000298275.1 Orycteropus afer afer | reverse complement strand
CAACAACAACAACAGGGAACGCTGTGGGGCAGTTGTAATCTGCCCTGTATGATCACTATGATTCAAAATTGACTCAACAGCACATACCACCACAGCAACAGCATGTATATGCTCAGAAGGCTTATTTAGATGTTGCTCTGAGAATTGCTTTTGTGTTTCAGTTTCCTCATGTGTTAAATGGTCATAATAAATGTACCTACTTTACAGGGTTATGGAGATTAAATGAGAAGATTGTTATATGTAAATACTTAATGTATAACCTGGTACATACAAGGTTTTCAAAAGGTATTATATGTGATGATGGTGATTATATGGGCTGGTGAAAATGAATTTACATTAAAGATAATTTTCCGCATTTAAAAAATCTTAATCATTAAGTAATACTGGTTATTTATACATTCATATAGCTTTCACATTTGTTGCACTAAGTTGTCTCTCTAATGCAGTCTCTAAATGGATTTCAGAGGCAAATTGAAATGTTTTCTCCCAATTGGTATAGACTTAGATCTTTTAGTTTTTTGAGCAGGTGGATTTCTTATCTGTGCTAGGTATTTTGGGAATGTTAACAGGACAGGACATGAAAATATCTTTTGTTTGGTTTTGGTAGTTGAATAATGTCGTACCGCTGCCTTATATGTGTTTATTGTCTGGTTCATTTGTTCGTCCACCAGATGCATACTGAATATCTAGTGAGTGCTAGGCATGCAGTCATCCTTGCTCTCAGCCTGTAGTCTGCCAAGTCAGAAAGATCTTTATTCAATAATTTCACAAAAGATTATATAAATACAGTCTTAGGAAAATGCTATGATGGAGAAAGGAACATAATTCTAAGGGAGTACTTAAGAAAGGAACTATCTATCTAGAACTGCATGGGAGGAGGGTGTTAGGAAAGATTTCCTCAGATCTGAAAGACCAGTAAAAATTAAACAGATTTGCAGGGAGGGACAGGTAGAGAGTGAAGGAAAAGAGTATTCCAGACAGTGGGGGCATCATGAGCAAAGTTGTGATAGGAAGAACCATGGCAAAGGCCAGTGTGGCCAGAGCTCTGTAGTCAGCAGGGCCCTGACCTGTGCAGGATTCTGAGGATGTCTCATGCTCTTCATCATCTAAGCCATGGGAAGACTCAAAATACAGAGGGAAAACAAACTTCTAATTGTATAAGTTTATTTTATGTCCTTTAATTCTTTTCACTGTTATAGACTATGAAGTTTCTTAATAAATCTCTATTCCAAAATAAAGTTTTCTGTATTATGCTTTTAGATGTCTTGCTTTGTCAAACTTTTTTTTAAAAATAATGTAACAACACATAAATATTATTGACTGTGCTCCCATCATCTTAACAATAATTGTTACTTTTATTTTCTCACTTTTTTTAACCTCACTAGGAGCTAAACCAGAAATTCCATCAACTTCAGCCCCTGACAAGTCTACACTGTCAGAAGAAGAGATGGAGAGGAAGTCCAAATCTATCATTGATGAATTCCTGCACATTAATGATTTTAAGGTAAATGAGGTTTTTAAAGAAGGCAACTCTACCACCGCAGAAAGTCCCATGACAGAGAGACTTGATTCTGATCTGAATCGGTTTTCATTGTATACTGAGAAGATTTCCATCAAGTAATCCAAGCTGTACCCAGTTTAATTTGCTTAACTGATGCATTTGTGCCAAGTGCTCTCTTTTAAATTGATACTATAGGTCACAAGATTAGTAGAGGGAAGAGAGACTAGGCACTAATCCACCCTTACTATGGGTAAAACAAATTGCCTTTCATATTAATGTTCAAATAAACAACACATGTCATGATGAGTGTTCCTGGTATATATATTTTTTCATTTTCATGTTAACCTTGAAGTATAGCTGGCGTTACTTTTTCCTTATTTCATGAGTAGAAAACTAAGGCACAAAGGGGTAAGCAGTGTGCCACGGTGAGAGTCTATAAAAGACATTTCAGGACATAACACTTTGAATTTGCCCCTTTTTAACGCATACTTTCAACTTGATCTTTATTCTAAGATGGTAGTGAATAAGACATGTTGCCTGACCTCATGAGCTCTACAGTCTGCTAGCAGAGACAGATCATAAACAGATAAGTCCACAAGTAGTTATTTAAATTATAGGTATAATAAATGTCAGTATATCATTTATTATAAGGATTTAAAAGAGAACATGTAATGGGAGCTAGTTTAGTATCTGAGATCAGGAAAGACTCACCTTTTAAAATTATCTGTTAAAAGATTTCTGTCAGGTATATTAATCATTTTTCTTTGGCATTATATTATTAAAAATTCCTTCAAGGTTACTTGTTTTCTAGGCAAACTATTCATCCTCTGCTTTATGTACACAAAAATTACTTTGGTTATTTATAGCCCTGCCTTCTAAAACCCTCAAGCCTCTGAAATTGTCCTAAATTGAGAAGTGAGAAGAACTTTTGATGATAGGTGAGGTGGAGACAGGAGGGCTTTGCAGAAAACTTGGAAATGCAGCTCCCCATCCCCAACAAAAAGCATTAGAAAATACTGATATTCTGTGTGTTGTTAGTAGGCTTTCTGGAAAATGAAAAGTATTCTTCTAAACTGCCAGCACAGCTTTTTTCTTTTAAGAAAGTATGAAGTGCGAAAAAACTTTAAAACTGAAAAGCAAAGAAAGACAAAAAGCAGAGACAGTATGGAGAAGGGCAGTGGAGTATAGAAGGCTTTAGAAATAATTCGAAGGGTCTGCAGTCAGTGAGTGGCAAACACTTTCAAAGGAGAAAAATATGACCCTGTGATGGACTGCCAAGATGTGGGGAAGGGAAAGACATTAGTAACACTTAAGTGTGACAGGAGGGCTTTTTGTAGAACACATTCCCGGCCTGTAGTATGGAAGGGACAGAATCAGGAATGGCATTATGCAATATACAAGCCACCTCTACCTACAGAATGGCAGAAAGAACCATGCAGTAATGTCTGGCATTCAATTAGGGATTACTATGTGCTTAATAGGAGCTCTGGTAGCATAGTGCCTAAGGCACTTGACTGCTCACCAGAAGGCTGGCGGTTCAAACCCACCAGCCACTCCTCGGAAGGAAGGTTGGGCAATCCTACTTCCGTAGTGATACTGCCTCGGAAACCCAAGGAAGGGTCGCTATGAGTCGGGAACGACTCGACAGCAAACAACAACATGTGCTTAATGTTGTATTAGTTCCTGTAATTCTCATTACACCCTCCTGAGCTTAGTGTAGTTACTATAATGGCCATCTTTATAGATAAAGAAACTGAGATGTGAAGATGTTAAGTAAACTTCCTCAAGGTCATACTGCTATACGTGGCAGATTAAGGATTCAAAGATATGTTTCTAACTTCAGAGCATAAGCTATACTTAATCTCATTACCTTAAGGGTATTAGTGTGTCATTCTAAGGAAGGGTTTTTCCCTCTCCCCAACATCTTAAGCTATCTCGATTAGTGATAATACAAAGTAATGTTTATTGAACACTTGAATCGTGCCTGGCAATGTGCTAGATGCTTTTATGTACATTATTTAAATCTTCAACATAACTTTATGAGAAGAAGTCAGACTAAGAAGTTAAATGACACTCCCAAACTCACACAGAAGTATGTGAGTCTGCCTCTAACATCTGTGTTCTTAGTGTCTCTTTTGTTGCTAGGTGTCATCGAGTTAGCTCCGACTCTTAGCAACCCTATGTACAAGAGAACAAAACATTGCCTGGTCCTGTGCCAGCCTCACAATTCTTGCTATACCTGACCCCATTGTTGCAGCCACTGTGTCAATCCATCTTCTTGGGGTCTTCCCCTTTTTCACTGACCCTCCACTTTACCAAGCATGATATCCTTCTCCAGGAAATGTTCCCTTCTGATAACATGTCTGTACTGTATATTTATTGAGTACCTAAAATATTCCAGCCGCATTTTAGGGGATACTGCCTGGAGATAAGGAGCCCCTGGTGGTGCAGTTGCTAAATGCTTGGCTGCTAACTCAAAAGGTTGGCAGTTTGAACCCACTAGCCACTTTGTGAGAAAAAGATGTGGCAGTCTGCTTCTGTGAAGATTACATCTTTTGAAAACCCTATGGTGCAATTCTACTCTGTCTAGGGTGGTGGGTTTGGTTTTTTGGGGGGTTTTGGCCTGAGTATACTGTAGTCTATGCAATGAACAACACAGTCAGAGTCTTGCTTTTATGAAGCTTACATTTTAGTGGAAGAGATAGATATGTAGCAGGCACTAAAGATAGGAAACAAATAAACCACAAGTACAGAAAGAAGAATATTGTATAGAAAAGTAAAATAAAGTGATATGAGAGCAGGTGATTAGAGAGGGCAGGTAAGACTACAGGAGGCATCATTTCAACTGAGTTCAAAGACAGGAAGAAGAAAACCATAAAAAGTCAGGGGGAAGGGAAAAGTTATGAACTTCCATGACATTAAAAGTTAAACACTAAGGATTGAATACTTGCATTCATTTCTACTCCCTCCTGAAAAGGCATTATAATGATGGTGATGGGTTTGAAATGAGGTAAAAGCCCACAAGAACAGAATACAGAGAGTACATAGCTACAACACTTTGGAAGGTGGAAATTAGAAAGATGAATGGTAATTTATGTAGCAGACTAAGAATATGCAAGGGGTACAAATGGGGTAAAAAGCAGGATTGGTTGGTTAGAAGTGTGTATGAGAAAGAACTTTATAAGATGACTGCCCTGAATGTTTAAAAAAATGCCAATATCATGAAAAGACAAGAAAGAAGACTGTTCTAGGTTAAAGGAGACTAAAAAGACATCATGACAGCTGAATATAATTTAAGATTCTTAATTGGATCCTAGAATAGTTTTTAAAAAGCTATATTGGACATTTGGGGGCAATTGTGGAAATTGGAGTATGCCCTACATTAGATAATATTTTTATTAATATTATTGTATCAGTGTTAAATTTCATGGATTTGATAATGGTGTTACAGTTATGTAGATATTCTTAGAAGATAAACCTGAGGTGTGTATGGTAATGTCTGCAACTTATTTTCAAATGGTTAGAAATAAATATGTATATAGAGAAAGAAAACACATGTGACTAACAATTTATGAATCAAATCTAAATAAAGGTATCTGGGTAACATTGCACTAATTTTTAACTCTCTGACATTTTTTAAATAAGAAGTTGGAGGGGAATATTAAAGTAGTAGCAGAAGGGATAAACAGCCTCAGTAAGACACCTCAGATATGCCTTCTGGCCTCATTAATCAGGTAACTATCCTTCCTACATGCACTACCCCATGCAGAATTGCTACTCTTGTCAGAGGTTGAACCAAAGCATTTTGCATCCAGGGACACCAGGCAAAGCTAAGCTAGCTGAGAGAAGCAGTGTGCAATGCTGTATTTGGGATGCAGTCCTTATGGGATGAGCCCATATTGAGCATTCCTTAGCACTCAGAACCTAGATTGCCAGGCTTTTACCCTGCAGGCAAAGGTATTAACTCAGTTTGATGGATCATCCCATAGTAAAGACTAGTCTACCAGCCCACACCACAAGAACTTCCTGAAAAGCTTTTAATACTTTATCATATATATCCCCTTTGTACAACATTACTATGAAGGAAAACCTGTTTCATTGAAGATTGTACAAATACTAACATTCCAGAACACAATTACTTCAGTTGTTTTTGAATCATGACATTGAATTTCTGTTTCATAACATACCATTTTCAGTTTTGTAAGTGACCATGAGAGGTAACCATTATATAGAAGAACAGTATTTGATCTTTAATAGTTAACATGTACACGTTAGCCTTACAAAGATACACTCACTGTTCCTCTTTTTTAAAACGTCACTCATATTGCACATTTCAGCCTGCATTTTCCTGAGCTATAGTATGTTTAAGAAAAATAAATAGAGAAATTGTCTTAATCATGGAGCTGTCTCTTGACTTTGTCATAAATAAAAGATTTTAAAGTTAATTTGACTCTGGTGCTGCTGTGCAGTTTTTGGAGTAAACCTCTATTTGCTGTTTGACCAGGAAGCCATGCAGTGTGTGGAAGAGCTGAATGCCCAGGGCCTGCTGCATGTCTTTGTGAGAGTGGGAGTGGAGTCCACCCTGGAAAGGAGCCAGATCACCAGGGATCATATGGGGCAGTTATTTTATCAGCTGGTGCAGTCAGAAAAACTCAGCAAACAGGACTTTTTCAAAGGGTTGGTATTCTCCTCAAAACTGCTGGTCAGTTTCCAGGCTCTCAAGTCGTAGTTAATTTTAAAAGTACTTATATTTGTAAGTATTTAGCTTACACCATAGATAAAAATTATGTCTACTATAAAATGTTGCTATGTATATGTTGATAATATGTAATAGTATAGTTTGGATGCCTCTACTATCTATCTCTTCTTTGTTTCTCTACAGCAAGATAGACTTTGTTATTAAGTGCTCTTAATACAAATTGTGGAAGATGTAGCTAAGAATGATAATTTTCAATTGTGGCAGCATTATTTTGTTCTTCTAACCGATTTCCAAGGAGCTCTGGTGGCCCAAATGCCTAAGTCATTTCACTGCTAACCAGAAGGTTGGCAGTTCAAACTCACCAGCCACTCCATGGAAGGAAGACAGGGCAGTCTGATTCCATAAAGATTTACCACCTCAGAAACCCAGTAGGGGTTGCTGTAAGTCAGAATCTAATCAATAGCAGTGGGTTATCATATTTCTGATCAGAATTTTTTTAAATCTTTATTTTAAAGAAAATTTGTAACTTTTAACCATGTGTCCCTTTCTTTAATTAAGTATTAGGTAGGAAGTCAATATATTAAATAAATGTAGAAAGTTTCTATAGTTGAAATGGAGGGTAGGGAGAAGGATGCTTGAAGTTCAACCAATGTGCAGTTCAGTAAGTATCATGGTCACTACAGAATAAGAAACAAAGGTATAGTATAGCTATAGTTGCTTTCATTCATTCAGCCAACAGAAAACATGTATTTTACAAGACATTATTATGGGCTGTATGTAGTAGTCCAAAGACATCAAGACAGTTACTCAGATGCTTATACACTATTGGGATATGTATATATTTTTCCCCCTTAAATCACACAAAAGCACTTTGGATCTGCAAACTTACTGTGGGGGACAGTCTGTCACAGGCTTATTTTGGGGAAATTTTATATTCAGCCTAAATATTTTTTTAATCAGTGGTTTGGACTTGACCAATGAGTGTGTTCGGCAGACTGTCCCAAGATGAAGTAGAGAAAACAAGACAAGTAAATGAGTATCTTTTAGTTGTCATATGAGATGAAAATAACAGCAAATATATTGCTGAAAGACCTACAGGGATGGCTGCAATTATCATCTGAGCTTATTAAATAGCTTAATCGATGCTGCCAGCCCATGCAACATGAATTGGGAAGATAAAGTGATTAACCAAGAAATCCTGGAGGCCAGCCAGGTTATGTGCCATCAGTGGCCCATTAATTGACTGAAAATGTACCCATAATGAGAGGACAGTCAAGTATCTGTTGGATAGCAAATAAATGTCAAATGGTTGCAAGCTTTGAGGTCAGAAGGGCATTAAGGATTCATGAAACCCAGAGTTAGATAATGTGACTGAATTTTAAACTCTTATGAGATAGCAGCTTCAGAAAGGTGACCCTGCCTTCTTCTGGTAGCTTTTCTTTTTAATTGTGATTTGGGTGAAAGTTTACAGAACAAATTAATTTTCCATACAGCAGTTCACATACACTTTGTCTCATGACATTGACTGCAGTTTCCCACGATGCAACAACTCTGTTCCCACTTCCTCCCCATAGTTACCTCTTCCCTCCATGCACTCCTGCCCCCTGAGCTGTCCCCCTGCGCGTACACAGCCCTTCTACTCTCCCATGGTTGTTCCCTCCAAGGAGCGTATCTACATGATATAAACGTTCAGCTCATATGCCTGTCTTTTGTTTGGCTAGAAGCCACAGGAGTGGCTTCAATTCCAGGCCTGAATGGCAGCTAAGGGGCTATAGTCTCAGGGGTTTCACTAGGTTCTATCAGACCAGCAAACCTGCTGGTAGCTCTTTTTAATATAAAAAATTTTAATGACATGTTTGCCTCAGAGGCACGTAAAAAGAATAGCATACTCTGGCTACCAACTGAAACTGCAATGAAAAAGCATGTTTTATGCATGCATAGCTCTGAGAAGACACGAAGTACCATCTGCCCTTGGTCCCTTCATTTAGTTTTCCCTTTCCTTAGACTTGGCAATTTTGCATATGTCTCCTGTAGTTAAATTCACTTTTGTTTTTATACTTTATAATACGCTATCAGGGGTCGCTATGAGTCGGGTTTGACTCGACGGCACATAACGACAACAACAACAACAACATCACCCATATGGGAATAATTAACAAACTCTTGAATTTGTTTGTTTGTATTCGTTCTGCCAGTCTGTGGTATATCCAATGTTCTTTGCCAACACCATAATTGAAATATTTTGTATTTGAATTTTCTCAGTTTTATATTTAATTCCTATTGATTTTATACTTTAACACTCAGATATAGTATGCAGTTAAGAAAAAAAAAACCTGAAACTATTTAATATTTTTTCAGAAGTATAATAATTTATAGCATGTAATAGTGATAATAATAATAATGTCCAGCTCTTTTATATCTATTTCATTTTTGTCCTCAAAGGACAAGGATTTTTATCTTTTTTCTCTTTATGTCTGGTCTCTATTTCAGCGAGGGTTTTAATCAGTGCTTCTGACTGAGTTATAGGATATGATTTTTAACTGTGATAAACTCTTTCTATGTAAGATTATATTGGACACTATGCCCTAAGAAGTGCACATGGCTGCTTTGTCATCTCCATATAGATAAATTTTCTGACCGCTCTCTGGGCTGTTCCAGTACCCTAGTGCATGTTCTTAAAAGAATTATCTTTATCTGAAAATAAGCTTTTGTTTGTGCTAGTCTTTCTTTCTCCCTACATTAATAAAAGTTCCTTGACAGCACAAACTTCTTTACCAGTCACTTTGAGCCTGGGACAACGCCTAACACATGTTGTATGCTAAAGAGTTGATACATAGAGGTTGCTAGGCTGTAAACTTCAGGGAGTACATCACTAGATCTTTTCTCCCTCAGAGCCACTGGTGGATTCAAACTGCCAACCTTTCAGTTAGCTGTCAAGTGCTTAACAATTGCACCATCAGGGCTCCCTGCCTAACTTGTTAGATGTTGTCAGTTTGGTTGTGACTCATAGTGACCCTGTGTACAACAGAACCAAATACTGCCCACTCCTGTGCCATCCTCACAGTCATTGTTATGTTGAACCCATTGTTGTAGCCACTGTGTTAATTCATCTTATTGAGGGTCTTCTTTTTTTTTTTACTGACCTTCTGCTTTTCCCAGTATGATGTCCTTCTCCAGAGCCTGGTCCCTCTGATAACATGTCCAAAGTACATAACTCTCACTATCTTCACTTCTAAGGATCATTCCAACTATATGTCATCTGAGACAGATTTGTTCATTCATTCTGCCAGTCTGTGGTATATTCAGTATTCTTTGCCAAACCATAATTCAAATGCATCAATTCTTCGGTCTTCCTTATTCACTATCCAATTTTAGCATGCATTTGAGGCAGTTAAAAATACTTTGACTAAGGTCAAGTGCACCTTAGTCTTCAAAGTGCCATCTTTGCTCTTTAAAGAAGTCTTTTGCAACAGATTTGCTCAGTGAAATATGTCATTTGATTTCTTTACTTCTACTTCCGTGGACATTGTGGAGCTAAGTAAAATGAAATCCTTGATAACTTTAATCTTTTCTCCATTTATCATGACGTTGCTTATTGGTTGTGAGGATTTTTGTTTTCTTTATGTTGAGGTATAATCCATACCGAAGGCTGCCATGTTTGATCTTCATCAGTAAGACCTTTAGTCTTCTTTCAGAAAGCATGGTTGTGTCATCTCTACATTGCAGGTTGTTAATGAGTTTTCATGTAATCCTAATGCTAGTGCTTAATATGTATCTGTTGAATAACTGAATTTTATTGTCTTAAAAAAACAAAGTTTTAACTTTGGGATTATATTTGCATTTGAATTTTCTTTCCAATTCTTTTTCAGTTTTTCAGAAACCTTGGAATTAGCAGATGACATGGCCATTGATATTCCCCATATTTGGTTGTATCTAGCCGAACTGGTGACTCCCATGTTAAAGGAAGGCGGAATCTCCATGAGAGAACTTATCATGTAAGTTATACTTGTTTCTTTTGATATAGATCAAGTTAAATTGACAAATAAAACTCAGCAGCTGGCTCTCTAGAACGGGGCAGTTCCGTGAGTGCCTTTAGTGGCTTTCTTGGATACAGCCTATAGTTCTTCAAAACCTCTGATTTCAGCATAAAAATGTTATATTTTACTAGATCTGCATTGGACAAGTTATGGTAATATAATGGCCTTTTGGTTCATTGAGGGTAGCAGTGATTATAAAAATGGCTCAAGAATCATGTAACTGGAGGACAGTTGCTCCTGAAAGCTTAGTGTTAATCTGGCTTTTATGTCTGTCACTGCTTGACTGACATAACCAAAACCAAACTCACTGATGCTGAGTCATTTCAGACTCATAGCAGCCCCTTCTTGGGTGCTGAGGCAGTATCTCTATGGAAGTAGATTGCCCAGTCTTCCTTCCGAGGAGTGGCTGGTGGGTTTGAACTGTCAGCCTTCTTAGGCATTGTGCCACCAGAGCTCCCCTCCACTGATAGAAGAAGCTATATTTCCATACTATAGCTTGTGAGACTGTGGCACCTACATAATACTTACTTAGGGCTGTAATAAAAGAAAATGAGATCTCAAGCATTCCTAGATTTGGATGTGAATGGGGAATTGCAGCTGCAATACAGACCAAACTCATTGTATTTCCCAAACTCTGTTCTTCAAAACCCTAATGGTTCTCAAAAAATTGTTTATATGGTCAAACTCTGCATACTTTTATATCGCTTTGAGAGTCAAGAATGTATTATAGCATATTAAAAACTGTAAGAATCCTGTAGTGGGAACTTCCAGGAAGATGTCAGAATAGACAGACAAGCTACACAGACCCTCTACAACAAATAAAAAGAAAGAAAGCAACTGAAACAGATACAGAAGACAATCTGACTTTGAGATTCAAAGGAAAGAATGAAGAAGTGGATTAAATACTGACTAGTGGAAGAAACAAGGAGCTCTCTGGTGGCATATGACTGCTAATCAGAAGGTTGGCAGTTCAAACCTACTATCTACTCTGCAGTAGGAAGACTAGACAATCTACTTCTGTAAAGATTTGCCACCTCAGAAACCCAAAGGGGGTCACTATGAGGTGGAATCAACTCGATGACAGTGAGTTTCATTTTGGTTTTAGTATAAGAAACTGAGTTTAAACAGCAAATAAGGAGACAGTTGGAACTGTGGACTGTCAGCTGGCCTGATGGTGTAGCCATTTTGAATATTGGCAAGTGGCATTCTGATCCAGGCAGCTCCACTTGTCGAGGACTGCACAGTAACCACATTGGTGGCTGACAACCAGAAAGATGTGATACTCCGCATGTTTCCCTTGTAACCCACATGCTCCTGGTGAATGGAAGTGTGGCCATCTCCCATCTTCACCCGCCTTCTGAACTGGTAGGAATTCCATCCCAGACTGGGTGCCCTGCCATGAGCTGCTTTCTGGGCAAGCAGAAACTGATCCCAGAACTAAGTGCCCTGTTACCAGCCACCCTTTTGTCCAGTAGGAACTTTCTCTGAGACTCTATACCCTACACCCAGCAGCTTTTGGGGTGGCAGGAATTTTTTATGGGAACAGGGTCCTGCTCTAACTTACCTTTTGAGATAGGAGGAACTGTGTCTGGGACTTGATGCCCTGCCCACAGCTGCTTTTTTAGCTGGCAGGAACTCCACTTGCAACCAGGTGCCTTGCTCCCAATCACCTTTTGGACCAGCAGAAACTTTTCTGAGACCAGGTGCCCTGCCTCCAGACACCATCTGGGCCAGCAAGAACTCACCTGAATCAGGTACCCTGTCCCCAGTTGCCCAGTTCTCTTCTGGATAGACTGAAACAAGTTCTGAGATCAGCCACCCTTCTCTCAGCTGCCTTTTGGGCTGTCAGGAACTTTTTCTGGGACCAGGAACCCTACCAACAAGCCACCTTTTGGGAGAGTAGGAACTTTTTCTGAAGCCAGATGCTTTATCCCCAGCTGCTTTTTGAGTGAGCAGGAATTCCTTCTGAAACCAGATACCATTTGGGCTAGCAGTTACTTCTTCTGTTTTCAGGTGCCCTGCCCCCTGACATCTAGGTCCCCAGACACTAACCTGGGATCAGGTGTCCTGCCCCCAGTTCTCTCTTGATAGGTAGGAACTAGTCCTAGTACCAGATGCCCTGATCCTCACTACCTGCATGGCCAGCAGGAACACAGCCCAGGTGCTCTACACTCCCACTCCCCAGTGTGGTGGGATTTTAATCATTCTGTTTTTCCCCTTTTTTTCTTTTTCTTTTTGTTCCCTTTCCTTTCCCAGGCTCTTGGGTTTTTTTTTGTTTTTGTTTTTTTTTTCCCCCTCTCCCTTTTCTTGGTTCCCTTTTTCCTTCTTCTCTTACAGTTCTTCCTATCTGTTGTTTTCCTTTTTGCATTTTTCTTTATTATTATTTTTCTGTTGCTCTCTCTTATTTTGCCCCCCTACCCAAATAATGACTTTCACTTCTTTTTCTCTTTGTCCCTCGTTTGTCCTTTTTTCCTCCTTTCTTTTCATTTATTTCTTTATTTTGGGTGGTTGTTGCTGTTTGTTTATGCTGTTTTTATTTTTTGTTATCTTGTTTTTATTTTTTTGGTGAAGGTGGTTTTTCTGGGTAGGGAGGTTGTCCCACCTATTGGTAGACGGCAACTATGCCCAAACAACCCAACCACATCCATACCTACCATACACCACTGAGTGATGG
>NW_006921618.1:5881301-5882419 GCF_000298275.1 Orycteropus afer afer | reverse complement strand
TGTCTCAGAAACAACTCATGATCCCAGTTGACACAAAGAAATAAGATTAAGTAGTGCAAAGAAGAGAACAGAATACAGACACAGAAATGCTCTCTTAAGAAGAAGTGGCACTGGAACTACCTGATAAAGAAGTCAGTAGAATTGTATTTGAACAGATTAAGAGACAGATCAAGGAAAAGACTGGAAAAAATCAAAGAAAACAGACAAAACTCTAGAACAATTTAGGAAAACAATACAAGAACAAACTGGCAAAATGAATGAAAAATTAGAAACCATTCAAAAACGGCAAATAGAAATCCAGAAGATTAATACTAAAATTTCAGCAATAGATAACACATTGAAAGGACATAGGAGTAAAATCGAATCAATGAAGGACAGTATTAGTGAGATTGAAGACAGATCTCCCACTACTGTTTTGTTATAGAATCAACCAGAAAAAAGGTTTTTTAAAAAATTAAAGAAGCCTAAGATTTATGTGGGACACCACCAAGAACCATAACTTATGTGTGATTGGACTCCAGAATAGGAAGAGACAAATATCACAGAGAAGACTGTCAGATTTGTTGGAAGACAACTTACCTAATATGAAAGACGAGAAGATAAGCATTGAAGATGTTCAACGAACCCCAAAAGAAAATCACCAGGCCACATCATAATCAGACTTTATAAAACCAAAGACAAAGAATGAATCCTGAAAGCAGCATGGGAACAATAAAAAGTTTCCTACAAAGGGTAACCAATAAGACTAAGCTCTGATTTCTCAGCAGAAAGGAGAAGGCAATGAAAGGACAATGTATAAATCCCTGGGGGGGTAGGGGAAGAATTGTCAACCAAGAATTTTATATCCAGCAAAATTATCCCTCCAGTATGATGGCAAAAATAGGACATTTCACAGTAATTAAGGGAATTTGTTAAAACCAGACCACTCTTACAAGAGATACTAAAGGATGCCCTTTGGACGGAGAACCAACAGAGACCAAAAACAACAATTGACACGTGACAACATAACCCATAAACCAACTCAGATATAGAAGGATCCAAAGTAAAGTAAACTTAAAAGAATGTAAACAGGGACCCAGAGACATCAATTTGTAAATGGTGACAACTAAAAAAAAAAA
>NW_006921618.1:5879017-5879971 GCF_000298275.1 Orycteropus afer afer | reverse complement strand
GGATATTAGGATATTATGAAGAACTGTACTCCAACCGTTTTGAAAACCTAGAGACATGGACGGATTTCTAGAAACAGACTACTTACTTAAACTAACACAGACTGAGGTAGAAAACTTGAACAAACCCCTAATAGAAGAAAAAAGTGAACAGATCATTACCAAATAAAAAACTACCAACAAAAAAAAGTCCTGGCCCAGATGGCTTCCCTGGAGAATTCTGCCAGACATTCAGAGAAAAGCTGACACCAATCCCGGTCAAACTGTTCCAGAACATTGAAAAGAATGGAATACTCCCCAATTCATTTTATTAAGCAAGCATAACCCTAATACCAAAACCAGGCAAAGACACCACTAAAGAGAAAAATTACAAACATAGCTTTCATAAATATAGAAACAAAAATTCTATATCAGATCGCAAAAATCTTCAACAAAATCCTAGCCAATAAAAGGGGAATATGTCCATGACTGTATATAAGGTTGGCAGACAATATTTCTATATATGTATTTGTGTGTGCTGTAAGAATGTCCGAATGTATAATAGAGCTAACAAGGGGCAGAGATGTGATACAGTATTGGCCGCAGCCAACCACCCTGAGGGAGCAAGTAGTTGGACCTGTGGGCTTTGGACTTTGGTCACAGAGGAGATCAAGCTCAATTGGCATAACGTTCTACACAAAAGCATTGTTCTGCATCCCACTTTGGTGAGTAGCAGCTGGGGTTTTAAAAGCTTGCATGCGACCATCTAGATTTAACAATGGGTTTCCTTGTCCAGAGCAAACAAGAATGAAGAAAACCAAAGATGCATGGAAACACTTAGCCCAGACCATGTGATCCTCAACCTATATGACTATGAGATCAGAAGAACTAGACGGTGCCCGGCTACCACTATCAACCACTTGGAAAGGGATCAGTGCAGGAGATTCTGGGTAGAGTGGGAGAACAATGTGGAACAAA
>NW_006921618.1:5875047-5875807 GCF_000298275.1 Orycteropus afer afer | reverse complement strand
ACATCCAAAAATCAGTTGGATTCCTCTACACCAGCAAAGAGATTGCTGAAGAAGGAATAAGGAATTTAATACCGTTTACAATAGCTACCAAAAAATTAAAATGGGAATAAAAAATTAAAAAAAAAAAAAAGACCAGGCTCACTGATCTATCTGATAGAGTCTGGTGAGACCCCCAAGACTATGTCCCCTAGTTACCCTTCAGATCTGGAATTGAACTCAGTCCTGTGGTTTCCAGCCAAATAATTAACAGGCATATAGGGTAAACATTTACATCAGGTATATACACTCCTTAGAACAGTGAATCGTGGGAGAAGAGAAACACACTGTTTGCACAGGGAGATAGCTTCGGGGGCAGGAATGCAGTGGAAAGCAGGACACAGGGAAGCAGTAACTACAGCGACGAAGTAAGAAGAGAGCTGTTACATTGTGGGGAATTGAAGTCAGTGTCATGAAACAAAATGTGTATGAATTGCTATATGGAAAATTTGCTCTGTAAACTTC
Source organism: Orycteropus afer afer (assembly GCF_000298275.1). Lineage (NCBI taxonomy): Eukaryota > Metazoa > Chordata > Mammalia > Tubulidentata > Orycteropodidae > Orycteropus > Orycteropus afer. The sequence goes on along the minus strand of NW_006921618.1, from coordinate 5,875,306 downwards.
CACCCAAATCATAATAACAACTGGAAAGAAAAAAAAAAAAAGTCCTAGGCAATAGAATCCAATGCTATTTGAAAAAATAATATAGTGTGACCAAGTGGGATCCATACCAGGTGTGCAAGGATGATTCATTAGAAAAACATTTCACATACTTCATCATATAGATCAAACAAAGGAAAAGAACCACATGATCAAATCAATCAGTGAATAAAAGGCATTTGATAAATTCCAACACCCATTCCTGATTTAAAAAAAAAAAAAA
>NW_006921618.1:5872315-5874557 GCF_000298275.1 Orycteropus afer afer | reverse complement strand
CATGTACAATAGCTACCAAAAAGATAAAATACTTAGCAATGAACTTACTGGGGACAGAAAAGACCCATACAAAGAAAACAACAAAACACTACTACAAGAAGCTATAAGAGACCTACATAAATGGAAGAACATACCATGCTCATGGATAAGAAGACTGAACATTGTAGAAATGTCAGTACTACCCAAGCAATCTTATAGATTCAAAGCACTACTGAAGAAGAACAAAGTAGGAGGTCTTACAGTCCCCGATCTCAAAACATACTGTACAGCCATGGTACTTTAAAAAGCCTGATATTGATACAAAGACAGATGCAAAGACCACTGGGACAGAATTGAGAATCCAGAAATGGATCCATCCACCTATGGAAAGCTAATTTTTGGGCATAGGGCCAAAACCCTTGAAAAGCAAGAGTCTAACAAATGGTGTTGGCAAACTGGAATCCATCCATTTGCAGAAAAATGAAACAAGATCCATACTTCACCCTATACAGAAACAATAACTCAAGATGGTTCAAATATTAAATGTAAAACCTAAAAGTATGAAGTTCATCAAAGGAAAAATAAGGGCAAACTTAGGAACCCTAGTTTATGGCATAAACAGACTATCCAACATAACCAAAAATGCATGAATTGCAGAAGCTTAAGTAGATGACAGGGAATGTGTAAATTGTACATAATGTGTATTATGTAGATCAAAGGACTTCTCCAAAATATTAAAAATAGAAGCTACAGATTGGGAAAATATATTTGGCTATGACATATCCAAGAAGAGACTTATCTCTATAGTTATAGAAGTTACAGAAAACTTCAGCACCTCGACATGAAAATGACAATCCAGTTAAAACATGGGGAGATGTCATAAATGGACAGTTCCCCAAAGATACTGACATGGCCAACAAACACAGGAGGAAATGCTCACAATCATTATCCATTGTTGTTGTTGTTGTTATGTGCTGTCAAGTCGGCCCCGACTCATAGTGACCCCTCCTTGGGTTTCCGAGGCAGCATCACTACAGAAGTAGATTGCCCCATCTTCCTTCCGAGGAGTGGCTGGTGGGTTTGACCCTCCAGCCTTCTGGTTAGCAGTCAAGTGCCTTAGCCACTATGCTACCAGAGCTCCCCATTAGCCATTAGAGATAACCAAATCAAAACAACAGTGATATCACCCCAGCAATAATAGCAAAGTTCAACAAGACAGAAAATAACAAAAGCTGGCAAGGGTGTGAAGGGATTGGAACTCTCACACACTGCTTCTGGTACTGTAAAATGATACAACCACTGTGGAAAATGGTATGGCACTTCATTAGAAAATTGAAAATAGAAATACCATTTGACCTGTCAATCCCTTTACTAGACATATATCCTAAATAAGTGAGAGCCGGAACAGGAGTAGATACATGCACACCCAAGTTTATCACTCAAAATACTGGTGAAGAGCTGGTTCCTCAAAGTAGATTTGACCTTAATAATGTGGATGGAGAAAAGCTTTCCGAACCTTTATTTGCTAATGTGGCACAACTCAAAATGAGAAGGAACAGCTGAAACATGCATTACTAACTTGGAACATGGAATGTACAAGTATGAATCTAGGGATATGGGAAGTTGTTGAAATGAAATTAAACACATAAAGATGGATAGCCTAGGCATTGGTGAGCTGAAATTGAAATGCTAGCCATTTTGAATCAGACAATTGTATGGTCTATTCTGGGAATGACAGATAGTAAAGGAATGGTGTTGCATTCATCATCAGAAAGAACATTTCAAGATCTATCCTGAAGTACGGTGCTGTCAGTGATAGTATAATATCCATGCACCTACAAGGAAGGCCAGTTAGTACTACTATTATTCAAATTTACACATCAAACACTAAAGCCAGAGATTAAGAAATTGAAGACTTCTGCCAACTTCTGAAGTTTTAAACTGACTAAACATGCAATCAGTATGCAATGATAATTACTGGTGATTGGAATGTAAAAATTGGAAACAAAGAAGCATCAATAATATGGTCTTGGTGGTAGAAATGCTACTAGAGACCACATGACCAAATTTTGTAAGACTAACCATTTGCTTATTGTGAATACCTTTTTAAACAACATAAACAGCAACTATACACATAGACTTTGCCAGATGGCATACACAGGAATCAAATTGGCTACATCTGTGCAAAGAGGCAATGGAGATGCTCAATATCATCAGTCAGAACAAGGCCAGGAGCTAATTGTGGAACCAACCATCAATTGCT
>NW_006921618.1:5857613-5870840 GCF_000298275.1 Orycteropus afer afer | reverse complement strand
TCAAGACAATTGCAAGATAGAACGGACTGTTCTAAACTTGGGAAGAAAACTATAAATCACATGGTAACCTCAAATAAAAATGATAAACCTTCACATCAAAACAAAAAAGAGGACCAGCACAAATATTTAGCAAATATTAAAACAGTAGCAATGAAGCAAGTGATAACATGATCCATAAACAAAATGAGCTCAGCATAGAAAATTATATGGAACAAAGAAATTGACACCACAAAAAAGTCACATAACAAAAATGACAGCAACAAATTCATATTTGCCAATAATTACATATCTGGCAAGGGACTTATCTCTAAGATTTATAGAAAACTCCAATGCCTCAACACCAAAGGAATTAACAATCCAATTGTAAAATGGGCAGAAGATATGAATAGACACTTCACCAAGGAGGATATTCAGGTGGCCAGCTAATACATAAAGTGATGCTCACTATCACTGGCCATCAGAGAGATGCATATCAAAACAAAAATGAGATACCGTCTCACCCCAGCACTGATGGCAAGGTTCAACAAGACAAAATACAAAATGCTGGTGGGGATGTGGATAGGTTGGGACTCTCATACACTGCTAGTGTGACTGTGAAGTGATACAAACACTGTGGAAAACAATATGGCAATTCCTTAGAAAGCTGGAATTGGAGATGCCATTTGACCCAGGAATCCTATTACTAGGTATATATCTGAGAGAGGTGAGAGCCAGGACAGGAACAGATACATGCACACCCATGTTCATCGCAGCACTATTTACAATAGCAAAAAGATAGAAACAACCTACATGCCCATCAGCAGAAGAGTTGATGACCAAACTATGGTACATACACATAATGGAATGCTATGCAGCACTAAAGAACAGTGTAAAGTCTGAAAAACCCCGCATAATATGGATGAGCTTAGAGGACATTATGCTGAGTGAAATAAGTCTATCACAAAAGGACAAATATAGTATTAGTTCGTAGTTGTGGAGGGTCAAGAAAAGGTTTATATATGGAGGGAAACTTTCTTTGTTGGTTGCCAGTGGTGGGTGGGAAGGGGAGAGAACACTGCAAAAAAAAAGAAAAAGAAAAATGAATTGACCCATGTCACTTTAGTTTTGTGTATTTCATTGTACATAAATTATATTCCAATAAAATGCATTAAAAAAAATCATACATGAAGAAAGTAAAAGCTCATTAAAAAAGAAAAGGCCAAAATGGGTATCAAAAGAAACTCTGAAAGTTGGCCTTGAACAGAAAGTATCTATAATGAATGTGAGAAATGATGAAATAAAACAGCTGAATGGAAGATTTCAGAGGGCAGTTGGAGAAGCCATAGTATTTTAATGAAACATGCAAAGACCTGGAATTAAAATCAAAAGGAAAGAGCACACTTAGCGTTTCTCAAGCTGAAGGAACTGAGGAGAAATTCAAGCCTTGAGGTGCATTATTAAAGGATTCTATGGGCAAAATACTGAATGATAGATGAAGCATCAAAAGAAGATGGATGGATATGCAGAGTCATTGTACCAAAAACAGTTGGTCAACATTCAATCAGTTTAGGAGGTAGCGTATGATTAAGAACTAATGGTATTGAAGGAAGAAGTCCAAGCTGCACTGAAGGAATTGGTGAAAAACAGGGCTCCAGGAATTGACAGGATATCCACTGAGATGTTTCAATAAATTGCTGTAGTCCTGGAGGTGCTCACTCGTTTATGTCAAGAAATTTGGAAGACACCTACCTGGCCAACCAACTACAAGAAATCCATGTTTGTGCCTGTTCCAAAGAAAGGTGATCCAGCAGAATGTGCAAGTAAAATTTTGCTGAAGATAATTTAACAACAGTTGCAGCATTGTTCATAGGGAACTCCCAAAAATTCAAGCTGGATTCAAAAGGGGCATGGAGCAAGGGAAAGCACTGCTGCTTTCAGATGGATCTTGGCTGAAAGCAAAGACTACCAGAAAGATGTTTATCTGTGTTTTATTGACTGCAAAGGCATTTGACTGTGTGGATCATAACAAATTATGAATAACATTGCGAAGGATGGGAATTCTGGAACATTTGTGTTCACAAGGAACCTGTACATAGCCCATGAGAAAGTTGTTCAAGCAAAACAAGGGGATACTTAATAGTTTAAAATCAAGAAAGGTGTGTATCAGAATTGTTTGCTTTTATTATATTTATTCATTCTGTATGCTGAGCAGATAGTGTGGGAAACTGGACTATATGGAGAAGAACGTGGCATCAGGAATTGAGGAAGACTCATTAACAACCTGTGATATGCAGATGATACAATCTTGATTGCTGAAGTGAAGATGACTTGAAGCACTTACTGATAAAGACCACAGACTCCAGCCTTCAGTATAAGCTCATGGTGCTGGGGACCATGAAGCTCAGTTGGTACAACATAGTGTACAGAAATATTGTTCTATATCTTACCTGGGTGAGTAACCATTGGGGTCTTAAATGCTTACAAGTGGCCTTCTAAGATGCAACTATCGGTCTTTCCTTGTCTTGAACAAAGAAAAGTGAAGAAATTTGACTAATGGACCATGTGAACCCCAGCCTATATGACCCTGAAACCAGAAGAACTAGATGAAGCCCAGTTACCAATGCTAACCACTCAGTTAAAAAGGAAAAAAAAAAAAAAGTCCTCGCAACTGGACCAACAAGCAACATCATAATAAATGGCAAAAAGATTGAAGTTGTCAGGGATTTCATTTTACTTGGATCCACAATCAATGCTCGTGGAAGCAACAGTCAAGAAATCGGATATGCACTGAGCATATCTGCTAGAAAAGACTTCTTTAAAGTGTTAAAGAACAAAGATGTCACTTTGAAGACTAACATGTACCTGACCCAAGCCATGGTATTTTCAGTGGTCTCATATACATTTGAAAGCTGGACAATGAATAAGGAATATTCAGAGAAGAATTGATATGTTCAAATCATGGTATTGGCGAAGAATACTGGAAGTACCATGGACTGCCAGAAGAACAAGCAAATCTGTTCGTGAAGTACAGCTAGAATTCTCCTTAAAAGCAGGAATGACCAAACTTCATCTCACCTACTTTAGTGAAGTAGGTGAGTTTGCTAGAGGAACCAGTCCCTGGAGAAGGATATCACACTCGGTAAGTAGAGGGTCAGCAAAAAAGAGGAGATGGCCCTTAACGAGATGGATTGACATAGTGGCTGTGATGATACTCAAGCAAAGCTAAGATTGTGAGGATGGTGCAGGACCAGGTAGGGTTTCGTTCTCTTGTGCACAGGGTCATTGTGAGTCAGAGTCAATTCGATGGCACCTAACAACAACATGTTCATCACAGCACTGTTCACAATAGCAAAAAGATACAAACAACCTAAGTGCCCATCAATGGATGAATAACCAAACTATAGTACATACACAAAATGGAATAATGTGCAACACTAAAGAATAAGGAAACATCCACAAAACACCTTGTAACATGGATCAACTTGGAGGACATTATGCTGAGTGAAATAAGTCAATCACAGAAGGACAAATACTGCATCAGTCCACTATTACAAAAAGTCAAAGAAAGGTTTACATAACGGATGAAAACTTTCTTTGTTGGTTACTGGGCATAGGAAGGGAGGGGAAGGGAAATTGGTGGTTAGATAAGAGGCACATACTGATCTGGGTGAAGGGAAAGGCAGTATACCAAAAGCAAGTGACTAGTACTAACACCAAGGAAAAGGAAGTCATGAATCAGTAATAACAAACATTAATCTACAGGTGGGTATATAGGTAGACAGGCAAAATTGTCAAAAGGGAATATTCCTTTGACCATATATAGGTTTGACAGATATTTGTACATATCTAATTACATATGCTGTAAGAATATCCATATATATAATAGAGCTAACAGGAGGCAAAGTTATGATAACTTCTTAGCCACAGCCAAACACCTTGAGGGAGTGAGTCACTGAGCCTGCGAGTCCAGGACCATTGCCACTGGGTACATGAAGCTCAATTGATGTAACATACTACGCAAAAGTATTGTTTTACATCCCACTTTGGTGAATAGCAACTAGGGTCTTAAAAGCTTGGAAGCAACCATCTAAGATGCAACAATTGGTCTCTCCTTATCCAGAGCAAAGAAGAGTAAAGAAAATCAAAGACACATGGAAACATTTAGTCCAAGAGACTGGTGGACCATGGGAACCTCAGCCTACATGACCATTGAGGCCAGAACTAGATGGTGACAGGCTACCATTGCAGCCATTCAGAAAGGGATCAAAATAGGAGATTCTGAATAGAGTAGGAGGAAATCATAGAACAAAACTCAAAATCAAAAAGAAAAAAAAGGTTCTGAAGTCTCCTATTCTAAGAACACTTTCGAAGAAACATGTCCTTAGTGTTTCCAGTTGCTGGTGTTGGATAACTCCTAAGTATGCCTCAAACCCAAGCCCAAACTGACACCCAGAAGACAGAAACTTCTAAATCAAGAAGCAAAAAGTTATACACTTAGTTTTAAAGAAGCAAAAATTTTGACAAAGTACAAAGACTCCAAAAGTGTATTGCTGATTACTTGTAAAATATGCAACAGAACAGTTCAACATCACAGCAAAAGTAGCTTTCTATCATCCCTGAAGAGCAAGCCTAGCACTCCCACGACTAAACCCACCCTGAAGACGTCAGAGAGAAAGACTCTTCTTTCTGCCAGCCTAAATCATGACCTGTCTGGTTCTAAAAGCAAGAGCCCTGCATTGATTTTCAGAACACCCACATCTGGACAGTCAACACCCACTTTCTCTTCCTCAAAGAATATGAGCAAAACAAAGAAACACTTCTCTCAACTAAAAATGCTACTTAGTCAGCAAGAGTCCCAAAAGAGTCCAAAGACAGACTTCAGAAATTTCTTGTCTTCTCTGTAAAGGATGGATTTTGAAAATAAGAAATGTCAAATGTAATTTCTGAAACTAAAGCTAATCAGAAAAACAGTATTGCTTTTAGAATTCTTGGAATACATGAATACTAGGTCTATCTAAGAGCAAACTTTCTTGGCATTCTTCAGTGTTTGTGGGAAAAATACTTCATTGGAATGAATAATGGAAACCTGCATACCTCCCAAGTGACTGTATCAAAAAATACATGAAAGGTCCTTAGAAGTAGTAAAGAGATCAATGGATATACAGTGGTATTCTTATATTCCCCTCAATTAGATGTTTTCCTTATTTATGTTTTTTTTTTTTTTCTTCCTAAGGAAAGTGAAACCTTTTTGATAGCGCTTATCAAGTTGTGAAGCTTTCTTCTGGGTATTAGTACACAGTTAGCCTTATTGCTAATCAGAAAAGCATCAATTTTATGTGTCCTCATGTTGCCACAATCATCTGTATAGTATCAGTAAGATCTGAGTATTCCTGTTTTGAGTATGAAAGTAAATATCTGGAACATTCTTGATTATATGTGATTTAATAAAATAAAGAAATTTTCTATGTTCTTAAAAAAAAGACCAGGAAAAAAAAAAAAAAAAAAGACCAGGTTTACTGGTCTGATGGAGGCTGGTGAAACCTCTGAGACTATGACCCTTAGTCACCCTTTGGCCCTGGAATTCAACTCACTCTTGTGGCTTCCAGCAAACAGTAGATGGGCCTGTGATTTGAACAATTACACCAGGTGGGTACACTCCTTAGAACAATTAACCATGGGAGATTAGAAGGACACAAGGAGAAAGCTTGCAAGGCAGGAATGCCTCGGAAAGAAGGACGCAGGAGGGGTAACCACATGAAGGAAGTAGGAGGGGAGGTGTTTCATTGTGGGGCTTGCAATCAGTGTCACGAAACAAAATGTGTATGTATTGTTGATTGGAAAACGATTTTGCTCTGTTAACATTTACCTCAATCACAGAAGGAAAAAAAAATTCCTGTAGTAAAACAAAACATCAGCAGAAAAATTAGTTTGCCTCACTTAATTGACTATGAAATCTTCTTTTGAGTAATAATTATTGACAATCACTGATATCCTATGAAACGCAGTTTGGGAAATACTAATGTAAACTATGAAATAATTGGCCTTTTCTGTTTCATACATACTCTAAGGAAAAGATTTTTTCCAAAATGCTAAAAATACTTCATGAACTAAACTTTACAAGTCCCTGTTATTAGAGGGCTTCTCATTTGGCTTGAAGCAGCGCTTAATAAACTGAGAGTGATGTTTGCGTTGCTTCCATCATGTAAGTGGTTTAAGAAAAAGGCAAACAGCAGTTATTATAAAGTCCCTTTTCAGGTTTTTCATGAAGAATAAGGTGAACCTAAAGTCACCAAACTAGTGTGAAAGTGGCTTGGAACGTGCCCTGTAGCTTCTGCTTGACCAGCATTGTTTAGGCTGCACAGGATCTGTTATATTGATACACTTTGTGTGCCCACTGTTCTACAACAGGGAATTTGTTCAGAGGTACTTAGTCATTGTTCTTATCTTTTACAGAGAATTTAGCAAAGCTTTGCTTCCTGTTGGAAGAGCTGGGGTTTTGCTTTCTGAAATATTGCACCTTCTATGCAAACAAATGGTAAGTGTTAAAATCCTGAGGATCAGACTCAATAGCGTATTAGGGAGGGATTTTGATATTAATTATCTGTGAATAGCTGAGGACTCAGTGTGCAAGTAATTCTCTTTCCTTTTACTATTAACTCTGTTTCATCCTAGCTTCTTCCTGAGGTGTATTTGTTCTTCTCTTTGTGAGTAACTTGGGTAAAAATTGTCTAATCTCAGTTAAATGTGGTATAATTCTAAAGAATCTCAAGATATGTTTTATTGGCAATTAGTAACTTTTGTCCTTTGAAGACAAAACATCTACATTATTCATACTTTTTAGTAGATTTTAATGAAAATTTTGGGAGCTCTGGTAGCATGGTGGCTAAGGCACTTGACTGCTAACCAGAAGGCTGGTGGTTCAAACCCACCAGCCACTCCTCGGAAGGAAGATTGGGCAATCCTACTTCTGTAGTGATACTGCCTTGGAAACCCAAGGAGGGGTCGCTATGAGTCAGGGCTGACTCGACGGCAAACAACAACAACAACAATGAAAATTTTTCAGTTTTCAAAGCAAAGAACCAAAAAACCCACTGCTATTGAGTCAATTCCAACACATAGTGACCCTCGCTGGGTTTCCAAGGCAGTGAATCTTTACAAAAGTAGATTGGCCCGTCTTCCTTCCATAGAGTGGCTGGTGGGTTTAAACTGCCAGCCTTCTGGTTAGCAGTCAAATGCCTTAGGCACTGTGCCACCAGAGCACCTTCAAAGCAAGATACATGATTCATAAAATGATCAGTTTTATATTTCTGGGTCGCTGGCTAGTTAAACTGATTAGAAAAACAAACAAAAAACCCATTGCCATTGAGTTGATTCTGACTTATGGTGACCTTATATTTCAGAGTATAAATGCCCCACAGGTTTTCTGTGGTTGTAATCTTTACGGAAGCAGATTGAGGCATCTTTGTCCAGTGAAAGTGCTGATGTATTCAGACCACCAACCTTTTAGTTTGCACCTGAATGCTTAACCACTGCACCACCAGGGCACCTTAATCTAATTCAAAATAGATGGTAAAAATGACTCTACAAGATGGTGAATTTCTATCTTACATTTATTTTATTTTTATAAATACTGACTATACAATTATTCTCTGCACAACTCTGTGGTAGGCCCTTAGTCTACAAAAATAATTAAGCCTTCAAAGAATTTCTAGGCTACAGAGGAAAAGAGACAAGTCTATAGCATGGTTTCCAAAGAGCCTCTCACAGTGCTGTATTAGAGATCTCAGATGTTTACAGAAGTACTGTGGCATCACAGAGGCGGTGGGACAGCTGTGAGAGATGTCACAACAAAACCGAACTCACAGGAGAATTCTGGAGAGATTTCTGATTTATTCAAACCTGAGAGCCAGAGATAATGACGTGATAGATTTCAGTGTTTTGTACGTGTTGATTAGAAAAACGTCAAAGTTTCATGTCTCCCTCTGAATCTACAGAAGTCCTTCTGTATTCCATTTGCATAATAGTTATCCATAGATAGGTATACTAAATAATTTTGTCTCTAGTTCTAGTTGATTATTTGTTTGTTTGATGGTAGTGACATTTTTACTGAACCCCAATTTGTATGTCTAAAATTCCCTTTCCCTCCTACCTACTTGACTTTAGCCCATATTCAAAACTCAAATTTTTATTACTTTTTATTTGTAGAAACAGAAAGCAAATTCCCGCTTCTATATAAAGCCAAATTCTCATAGAGAGTAAGCTCTGGATTCAGCCTGAGTTCAAATCTTGCTCCACCAAATTATCATTTGTGCCTCGGGCAAGTTACTCTTTGAAATAATTTGTGCTACCTCAAAGCCTACCATTTCCCTTCATCACTATGACTTTGTTAACATGGTGGGCTTGTTACCTCCTCACCAGTGGACCCACTTCCTCACTTTTCCAGGTAACAGCAGCTGTTCTCTGTTGTTTCTTGAGCTTTTCCGTGTACTTCCTGTCCTTGAAACACTTCTCATTGCTGGTTCAGGGCAAACAGCTGTTTCAGGTATTCTCTCATTAGGCACCATGATCATGATCCTGTATGATGAGGGATTCCAGTGGTGCTTTGAGTGACTTTTATAGCAAATACCTATAGCATTCGCTAGGAAAAGAGAGAGTCTTGAATTTATAAATCCTGTATATTGGACTTTTAGGTGCTTATATTCACAGATCCTAAATACCAGTTTGTAGTTCCCTAGATTATTCACCTGATAAGTAAATTGCTAAACCATAATATCGCTTAAAACAGCTATACTTCAGTCATTCACCATTATATTTACATGCATTCAGATGTCTCTTTAACCCCGGCAAAGCTTTGATTTTTCAGTGTTTAGATTTCTGTACTCTTGACTTTAAGCAAGCCTCTTTTTTTCCCCCTTCCAATGTGAAAGTAAATCAATTGGACTTATCTGTGTTTTAGAGCCATAAGAAAGTGGGAGCCTTATGGAGGGAGACTGACCTCAGCTGGAAGGACTTTTTACCAGAAGGGGAAGATGTACATAATTTTCTTTTGGAGCAGGTGAGTAAGAACAAGGCTTATGTTTTCCTGTTTGATAATAGTTGGCTTGTTTCACAGAGGAAATAAAGGTAATTCTGTTAATATTTCAGTAATTAAAATGAGATCCAAATAAGAATCTTGGTCAAGATAGCATTGTAAGTTCATGCTTTCAGGCCACCCCAACTCCACACTCACTAGATAATAAAAATAAAAAATTTCAAAGACCTAGCCATACTCAGAAAATAGGCTACATATCTCCATGAGCCAGGAATGACATAAATAAGTAAAGCAGTAGTAATAGGACTGAAACTGCAGATCTTTTAGCTCTGGGTTAGAGAGCAGGCAGAGGCAGCCAAAAGTTATTTCTGGGGTGATAGAGACTAGAATGTCCCTTACAAGGTAGAGAATTGAAGACAAGCTTACTGCATAACATCAGGTTGGACTCCATAGATAAATAAGCACAAGGAGGTAGACACAGTCTTGCAGCCAGAACCTTAGGGTGTTAGAATAAGTTTAGAGAATATTTCAAGGTTATAAAGAATTAATTGCCTGTTCTGAGAGGAGATTGCCTGTGCTTTTGTGTGTACAAGCTACCTCAGAGACATTGCATGTTTGGTTCCAGACCACTTCAGTAAAGCAAGTCACACCAATTTTTTGGTTTCCCAGTGCATGCAAAAGTTATGTTTACACTGTAATGTAGTCATTAAGTGTGCAATAGTATTATGAAAAAGTTTGAAATATTGAGACAGTTACCATAAATGTGACACTGGGACACAAATGGAGCACATACTACTGGAAAAATGACACAAACCTTCAATTTGTAAACAATACAATATCTGTGAAGCACAATAAAATGAAAGGCAATAAAATGAGGTATGCCGTACATTGGAATATAGGGGGTGGGGTAATTAATTTACCAACATTGAATCAGAAAAATTGTTTGCAGTATTTGAGCCATTTTTTCTAAAAGCTCATAGGGAAATATTGTTTAGAGATGCTATATAAGTGATAAAAATAATTAAAACAGGAGAGTAAAAAACACAGAATTCAATATAGTAGTTTCTTCTGTATGAATGAGGGGTAGGGTATAGCAACATAGCAGGGTCTTCAAAGGCATTTAGAAAACTTTATGTGAATAATTTTAATATTTTAGTGTTTATAAGTTTTACATAAAGAAATATCATACCTATATACCTCATTGCTTTTTATTCTTCGATATTATCAGTAATTTTGATTATAGATATTTTAACTATCCATTTAAGAGTTAAACAATCATAACACCATTTCTCACACTTGAATTCAGAATAGTCAGGAGGTATTTGAAAGACTTAATTAAACCAAAATTGCTGTAATTTGACAGCTGGTATTTAGTGATACTGATATAAACATTAGCTACACAAATGGAGTTAAATTGTACCCTTGCCTAGTATGACTGCCTCATCTTAAAGAGCTATATGACATCAATCCAAGAACAAAATTGAAGTCAAAATGATTCTGAGATAAACACAGCTAGAGAGATATTTACAGGGGATTTGTTTGTTTGCCTGTTTTTAAAGAGTTAAAGAAGGTATAGCCCATGGCTTTTTTTGTCCTCTTTGGATGATGATAATACTGACTTACATTAATATGTTTAACATTTTATATTACAGAAGTTGGACTTTATAGAGTCTGACAGTTCCTGTTCCTCTGAAGCACTTTTAAAGAAAGAACTCTCTGCTGAAGAACTTTATAAGCGACTTGAGAAACTCATTATTGAGGACAAAGCAAATGATGAACAGATCTTTGACTGGGTAGAGGTATAAAGACTGTGTCACCCTCCCTGATATCTCTGCCAAAAAAAAAATTCTTGTGGAATCCCCTTAATCTACATACCTACCCTTTTCCTTCATGGGAATTTTTAACCTTAGAGACATTAGCTTTTATTTTTACATGTGTACTTGAGACTTGCTAAGGAGCTCTGGTAGCGTAGTACCTAAGGCACTTGACTGCTAACCAGAAGGCTGGTGGTTCAAATCCACGAGCCACTCCTCAGAAGAAAGGTTGGACAATCTACTTCCGTAGTGATACCTCCTTGGAAACCCAAGGAGGGGTCGCTATGAGTCGGGTCCAACTCGACAGCACATAACAACAACAACAATTTGAGACTTGCTAAGGCTTTTTCGATTCATATAAGGTTCACAGTCTCTTAATAAAGATAACCAACCAAACCCCCTGCCATCAAGTTGATTCCAACTTATAACGACCCCCTTTGGGTTTCCAAGGCGGTAAATCTTTACAGAAGTCAATTTCCTCATCTTCCTTCCATAGAGCAGCTGGGTTAATCAGAACATAAGCCATTTCTCTGGGTCTGACATTATTTTCTGATATATTCTACATTTTTACCATTTCTGCAATTTACATTCCTTTCTGAATGTCCTCATGTTTTAAATACTTGTTGTTGTTGTTGTTGTTGTTGTTGTTATGTGCCGTCGAGTTTTAAATACTACCTGGATAAAATTAAAGCAATACGTTGTTAGATGCCGTTGAGTTAGCGCCGACTCATAGCAACCTGATGTATAGCCGAATGAAACATTGCCTAGTCCTATGCCATCCTCACAATCATTGCTACGTTCTATGAATGATGAATTTTTATATGAACATTGCCTTTTGAAAATTTTATGCCTCAGTTATCTTGTGTTATAGGATCTGTGTGGATTATATCTACTTTTATTTTGTTACTGTATTCCTTTGAATAGTAATTTTTGTTTATAAAGTTGTGTTTTATTTCTGCTCATTTGTCATGGGATCATAGAATATTCAAAGTGAAAGTAAGCTATAGCACTAGTCTAGACCTCTCCTTCCTATATAAATCCTCTTTTGTAGCTGCTCTAATGTGTTGTTATTACTTGCAGGCATTGGGAAATAATGACACATCTAATCATTTGATTTTGTACCTATTTTTCCCCCCATATCTACACAGGATAATTAATCTGTCTTCCTCTCTAGTTGGGAAGCTTTTAAATAATTGGAATAGCCTATACGCTTGGCTCCTCTCTTGATTCTTTTCACCCTGTCTTGAAACTTTGGTATCCAGGCCCTCTGTCAGTCTAGTTACTCTTACTCAAACACAGCCTCGACTTTCAACATCCCTCTCAAAGCGAGATGCAAACTGAGCATGATCATCAGAGTGGTACAGCAAGGTATGGTGAAGTAGCATTAATGCGTTTCCTGTTTTGGACTCTATGCTCTGGCAGCCACACCACGCTGAACTCAAATTGCTTTCAGTCATTCAGTATCCATTCTTTTACATTCTGTCGTTTAGCCACTTCTCTCCCATCCTGAACTTAGGCATTTGCTTTTGAACCAAAATGGAGGATATGTAAATTTGTATCTGTTGATGTTCATCTTCTTAAACACATTTTTAGTCTCTAATGACACTTTAGAATGCTTGCCATCTTTTTCACTTTGCATCATCCATGCATTTCATTAACATGCCAGTTGTGTCCTCATCCAAGTTAAGAGTGAAATGTGTGACTTGACGGGGCCAAGGATAAAGCAACATTCCTTAGAGGACCAAACTCCCCACTTCTGTGGCTGTTAATTTATTATTTCACTTCATTCTACTGTTGAGCACACCTTTTCATCTTACCCACA
Source organism: Orycteropus afer afer (assembly GCF_000298275.1). Classification (NCBI taxonomy): domain Eukaryota; kingdom Metazoa; phylum Chordata; class Mammalia; order Tubulidentata; family Orycteropodidae; genus Orycteropus; species Orycteropus afer. Next base: position 5,858,194 of record NW_006921618.1, on the reverse strand, counting down.
GAGATCTATCATTAGATACTTTGTCAGATGCCTTGCTAAAGTCCAGAGAATTATGTCTTTATCTTCTGAGCTCAGAAAAGGTTAGTGTAGCATGACTTGTTTTTCATAAATTTATATTGCCTCTTAGTATAACCATCTGTTTCTTCTCTGAGAGTTTTAAGCCATTCATGTGAGAGTTTGTTTGTTCCAAAATTTAGCATAGAATCGGCTTCAAGCTTTTTGGTATGTTATTGACATCATATACATTCTTTCCCTATTTAGAAGTCAGGTCAACATTAAATTTTTAGCATTATTCTCTTCCTCCTTGACTTTTCATATATCCCCATCAGTTTGGCAATTTGTATTTTCTCATTTATCCCAAAATGATGCTGTTTTCACTTCTTCACCCACTTAGGACCCATATCTTTATATCAGCATTTATTCCACCTTCTCCAGACCAAAAGTTATTCTCCATAAAGAGAAGACAGATGGTAAATTTTACTGAATTTTAATTATACCTAATCAAAACCAAGGAGCTCTGGTAGCATAGTGCCTGAGGCACTTGACTGCTAACCAGAAGGCTGGCGGTTCAAACCCACCAG
>NW_006921618.1:5852045-5857313 GCF_000298275.1 Orycteropus afer afer | reverse complement strand
TTTGAACTGCCAACTTTCTGGTTAGCAGTCAAATGCCTTAGGCACTACACCACCGGGGCTCTTTATACCTAATAAAGCTGACTTTAAAAAATGGAGGGAAACAACAAAAACATGATAGTAACTGAACTCCCAGTACATAGAGCTGTTTGTTGTACTTTGGCAGATACCAGTGTTACTTAACTGTGAATTTGCTTTTCTCTCCCACTTAGCAGAGCTGTCTTCGTTCTTATTTTGCCCTTTGTTTGTTAACATCTCTGCTTGGTCTGTGTATCAGTGTTTCTTCAAGTCTTTCCTATTCTTGAATGCTAGAATTACAATTTGGCTCTGTTACTAGAAGATATGTGCAGATTTTGTTTTGTTTTATATTATTTTTTTTAATAAAAGAAGAGACCGTCAAATGGTTTGGAAGTAATATTTATTATCTAATTACTTTTAGCTAATTTGTTTATTTTTCTCAGACTGCTTGAAATCTAATCCTTTGGGGATTTCAAGTGATGTTCATTCAGTGCTTTAAATAGCTGTCAACCTATTTATAAAGTATTGTTGAGCCAACAAGTAATGGTAGAGGGGAGGGGAGAGTAATGGCGTGTTTTCATTCTCTCAGTTATTCTTGAAAAATAATTGTCCAGACTTTGCAGATATAATTTCTTTGGGATTAGATGTGACTGGCTTCAGCCTAAAGTAGTTTTAAAGGGGAGTAAACCAGCAACTGGCTAGAATGCATAAGGCATCATGAAACATTTTATATATGGCTCTCTTCTACTCTCTGCTCTCTACCCCCTGTCCCACAACCTTAGTTGTCAGCATTGGCACCAGATACTTCTGTTCTTTGGAAAAAAAAGCTGGTGGTGAAACCTCTTACTGTATAGTACCGCCCTCCATGTTTGGCTCTGCCAGTATCCCACAGAGCTGACCACCTGACTTCTTGTTAACCACTCTTGACTCTCAGGAAACTACTAGTTCCTCCCAAGTGCTGTTTGAAGTTAGGTATCGAACAAAGAGAGACGTACTGGTTAATCAACCTTACATTTCTGAGTCTTCAACATTAAAGTGATCTCCAGATATCTTTGCAATTTTTAGGTTTCCAACATGGAAGTTTATAATGACATCTTTAATTTTTCCTGGCTAATCCTTTTAAGGCTGACTCTTTCAGTGGAAAATAGCATGCTATGCTATTTAAAGAAGCTTGTAGTTCTGTTCACAGGCATAAACAATGTAAACTTTGTAAAGTATTTCAAGTACCTGCTCAGAAACATCTTCTGGTGTTTTTTTCCCTTTTGCTACTTGTCTAGCTTACTGTAGTGTCTCATAGCAGCAAGATACACTCTTTTTTTTTTTCTTTTTTTATTTTTATTGTGGTGAAAACATACACAAGAAGACATTCACCAGCATAACAGCTTCTCCATTTACAGCTCAGAGACATTGATGACATGTTTCATGTTGTGCCACCATTATTGCTGTCCTTTTCCAAAATATTCCACCACCATTAGCATAAACTCAATGCCTCACAAACAAAAGCTTCTCCTTTCCCCCCTCCCTACAACCCCTGGTAACCACTAATAATCTTCTTTGGTTTTATATATATATATGTATATGTATATATATACACACACACATACATATACATACATTTTATATATATATATATAATATGTATGTATATATTTTTTTTTCCAACCTATCTAGAAATTTAGGCCCCCCCATACCTGGTAACCAACAAAGAAAGTTTCCTTCTATGTATAAAGCTTTCCTTGGCTTTTTACAATAGTGGACTAATACAGTATTTATCCTTCTGTGATTAACTTATTTCACTCAGCATAATATCCTACAAGTTCATCCACAGTATGCAGCATTTTGTAGATTCTACAGTGTTCTTTAGGGTTGAATAGTATTCCATTGTATGTATGTACCACAGTTTGTTTATCCATTTCTTGGTTGATAGGCACTTAGGTAGTTTCCATCTTTTTACCATTGTAAATAGTGCTGCAATGAACATGTGTGTGCATATAACTGTCCGTGTCCTAGCTCTCACTTCTTTAGGATATAATACCTAGTAATAGGATTGCTGGATCAAGTGGTTTTTCTATTTCCAACTTCAAAGAATTGGCCATATCAGTTTCCACAGTGGTTGTATCATTTTAGAGTTCCACCAGCAGTGTACGAGAATCCCAATCTCTCCACATCCTTGCCAGCATTTGTTATTTTCTGTCTTATTGAATTTTGCGGTTAATGCTGGGGTGAGACGGTATCTCATGGTTGTTTTGATTTGCATTTCTGTAATGGCTATTGATCGTGAACATTTCTTGATGTGTCTGTTGCCTGCCTGAATATCTTCTTTGGTGAAGTGTCTATTCATATCTTCTGCTCATTTTTTAACTGGATTGTTTGTCATTTTGATGTTGAGGTGCTGGAGTTTACTGTAAATTTTAGAGATAAGTCCTTTGTCTGATATGTCATTGCTGAATATTTTTTCCCAATCTGTAGGGTTTACTTTTTTGGAGAAATCTTTTGATGCACATTAGAATTTAATTTTTAGAAGGTCTCAATCATACAGTTTATCTTCTGCTGTTTGTATATCTTGGGTTGTGCTTGATAGTCTATTTATGCCATTAATTAAGGCCCCTAAGTTTGCCTTTATTTTTTTCTTTGATGAACTTTATAGTTTTAGATTTCACATTTAAGTCTTTGATCAACCTGGAGTTAGTTTTTGTATATGATGTGAAGTTTGGATCTTGTTTGATTTTTCTGCAAGTGGATATCCAGTTTTGCCAGTACCATTTGTTAAAGAGACTATGTCTTCCCCATTTAATCTATTTCGGCCCTTTGTCAAAGATTAACTGACCATAAATGGATGGATTTATTTCTAGGTTCTCAATTCTGTTCTACTGATTATGTGTCTATCGTCTTACCGATACCAGGCTGTTCTGACAACTGAGGCTGTGTAGTAGATTTTGAAATCTGGGAGTGTGAGACCTCCTACTTTGTTGTTGTTCTTCAGTAGTGTTTTGCTTATTTGAGGTCTCTTTCCTTTCCATATAAAATTATTGATTGGTTTTTCCATGGCTTTAAAGAATGTTGATGGAATCTGTATCAGGATTCCATTGAATGTATACATTGCTTTGGGTGGAATTGACATTTTCACAGTGTTCAATCTTACTATCCATAAAGAGTATGTTCTTCCGTTTATGTAGATTTATTATAATTTTTTAAAGTAGTGTTTTGTAGTTTTCTTTGTATAGGTCTTTTGGGTTCCTGGTAAGATATATTCCCAAGTCTCTTTACTTTTTGGTAGCTATTGTAAATGGTATTGACTTCTTTATTTCTTTTCAGAGACCTCTTTGCTGCTGTAGAGGAATCCAACTGATTTCTGGATATTGATTTTGTATCTTGCCACTACGCTAAATCTTTCAATAAGTTCCAGTAGTTTTCTTGCCGAGTCTCTTGCACTTTCTATGTATAGGATCATATCATCAGCAAACAAGGATAGTTTTACTTGTGTATAACCAATTTGGATGCCTCGATATCCCTTTCTTGCCATACTGCCCTGGCTAGGACTTCCAATACAATGTTGAATAGAAGTGGTGATAGAGGGCATCCTTGTCTGGTTCTTTGCAAAGGGAATAGTTTCAGTTTCTCCATTGAGAATAACATTAGCTGTTGGTTTTGCATATATGCCCTTTATTATGTTGAGGAATTTCCCTTCTCTTCCTATTTTGCTGAGAGTTTTTATCAGGAATTGTGTTGGATTTTTATCAAATGCCTTTTCTGCATCAATTGATAGGATCATGTGGTTCTTTTCCTTTATTTACTTATGTGATGGATTATGTTGATTGTTTTTCTAATGTTAAACCTTCCTTACATACCTGGTATGAACCCCACTTAGTCATGATGTATTATTTTTTTGATATGTTGTTGGAGTCTATTGGATAGGATTTTGTTGAAGATTTTTGTATCTATATTCATGAGGGATATTGGTGTGTAGTTTTCCTTTCTAGTGGTGTTTTTGCCTGGTTTTGGTATCAGGGTTATGCATGCTTCATAATATGAATTTGGGAGGATTCCTTCCTTTCCTTTGTTCTGGAATAGTTTGAATAGGATTGGTGTCAGTTCTTCTCTGAATGATTGGTAGAATTCTCCAGTGAAACCATCTTTGCCAGGTTTTTTTTTGGTTGGTAATTTTTTTATGACTTGTTCAATTTCTTCTTTTGTTATGGATCTGTTCAAGTTTTCCACCTCAGTCTACGTTAGGTTTGGTAAGTAGTGTGTTTCTAGAAATCTGTCCTTTTCTTCTAGGTTTTCAAATTTGTCAAGTACCGTTCTTCATAATATGCTGATATCGTTCTTTTTATTTCTGTTGATTCTTTTGTGACATCACCTCTTCCATTTTTTAAGTTTGCCAGTGGTTTGTCAATTTTATTAATCTTTTCAAATAACCAACTTCTAGTCTTGTTGATTTTTTTCTATTGTCTTTCTATTTTCTGTTCGAATGTTTCTTTTCTTCTGATGACTGTAGGCTTTTTTTGCTGCTCTTTTTTCTAATTTTTGGAGATGGTAGGTTAAGGTATTGATTTTGGCTCTTTGTTTTTTTTGTTTGTTTGTTTGTTTGTTTTTGATGTGTGCTACCTATTAGTATAAGTTGGCCTCTGATCACTGCTTTTGCGGTGTCCCAAAGATTTTGATGTGTTGTGTTTTCATTCTCATTCGATTCAAGAAATTTTTTCATTTCATTTTTTATTTCTTCTATTACTCAGTCATTTTTGAGGAGGGTGTTATTCTGTTTCCATGTGTTTGCTCTTTTTCCATTGGTCTTCCTAGTGTGGATTTCTAATTTTATAGCATTGTGATCTGAGACGACGTTTTTGAAGTATTTCATTGTTTTGAAATTTATTGAGGCTTGCTTTGTGGCCTAATATGTGGTTAATCCTAGAGAATGTTCAATGTGTGCTGGAAAAGAATGTATATTGTGCTGTTGTTGGGTGAAGTGCTTTGTAGATGTCTGTAAGGTCAAGTTGGGTGGATCGTATTGTTTAGTTCTTTGTTGGGTTTCTTTCCAGTTGTTCTATCTTTGATTGAAAGTGGTTTATTAAAGTCTCCTACTATTACTGTGGAGTCACCTATTTGTCTTTTCAATTCTGTTAACGTCTGCTTTATGTATTTTGGGGCTCCTTCATAGGGTACATGTTGTTGTTGTTGTTGTTATGTGCCGTCGAGTCGGCCCCGACTCATAGCGACCCCTCCTTGGGTTTCCGAGGCAGTATCACTACGGAA
>NW_006921618.1:5815152-5837938 GCF_000298275.1 Orycteropus afer afer | reverse complement strand
TTTCATTTTTCTGCAAATGGATCTCCAGTTTTGCCAGCACCATTTATTAAACAAACATTCTCTTCCCCATTTAATGGATTTTGGGCCTTCGTCAAAGATCAGCTGACTGTAGGTCGATGGATCTATTTCTGGGTTCTCAATTCTATTTCATTGATCTATGTATCTGTCATTAAATGGTGATATGTCTTGATGACTTTCTTTTGGGGTCTGTCCTGTTTGGGGGTTCATTGAACTTCTTGAATGGATGTATTCTCGTCTTTCATCATCAGGGAAATTCTCTTCCAACAAATCTTCGACAATTTTCTCTGTGGTTTTATCTGTCTCTTCCTATTGTGGAAGTCTGATTACACACAGGTTATTCCTAGCAAGACACGCTCGTAAGAAAAATAAATGAAAAATAAATTTAGGCATCCCTTTACTCTACTTTAGCATCTGTAAGTACATTTTCTTCTGCTGTTCGTAGAAAAGAGTATCAATTTTCTCACCACCTGAAGGGTATATTTGAGACAGTACTTGAGACTAATCTTTAATTCACATTAAAAGTAAGATAAAGCTGTGTTGGCACCTGTAAAAAATGGTTGTACACTACTGAGAAAGTCATGTTTAAAATACACTGAACTTACAGTTTGGTTGTTCTGTTATATGTACATAGACTTGAATAGATTATTTCAATGTGGATTATTTATTGGAAAAGAAGAGTATCTCTTTGGTTGCCCTTCCAAAAGCACATAGTACAAAGCACTGTATTAATGGATGAGCAGAAGATAGGCAGTGAAACTCTCTGAAAAACTAAATGCTGGTACTTAAAACATTTTCAGATGGAATTGGTGTTAGTCAAACCATTGTCCAGTGTATAGGGAGATTAATTTTTACAAAGAGATTGCATGTGAATTCATCTGCCCTTAGTGTCAGATCAGTCAGTCCTGGTTTGGGGAGATAATGTCTCTGGTGTGTTGGGTTTCCTCTAATTGTTCCTTTTTTTTTTTTTTTTTTTCAAACTTCAGGCTAATCTAGATGAAAATGAGATGAGTTCACCTACATTCCTTAGAGCTTTAATGACAGCTGTTTGTAAAGCAGCTATTATAGGTAAGTAACATTTCTGAAGGCAGCTCTTAACATCTAGAATCCCTAATAGGTCAGCTGCTCATATGTGTGTCTGAATTTATATTGTCTTCAAAACTTGCTCTCTATATAGGTCAGTTTATGCGCAAACAGGTGCTATTTCTGTCTGTGTCACATGATGTCTCAAGCAGAGGGTGAATAGCTCCTCTGCCTGAAGGAAGCCATGAGTGGCTACCGCAGGTCTTGTGTTCTTCAATTTGTAAAGTTATTGCATGCTTCTTGAGTTATTTTATACTCTGTCACATGTGGCTTTTCTTTTACTTTTTCACCTCCAGCATTCTAGGCCTCTTCTTTCTTTTATTCATGAATGATAATGAATAGGTTCAATATGTTTAAACTAATACCAATGGAAGGCTATTCTCATTAGAAAAGTCACTTTGCATAAATACATATATAAGGAAAGGAGGCACCCACTGTTGTTCTTGATTTAGGTTGACTTTCTTTTACATGATGGGACAATTTTATTGAATATTTATGTATTGCATACATGCATAGGGTTAAGATTGGTAGAAACCCTAAGTGTATTCCAAAGTGCTTACAGAATTTAACAGTAATGAGGACATCCACTTAATCTAACATTTCTATCCTAAAGTGAAAAACCAATCTATCAGCTCAAGAGATGTCACAGAATTTCAGGTCTGTCTATCACTTGAGAAGATAGCTTTCTGCCATGTGATTTAACTCCAGAATTGTAATTTAAGCTTTAATGTCAGATGCATTTTTTTTTCAGTGTTACTTCCTTATTTTGGTAAATAATAAGCTAAGTAGAAAGTCTTTATAAAAATCTTTTAACTTATTCCTGGTGCCTATGGAGCTGTAAGACTGGTGTTTCAAACCAAAGTTGAAAGGTACGAAAAGTAGCTTCTTAAAACAAGACTGTGTCCTAGTGATAACTTACAAAGAAATATACAAGCTTGTGCTTCCTGGCACTGAGAATGCTTTCTTCAGTCCCTTCTTCTGCTTGTCTCCCAAGAGACCTGGATCTGAGCTGCTGGGGTAGCTTAGGTTTGTTACTTGCCACTGTCACAGTTAAACCTTGTCTTCCTATTGATAATAAATGGCTATAGTTCTTTTAAACTTCTGAAAAGATTTGCATGAACTATCATTTTAGTTTCCTTTTTAATGTTGCTTTTGTAGTTTGGAATGTTATACAACCAGTGTCACTGTTACCTTATAAAAGATAAATAATTGGGTACACTAATCCTGAGGGAATCCAGCACTCAAAATATATCCCCTCCATGTTTTTATTATCTCAGAGAGAATTTCCTGCTAAAAACTGCACAGCATTTGAGTCTCAAAATCTTTGCCTTGGACCTCTGCCTCCTCCCTCTTCCCTTGCAGAGTCATAAGTATGCATCCTGTCTACTAAGAAAATTGAAAATGGTTCTGTATGTTAACTCCTTAAACATAATGCCTAATACTTTTATCACCCCTAGCTGACTGCTCTACCTTCCGAGTGGACACTGCTGTTATCAAGCAGAGAGTGCCGATCTTACTCAAGTACCTAGACTCAGATACAGAGAAGGAACTGCAAGCACTTTATGCACTACAAGCATCAATAGTAAAACTTGATCAACCTGCCAGTAAGTTTACTTAATATTACAATTAACACAACCAGTGTATGAAGTTTATCCAGATCAAGACCTGGTTTAGAGTTTAAACATTAGACAGTAGAAGAATCATTAGGTACAAACACTCTGATAACCAATAACTTTAACAAATCTGCATTTTTATGTACTTTTATGAGTAAATGACTACAGGAAAATGAGCTTGTATTAGAAGATTTAATCCTTATTCTGGGACAGGTCTATCTAATAAAACTTTCTCAGTGATAGAAATACATCTGCACTGTGCAGTAGAGTAACCAGGAGCAACATGTGGCCATTGAGCGTTTTAAATGTAGCAATTTTTGACTAAAGAACATAACTTTTAATTTTACTAAATTCAGATAGCCACTTGGGGCTAGTGGCTACCCTACTGAATAGCGCAGGTCTAGGACATCTTTTGACATTAACATATGTGCAGTGACTCTTAATTACACTTTCTTTAACATAGGTCTTGACAATGAAAATGAGTTAATAATCTTGAGAATGATATTCTTTGAATCTCCAGATACCAAAGACAGACCTTAAGTATGTTAACTGTGTTGTATTCATGAAGGAATTTTAGAAAAGTTTCAGTTAAGAATTGTGATTAATTCTTGACCAACCAGACAAATAAGGTAACCTGAACACCTGTATCTTACTGGTTAATTAGCTGAATTCTATTAAAAGTTGAAAACTCCATTGAAAACGAAAGTTGATAATACATCGCTGTTTTAGAGACTTGGCACTAAACTAGTTCTTTGGCATTTCTTTAGGTTGTTGCTTTTGCAAAAGTTTTCCCTTCTTTCCCTAGTGCTGTTGAATCCCTCTGGAGGATAAAGGAAAAGACTGAAACAAATTATTCTCAGAACATAAATGAAGAAACAACTAAGTCTGAATCAGAGAATTTAATCTGGTTTTGTTTTCTTTCTCTCAAGACCTTTGATAGATTATTTAACACTCAACAAAACAAAACCAATGCCATCAATTCCAACTCATAGTGACCCTATAGGACAGAGTAGAACTGCCCCATAGGGTTTCCAAGGTTGTAATTTTTACCAAATCAGACTGCCTCATCTGTCCCCTGTGGAGTGGCTGGTAGTTTCAAACCCTTGACTTTTCATTTGACAGCTCTGCACTTTAACCACTGCATCACTAGATTTCCCTATTTAACACATGGCTTCCTGTTTCCACTTTTACAGGACAAGGACACTAACTTTTCAAATAAGCTGCTTAAAAGGGCAGGTGGAATTGATACTGTGTGTTCAGTTAGTCAAAATATCTCCCATAATTGTCAGCATCAGTGAATCCTGCAGAGATAGTTAGTTCTGGCTTTACCACCAGAATCCTGGTCACTTGCTTCCATAGACCCATGGGGTTTAGAAAATGAAAAGTGACTTCAATAATAGCTTGACTAATATAATTAATAGGAGCTCTGGTCACGTAGTACCTAAGGCATTTGACTGCTAATCAGAAGGCTGGCAGTTCAAACCCACCAGCCACTCCTCCGAAGGAAGGTTGGGCAATCTACTTCTGTAATGATACCGGGGTCACTATGAGTCAGGACTAACTCATTGGCAGTGAGAAAATAAAATTAATAATTAAGAAAACAGATCTGAAGAAAAGTTTTACTATGATTCATTCTAAACCTAATATTTATTAGCATGTATTTGTTTATTCCACTGCCTCCCTCTATTATTATGAATCATCAGAATGCTGAGTATAAATTAATTTTAAGAGCGTATAATGAAGGTAGGTATATATGTGTATGTGTGTGTACATATCCCTCTATTGTCTTTTTTTGGGGGGGGAGCAAAACAGAATTATAATAAGATGGTTTGGATATTAAAAACAAAACAACTGTAGTTTGGATAAAATCTAAGGAAGATAGTCTATGCCTATGTTTTCCATCTAACTGATTACTTTTTTCATTTTTAAAACATAACTTTCAGGAGGGGGATAAAACATATGCTGCCTTTTTATATCCAAAATTTGTAAAAGTAATATATTTTCATAGTAAAAATTCAAACAATGGACAAATATTTACAGAAGAAAGTAAAAAAAAAATTACTCTTGCATTTTATTTTTTAAATGTTGAGACCTATAAAATATCAAACAAGTAAGTCGCCAATACCAGAAAATAGTTCAAAGTGATCAAAATAATAGAAATAAAAAATATTTTAGACTTCTTGTCTTGTTTAGACAAGTTGTTGTGCCAACAAGAGCTATTATGAAGAATTGTCACTGATGCTAATTATCATTAATTCTCTGGGGGAATTAATGTGCATTCATTATTTTTAAATACATGCTTTCATTCACAACTACAGTGTCCCCAAAACTGAGGGTTCTTTTCACTCCTTTGCAGACTTGCTGCGGATGTTTTTTGATTGCCTGTATGACGAAGAGGTGATCTCCGAGGATGCCTTCTACAAGTGGGAGAGCAGCAAGGATCCTGCAGAGCAGAATGGGAAGGGCGTGGCCCTGAAATCCGTCACAGCCTTCTTCACATGGCTGCGGGAAGCGGAAGAGGAGTCTGAGGACAACTAAAACTTCAAATATACAAAACGAAACAAAAGAAACAATTTAAGTATTTTTTTAAAAAGTTTCACGTCTTCGCCAATCACAGTGCAGCAAGGCCAATTCTCGCAGAAATCCCCACATGTGCACGAGTGGGAGAGGGGAAAGAGAAAAAAGGTGATCATGGAGGAAAAAGGTACCGGAAAAAAAGTAAACTTCAAACCTGAGGGCGGGAGCACTAAAACCAAAATACACGTATTATTTATAGAAAATATTTTCTGTTTTAATCTTTCTTTATAAACAAGGACTCATACTTTAAAGAAACACATCTGTTTAGCAAAAAAAAAAAAAAAAAAAAAGTTGAGAACTTTTAATTTATTTTAAGGACTGCAAATACCAGTGTAATTTTTTAATTTGCAGTTTCTGTAAACAACTTGTATAATAGAAAAGCAGAGAAATAAATTTCCCTCCCCTTCAGATGCACCTCACGTTTGTTTTAAAACTGTAGTAGTTAGTCCAGATTTAAGAAGGTTTGGGGTGACCAAGGTAAGAATGATTTTTGTTTTTTTGGTATCAAATCTTTCTGCCTGCCTCTCAGCTTGCTTCAGAAAATAAAAATCTCAATAGTTATCAAAACATACATAACCTTGGAACAGAAGGAAAACATGTGTGAAAATGCTGTGGACCAGAGAACTCCAAGAATTGTTTTAAAAATGTGCTACCCTGGGAAAAGTACTCGTAATACTTTTGGGATCTTTAGAGCAACTTTAAGGCTTGTAAATACATAGAACAAATATTTAAAAAAAGAAAAACAAAAGGAAATTGACTCAATACTATTTCTTTTCACTTTCAAAATATAAAGAACAAAATAAAGACAAACATTGCAAGTTTAAAAGAAAGTAAAATGACTTCTCCTTTTAAAAGCTGCTGCATGTGCACCCGAGGTCTGGGAGGTGCTTTCTGGCTATTCGTTATCTAAACCACATCTCTTCTGTGTGTGTGAGTGTATGTGTGTGTGTGTGTGGTATGTGGTGTCTATCTGTCTACAGTCGGAAAAGACAAGTTGCTTTGTGGTTAAGGAGGGCACTTATGCCTTGGGTGGAAGAATCCTCTGGACCAGCCAGAGGAAGCTTCTTTCCAACACCAAATGCATTCGGGGTGGGTGCAAACCTAAGGGCAAGTTTTGAAATAACTAAGTGTTCCACTGTGTGTTTCAGGACTTAGGACACTTCGCTTTAAGACCCCCAAAAAGAAAAACCTGACATCCCTTTTCCTTGCCCACCAGCCACTACCACTGACTTTTAAATCTTCCATCAGTTGCCTACAATGCTTAAGAAACCTGAAGTTGTCCTCTAACGAATAAAAGAAACCAAAGCTTTAATGCTTTTTAAAAAATTGTTGTTGTTAGGTGCCGTCAAGTCGGTTCTGACTCACAGTGACCCCGTGTACAGTAGAAGGAAACACTGCCCAATCTACAACATCTTAAAAAGTAGGGGTGGGGTTTAAAATCAAACCAATGCCATGTGTGAAAATCTCATTGTTTCCCAACTCCCACTTGACTCAAGTCATTCTGGTGAGTATAAAGCCAAGAGTGGTCAGGGTGCCTGTTTCTCCCACAGATTATTGAAGTACTGTGCACTTTTTTTTTTTTCCTTTTTTTTCCTAGAGTCACAGTCTCTGTGGATGATTTTCTATTGCAGTTGTTTGTGGGCTGTCACAAAATGAAGAAAGTCAGGAGACTGGTCCCAAAGAAACAGTCTTTGTATCTTGTATCTGGATAGCCAAAGATTTCTTCTGGCTTTCTTCTCTGAACCAATAGCCACATTAAGGCATTTGGCAAAACTTAGCATAAGAACAAAATTTTTCATAGGGATAAATGTTTTTCTCCAGAGCACGACTAAACATAATCCAGGATCTAGCTACATGAGCCCACAGGGTTGAAAGGTGTTCCCGAAGAACCAAGTTCTGAAAATCTTGTGACAGACATGTGACAACATCTTCCATAAAAGGTGGGGCCTGTAAATCTGTTTTGGGGTCTGGCTAATGGCCTGTCTAAGAACCTTCAGTTGGAGGAGTAAACCTTGTTCTATGATATGCAGAGTTTCAACAGTCTCTAGAATCCAAGTGCACAGGACTCTGATCCAGAATCAGAGGGCTGCTGTAGGCTTTAAGAAGGTATTGGCAGCATTTACGGGTGAGGGATCGGGGTCTCGGCAGATGGCAGGAGGTGATAACCCCTTGGGAATCAGTTGCTATTGGTTGTAAGAAGGAGTTTCAGGTAGTAAGGATAGTCCTAGTCTTCGATGTTTCAAATATGGATGGTGTGGAATGACAGGGGAGAGAGAAAAATTACCATATTGGGAAAAAAATTATTACAATGTTGAGAAAAGCTTCAGTTGTAAACATACAATATTACAATAGCAGAAAAAATGTCTGAAATCTCACCAGTAACATAAAGTGTGATGAAGAGACTACAAAGTCATCTTTGGGTGCCTTGTTGTTTATACATGGACTGTACATAGGTTTAGACAGTTTACCTAATGGCGAAATAAGAGTCAAGTGGGATAGTTGATCCCTACTGACATCAACTGAGAGACCGTGGGTAGTGCAAACAGTCGAGGTGCTTGGCTGCTACCAAATGTTGGAGGTTCGAGGTCACCCATGGGTGCCTTTAGGAGGAAGGCCTGGTAATCTGCTTCCGAAAATCTGTCCCCCGTGGAGCACAGTTCTATTCTGATACGCATGGGTCACCATGAGTTGGAATTAATTTGACAGCAACTGGTTTTAATAACAAATGGACTATAAAAATTGTCATAATTCCTGCACTCTTCATAGTCCTCCTACTGGGAAGCACAGTGTGGGTGATTTTATTTTACAGTAATGGCATTTACATGACTTCAGTACTTCAAGCTAAGACACAAGCCGATTCACCCATTTGAATAAACAGACTTTGGGAACAAATACAGTGCCTTCTTTAGTTCATTAATTCAGGGTGCTTCATGGTTATATTCAAACCAACTTAAGCTGTTTAGTAAGTTAAATAAAAGTTCTGTTATTTCTAGCAAAGGAAGATGATGCTAATTTTTAAAATAAACTCATTTTAGATTCTTGCACAGACAAACAAGCCAGTTCACAACTACATGGTGAACTTGCTTCATTCAACAAATATTTTCTGAGCATGTACTAAGTGTGAGGAGTGTAACAGTGAATAAAAATTGCTCTTATGGAGTATCCTGTCCCACTCAGAAATCTCTGCTGCTCATTATCCTGGAAGATCTTTGATGTGGTGTTTGTCTGGTCCTCATATTTCTAAATACATTCTATACTACTTATAACAATCCCAAAACAGTTTTATCTAATTTTGATCCACTCTCCAAACAAGTTATCATTCTGGGTTTTTTGACATATTATCATTTTTTTGTTTCACATGCTTTCATGCAAGCCAAAAGTATTCTAAGTTTAAAAAAAAAAAAAAAAAAAACCTTAGGCTATTGGATATGATTCGGTCTTTTCATTACTGAAGTTTTGTTCTTTAATTGGAGGGATCCAGCTTCTCAATTTTGACCATACAGTGTTTCTCCATTTTGTAGAGAGTAATGTTTTGCATTGTTTTTTGCTTGCATTTGCTTTTGTTTTTATTGAGATATATATATATTTTGCATACCGTAAAATTCACGTGTTTCTAGTTTATAGTTTACATTTCGGTGGCTTTTAGTATATCAGAGTTTCACAACCATCACCATTATCTAATTTCAGAACATTTTCATCACCTCAAAAAGAAACTCCTTACCCATTAGTAGTCAACTGCCCATTCTCTACCTTTCCCCAAACTGTGGCAACCAATAATCTACTTTCTGTTTCTATGGATTTGCTTATTCTGGACATTTCGTATGTAAGTGGAATTACATACTGCATTGTCTTTTGTTCTGGCCTCCAGTCCAACATTTAGCAAGTGATCATTCTTCACAGGTGTTTGCCTCCAACATCAGAGACAACAGGTCAGATCTCTGATGTTTGCTTGTCTTTAAGTTTTCATTACTTAGATGAGACTTCTTTTGACATAACTTGCTAATACATTTACAACCATCAGCTAATTCTAAACAAAGCCAAAAAAAAAAACTCACTGCCGTCCAGTCATTTCCAACTTACAGTGACTCCCCACTGGGTGTCTGAGGTGGTAGATTGCCCCATCTTCCTTCCATTGACTGGCTGGTGGGTTTGAACCACCAACCTCCTGGTTAGCAGTCAAATGCCTTAGGCACTGTACCAGTGAGCTCCTTAATTCTAAACAAGTCCCCAAGAATTTCCTTTTATCACTCTTCAGATTTGATGTATGACTTGGGATTCCTGACATCCTGGCAACTAAAGCCTGGTCCTATTGACCTTTTAGTTTTTGCTACTTAAGTAATTTTGTTTGAGCTTGAAATTTCTGTGGAAAGTGAAGGCTACTAGAGTATACCCTAGAAAAGTTAAGATGGACCTTTACTTGGAGTTGAAGTCCCAAACCAGAATACGAGTGGCTTCTAGTTATTGGTTTTAAAATTAGAATTTAAATATTGGTACTTTCATTTTTGTTGTAATCAATCCATTAAAGTCTGAAATTTTATTTATTCTTTTCCTTGAGGCCCATTTGGACATTGGCAGTTGAGCTTCTTAAGGCTGCTTGTCATGAGAGTAAAATTAGTTAAATAAGGAATAAAAATGTCTTGAGACAGAACCTCTACCTGAGTTTGGTTCCAGTTCATTAATTTTATAGAAGTCCTCTTCTATTCAATAAATTTAATCTGTAGGCCGCTGGGTCTCCCATTGTCTCAGGGAGAGAGATACTACCTGCTCACATATATGCTCCAAATATTGCCATATAGCCCTCAAAGGGACAAAATGATCATCTATTATAAAAGCTCTCTTGGGACTACCAAAAAAAGGACCTTTCTGTGCTACCAATTCATGGAGTGATTACCATATCAAAGACATAAGTTACGGAGAACAATGTGCCAATTTTAAAAAATTGTTTTGAAAAATAATTTTAGACTTACAGAAAAGTTACAAAGATAGTACAGAGTTACCATGTAGCCCTTACCTAGTTTTCCCTAATGTTAACGTCTTACATGATCATGGTATATTTGTCCCAACAAAGAAATTAACATTAATACATTAAACCTTATTTGGGCTTCACTAATATCCTTTTTCTCTTCCAGGATACAGTCCAGGATCCTGTATTGTTTAGTCATCATGTCTTCTTAGTATTATTTGGCAGTCTTTCAGTCATTCCCTATTTTTATGACCTTCACAGATGTGTGAGGAGTCTTGGCCCAGACATTTTGTGAAATGTCCCTCAGTTTGAGTTTCCCTGATGTTTTTCTCTTGATTAGGCTGGGGTTATGGGTTTTGGGTAAAAATACCACAGAGGTGAAGGGTCTTTCTCCTCACATAGTATCAGGAGGTATGTGACATCCATATGGCATCACTGGTAACATTAACATTGGTCACTGGGTTATGGTAGTGTTTGCCATATACCTGCACTCTATAGTTACTTTTATATTCCTTCTTTCTTACTCTAGTCTGTTCTTTGGAAGCTACTCACTAAGTCTAGCCCATACCTGGTAGAGGGAGGTGGAAGTGGGAGAGGAGTAAGGGCCACTTCCTGGAGGGGGCAAAAGCTATATAAATTATTTTCAATTCTGTAAGAAAGATTTGTCTCTTCTCCCTTTTTCACTCAAATGTATATAAACAAAACTAAAACCAAACTCACTACCATCGAGTCAGTTCCAACTCATAGCGACCCTTCCTTGGGTTTCCGAGGCAGTATCACTAAGGAAGTAGATTGCCCAGTCTTCTTTCCAGGAAGTGGCTGGTGGGTTTGAACTGCCAGCCTTCTGGTTAGCAGTCAAGTGCCTTAGGCACTATGTCACAAGACACAAGAGCTCCCTAAATATATACATATATATATATATATACACACACACACACACACACACATATATACACACACATACACACACACACAATATACGTATGTGTATGTGTGTGTATTTATATAATATGTATGCAATTAAGATGGACTCTTATACTTTAGGTTATATCTCAATAGCACATTATTTTTGTTGCTCACATTGCACCAGTTTTGGCAATTAGGAGTTCTTTAAACTTGGCACCCTGTGTCACTCTGGCCTATCCTTTTATTTTTGAGCACTTCCTTTATGACATTACAGAATGCCACAGGCATGTCTTATATTCTCCTAGAATCAGCCATTTCTCCAAAGAGCTTTTATTGGAGAATGGTATTTATAAACCATTCATACCATTGAGATGCAGACACTGGGTGAGTTCCTTGGTACAAGGATATATATCCATCCAGCTCTTCCAGCGTTTTAGCTGCCATTTTCTACTGAAGCTAAGATCTTGGCAGGTGAGTAAGCCACATTTACAAGGGACATTAGGAACTTTAGAAAATATGGTTTTCTTTTTTTAAAATCGTACTCTGGCCAGCCCAAACACTGAAGCCTACATACGCCTGAGTGTGTAGGGCAGCCAGAGTACGATTTAAAGAAAAAGATGTATTTACTAAAGATCATAATTATTTTCTAAAGATAAAACAAGTCCATGAAAGCCAAAGTACAACCTTGATTATGTCCCACCTGAATTTAGAGACCATCTGAAGAACAGACTTGACACATTGAACACCAGTGACCGAAGACCAGACAAGTGGGATGATATCAAGAATATCATACATGAAGAAAGCAAAAAGTCATTAAAAAGATGGGAAATGAAGAAAAGACCAAAATGGATATCAGAAGAGACTATGAAACTTGTTCTTGAATAGAGAGTAGCTAAAGTGACTTAAAGAAATGAGGAAATAAAGAGCTGAACAGAAGATTTCAAAGGCCGGCTCAAGAATCCAAAGTAAAGAATTACAATGAAATGTGCAAAGACTTCAAATTAGAAAAGCAAACGAGAAGAATATGCTTGTCATTTCTCAAGCTGAAAGAACTGAAGAAAAAAATAAAGCCTCCAGTTGCAATATTAAAGGATTCTATGGCCAAAATACTGAATGATGCAGGAAGTGTCAAAAGCAGATAGAAAGAATACACAGAGACGCTGTACCAAAATCATTTGGTTGAAGTTCAGCCATTTCAGGAGGCAGCATGTAATTAAGAACCAATGGTACTGAAGGAAGAAGTCAAGGATACACTGAAGGAATTGGTGAAAAACAAGGGTCTAGGAATTGAAGAAATACCCACTGAGATTTTTTAACAGATGCAGTGCTAGGGATGCTTACTTAATTTATGCCAGGAAATTTGAAAATAGCTACCTGGCCTCCTGACTGGAAGAGATACATATTTCTGCCCATTCCAAAGAAAAGTGACCCACCATAATGTGGAGATACCAAATAATATCATTAATATCACATGCAAGAGAAATTTTGCTGAAGATAACTCAAAAATTGTTGCAGCAGTATATTGACAGAGAACTTCTGGAAATTCAAACTGGATTCCAAAGAGGACATGGAATGAAGGATATCATTGCTGATGTCAGATGGCTCTTGGCTGAAAGCAGAGAATACCAGAAGAATGTTTACCTGTCTTTTGTTGACTATGCAAAGTGATTTGACAGTGTGAATCCTGGCAAATTATGGCTAACATTGCGAAGAATTGGAATTCCAAAACACTTAATTGTGCTCATGAGGAACTATGCATAGACCAAGAGACAGTCATTTGAACAGAACAAGGAGATACTGCATAGTTTAAAATCAAGAAAGGTGTGTGTCCAGGTTGTATCCTTTCACCATACTTACTCATTCTGTCTGCTGAGCAAATAATGCGAGCAGCTGGACTTTACGAAGAAGAATGTAGCACCAGAATTGGAGGAAGTCTCATTAAGTACCTGCAGTATGCAGATGACACAACCCTGGTTGCTGAAAGTGAAGATAACTTGAAGTACTTACTGATGAAAATCAAAGGCTTCAGTTACACCTGAACATAAAACAAAAATCCTCACAACTGGACCAATAAGCCACATCACGATAAATGGAGAAAAGAATGAAGTTATCAAAGATTTCATTTTACTTGGGTCCATAATCAACACCCATGGAAGCAGCAGTCAAGAAATCAGACAACATATTGCATGGGGCAAATCTGCTGCAAAAGGACTCTTAAAAGTGTTAAAAAGCAAAGATGGCACTTTGAGGACTAAGGGGCACCTAACCAAGCCATGGTGTTTTCAATAGCCTCATATGCATGTGAGAGCTAGACAGTGAATAAGGAAGATGGAAAAAGAATTGATGCCTTTGAATTGTGATGTTGGCAAAGAAAAATGAAAATACCATGGACTGCCAAAAGAACAAGTCTGTCCTAGAAGTACAACTGAAATACTCCTTAGAAGTAAGAATGACCAGACTTGATCTCACCTACTTTGTTCATGTTGTCAGTTTGGTCATGTGGTCCCTGGAGTATCATGCTTGGTAAAGTAGAGGGTTAGCAAAAAAGGGGAAGACCCTCAATTAAATGGATTGACACAGTGGCTGCAATGATGGGCTCAAGCACAGCAAGGATTATGAGGATGGCAGGACCAGGTGGTGTTCACGAGTCAGTCAGCTCGACAGCAGCCAATTAGCACTGACATAGATATGCCGATCTGGTGTTTTGTTCATCCCATGTGATGACAGTGTTTCACTGCTATTCATGAGGTTTTCACTGGCCAGTTCTTTGAGAAGTAGATGGCCCCTTCCTTCTTCCAAGTCTTTCTTAGTCTGGAAGCTCCAATGAAACCTGTTCACCATGGATGACCCTGCTGGCATTTGAAAACACACAAGCCACCATAGTATGACAAACTGACAGACGAGTGATGAACAAAATGGAACTCGTACAGATCGATATCCTAGGCATTAAGTGAGTTGAAATGGCTTTGGCCATTTTGTATCAGATAGCATGTGACAAGAAAAGATGGGAACTGTTCCACCTCTCTTTCCCCATTATGCTATGTTTTAACTTTTCCTTGCGTTAGCCAGCAATATTCAGAGAGTCTCCTAAGTGCAGTGGATTCCTCGATGGATATCGAGTTCATACAGGAAGAAGTTGTGTGTTGTAGCAAAAGGATATCTAAGCTGGGAGTTGGGTGATCTGGATTCTCGTGCCAGCTCTGCTGTTCACTGCCATTTGACCTTCCTGTCCTGTTTTAAAAGGATTCACTCATGCCAACTATATGAGCACATCCAGAATTATTTTAAATACCACTGAACAACAAAGGAAGGTCTTAGTGATGATAGGATATTAAACTTTTCAAAGAATAAAAGCATTTTCTGCAAGTTTCAAAACACACCACCATCCAGCAGTTGAACTTGTACAACTAGTGAGTTCCTTTCTGACACTTCTGACACGTTTACTGCTTGCTGATGAGTATCTGTCTTCTGGCAGGAAGTCCTAGGAAAGTACCTTTGCTAAAGCTAAAGCTCAGATAATTGCCCACCTTCTTCCTAGAGCATAGTGAGAATGGTGCTCAGTGTTGGCTGCATATTAGAACCACCTGGCAAACCAAACCAAACCCGCTGCCGTTGAGTTTCCGAGGTTGTAAATCTTTACGGAAGTAGATGCCCCATCTTCCTTCCAAGAGCACCTGGTGGGTTTGAACCACTAACTTTCTGGTTAGCAGTCTAGTGCCTCAGGCGTTGCACCACCAGAGCTCTTTAGAATCACCTGGAGAGGTTTTAAATAAACATCCTCGGAAGGAACTCTAGAACATTATTTCAGAATCTCTGGAGAGGATAGGTTAGCATCTTTTTTTTTTTTAATGTTTCTTGGGTGATCCTAATAGGAGCCAGGGTTGAGATCACTGTAAAAGATCAGATAAAAGTAACTTGCTTTCGCTGACAGTTAAAGAAACTATATTTTCAGATAATTAAAAATATATGTATATTGACTTAATAGATGCTTCTAGTTGTTAAACTTGACAATGTGCAAAACACTATGATTTTTACTTATCTAGTGCTGCTATAAGGAGCTCTGGTAGCATAGTGCCTAAGGCACTTGACTGCTCACCAGAACGCTGGCGGTTCAAACCCACCAGCCACTCCTCAGAAGAAAGGTTGGGCAAACCTACTTCCGTAGTGATACTGCCTCAGAAACCCAAGGAGGGGTCGCTATGAGTCGGGGCCGACTCGAAGGTAAACAAACAACAAACAACAACAGTGCTGCTATAACAGAAACACCACAGATGGATAGCTTTAATAAACAAATGTAGTCTCTCACAGTTAGGGGGCTAGAAGTCCAAAATCAGGGCACTAGCTTTGGAAGAAGGCATTCTCTCTCTGTTGGCTTTAGGGGAAGGTCCTTGTCTCCTTTGAACATCTGTGGGCCTGATGTTCCTTGGAGATCTCCATGTGTCTTGGCATCAATCTTCCTCTGGGCCTAGAAGGTTCTCGGTGTAGGGACCTCGGGTCCAAAGGATGTGCTCCACTCCAGGCTCTTCTTTCTTCCTGGTACTGAGGTCCCTTTCTGTCTGCTCACTTCTCTTTCCTTTTATCACTTGTCAGATAAAAGGTGATGCAAGCTACACCCCCAGGGAAACTCCCCTGAAATGAGATCAGGGTTGTGACCTGAGTAAGCATGTTACATCCCACCTTAATCCTGCCTCATTAACACACAGAGTCAGGATTTACAACACATCACAAATGAAGGATAATCACATCAGGTCACAAAATGGAGACAACTGCACAGTACTGGGAATCATGGCCTAGCCAAGTTGATAAATATTTTGGGGGGACATAACCGTGACACCATGCAAGGTACTGGACAACTAATAAGGAATTACAAATGGTATGTGTCTTAAAAATGCAGTGCTGTGAGAACATAGAGTGGGGATCTTGTATAAACTGGAGGATTAGGTAATGCTTCCATCAGAAAAAGAAATTTGAGGAAGTGAACAGTTAATGGGGATATGTATTGAAGTAGAGGGGATCACTGTGCAAGGGCTCTGTAGTAGGTACGGGGTGCATGGTATAAAGAACAAGGACAAGGTGACAGTACTTTGACTTCGATCACTGGCACATAACGGTCTGGTCTGCATATTTAAATAATGAAGCCACATCTAACACGAATGCTCCTTCCATTTGCAACAGAGATCATCTGAAATGTAAAGCTTTGGGAGAAGTTGTTCAGAGGAATTCGGGAGTTAGGTACAAAAAGTGCCATTTTCTTCACAGACTGGCCACCGTTTTATAAAATCTGAATGTACGTTGAGACATTCTCACATTAAAAAAAGAATTTGAACAAAGCCTACAGCAAATTACACCAGATAAACTTTTCTGGATAATTAGAGGAAAGGAAGTTTGAAGGTTGCCTTGGATATATACTCAGGATTCAGTACAGAACGACCTTAACTGGTATTTCTTTAGAAATGCTGTCACTCAGCAAGAGGAATGGCTATATTTTAATTGTTTCCAAATCCCAAATTTAGCCACATAGTTACTGGATTGGAGTTACTACAGGCCCTTTGGATACACAGTTAACATGATGGGTTAGTCATAGTGTGGGCATTGGACCAGCAGCATCCAGATCACCCATGAGGTAGTTAGAAATGCAAATTTATAGGCCCCAATCTACTAAATCAAGGAGCTCTGATGGTGTAGTGGTTAAGGCATTTGGCTGCTGACCAGAAAGTTGGTGTTCAAACCCACCAGCCCCTCAGTGGAAGACAGATGAGGCAGTCTGCTTTCGTAAAGATTTACAGCCCTGAAATCCCATGAGGGTCTCTGTGCATTAGAATTGACTTGATGGCAATGAGTTGTTTTATGTTTTTGATCTTCTGAATCAGAATTTGTAGGGATGAAAGAATCCGTTTTAACAAACTCTTGATGTGATGATTATGCGCACTGAGTTTGAGCGTAAACTTCAGTGAACCACTGAAGGAGGGCTTTTGTGCTAAGGGGTACTTCCCATTTCTGCCAGTTTATAAACCCTTCACCAAAAGCTAACTAGAAACAAATACATTTAAAATGTTGAGGCATTTGTTTTCTCATCGATACTATAGAAACAATCCCTTTCTACACCACAGTATCGATGGGATAACAAAATTCCAGGTGGCATCTAATTGGGTCTTCACACTGACCCTATGACATATGTTAAGATTGTGATGGTTAGTGGTGGTTTGGTAGCTGCCTCAAGCCAGCCCCCAACTTTTGACAACCCATTGTGTTAGAAATAGCAACCCTACAGCCAGAGTAGTACTGCCCCATAGGGTTTCCAAGGCTGTAATCTGTATGGGAGAAGCCCTGCAAGCACAGTGGTTAAGCACTAAGCTGCAACCACAAAGTCAGAGGTTCAAACCCACCGGCTACTCTATGGGAGAAATGTGTGGCAGTCTGCTTCCCTTCTGTAAAGATTACAACCGTGCAAACCTTACAGGGCAGTTCTACCCTGTCCTATAGGATCAATAGGAGTCAAAAATCGATGCAACAGGCTTGGTCTGTTTTTTTGTTTTTGTTTTTTAATCTGTACAGAAGCAGAATGCCACATCTTTCTCCTGTGGAGCAGCTGGTAGGTTCAACCACGACCTTTTGGTTAGCAGCCAAGCACTTACTTACTTAATCTTTACAGAAGATTTTGACTCAATGTTTTTCTTTATTTGTTTTCATTGAAAAGAAAAGCCTTCCCCTTTAAACTTTCTTAAACTTCCCCTTATCCACAAAGGAAAGGTATAACCAACTCCTTCTGCATAGACTTCTCTGATTTTAAAACTGAAGACCCCATCTTCCACTAACCAAACTTCCCCTTGGGCAAGCCAGGATGGCTGCCATTGGTCTCCTGACCCTCATTCGCTCACCTCTGGCCCATCACAGTCTTGCTTGCACTGTAGGCATTACTTCGTCTTGTGAATATTAGCTGGTAAGCCCAGAAGAAAGAGTGGAGGGAAAGGAGAAATACTCTTGGCAAATTTGCTTCGTAGCACATAATTAAAACTGGCTGTTTTGCTTTATAGTGTTAAACATAAAACTCAATGAAATTTGAACATAAGGTTTATTCTGAACAGTTATTCCGTATGCATATAGGGAGACCATTTGATTCCAGATAAAGCAAATAGCTCACAGAAGCTTTGTACAGTGAGGCTTATCAAGGGAGGGAGAAATCTAGAAAAGCAACCATTGACTAATCTTAGCATGATTGACTGAACCATGCCCTTGCCTTTTTATTGAGCTCAGCTGATACCTGGTCAATAGATGGTCTCTCTGGCCTTCAACCTAGCCGTATCTTTTAAAATTTTAATTTTGTAAGCTGCCCTAGTGGCATAGTGGATAGGGCATTTGCCTGCAAACCAGAAGATAGAGGGTGAAACCCACCAGCGCTCTATGGAAGGAAAATAGGGCAATCTACTTCCATAAAGATTTACAGCCTCGGAAATCCAATGGGGATCACTACGAGTAGGAATGGAATTGATGGCAGTGAGTTTGGTCTGGTTCGGGCTTAGAATAGAAAAGAAAGGATTTGTGATTTTGGGTGAAAGAAAAGCTGCTGGTGGGTTAATTTTGGTCAGGGAGTTCTTGAAAGTGAATATTTGGTTTTGTGGAAAAGAAAACCCAAATCAAAGCAAGGTATCTGCTACCAATTTCTCTATTTGACAGTAGTAAACCTTGCAAATGTTAATCTGTCTAAACAGTAGTCTTGCCTGTGGTGTTCAAAATTCAAAAGAGCAAAGACATCAAAACATACAGTTCCCAAAACCTGACCTGAAAACAATCTTGAAAGCAAATCCTGTTGTTTTCCCCGGAGATGGCAAGACTAAGTACCTTAGTTACCTTGGTTCTAGATTATATTCCCCAATGGGGGGGGGGGGGCTGTAATAAAATTCCCAAATGTTTTTGCTCCCTTGAGGGCTGAGCTGTAACTTTATCCAACTTGTCAGATGCTGCAAACTAACAATAACAACTGTTATTGCAGACCCTTGTCCTCAAAATGATAGTAAATTATTGGCACTAACATTTTTCAGACGTTTCAAGTAACAGTTATGACTAGAAATTGACTTTCACTGAACACTAAAAAGTTGGTAACTTAAAGGACAGACGTTCTCAAACTATGGATGGCAAAATTAATGGCTTGCAACCAGATTTTTTTTTTTTTAACAGTGTTCCCTCCCTTCCCCTCCCCTCCCACCCCTGGTAACCAACAAAGAAACTTTCCTTCCATCTATAAACTTTTCCTTGACTTTTTACAACAATGAACTAATACTATATTTGTCCTTCTGTGATTGACTTATTTCACTCAGCATAATATCCTCCAAGTTCATCCATGTTATGCAGTGTTCTGCAGAGTCTACATTATTCTTTAGGGTTGCACAGTATTCCATTATGTGTATGTACCATAGTTTGGTTATCCAATCTTCTGTTGCTGGACATGTAGTTCAGAATTAAAAAAAAAAAAAGACCAGAACATGAGTGCATCTTAGGATAAATGAGGAGTCCAGGTGGCACAGTAGTTAAAGTGCTCAGCTGCAAACTGGAAGATCCATTGGAGAAAAGTGTGATGGTCTGCTTCTACAGAGATTTACAGCTTTGGAAACCCAGTGGTCCTATAGGGTCCTATAGGGTTGCTGAGCATTGTAATCAATGTAGAATAAATGTTACCTTTGAATATTATTTGGTTTTTATATATAAACCAAACTCACTGCCATAGAGTTGATTCCAATTTATAATGACCCCATTGGGTTTTTGAGGCGGTAAATCTTTATGGAAGGAGATTGCCCGCCATCTTCCTTCTGTGGAGCAGCTGATGGGTTTGAACTGCCAACCTTCTGGTTAGCAGTCAAATGCCTTAGGCACTATGCTATCAGACCTCCTAGGTTTGCATAGGTTGTTGTTGTTATGTGCCCTCGAGTGGGACCTGACGCATAGCAACCCCTCCTTGGGTTTCTGAGGCAGTATCACTACAGAAGTAGATTGCCCAACCTTCCTTCCGAGGAGTGTCTGGTGGGTTTGAACCGCCAGCCTTCTGGTTAGCACACCACCACCAGAGCTCTCAACGCCACATAAATACAGAAGAAAACCATTAAGGGTGGGTGGGAAGAAAGGTAACATTAAATCTCCTTTTTTTTTTTTTTTTTTTTGGCCTAATAGTATAAATGTTAATTCTCTTGGCATCCTATTCCAAGCTGTAGCTAAATTAAGAGCCATTTCTAGTCTTTCTGGCTAAAAACCAGATAGTCAAGTAATCCTCAACACTGCTAGGTCCCTATATTCCTAAGGGACCCAAGCCCTGGCTTAGGCTGTTGTTACTTCTGCATGACATTTCAATACCGTAGCCATGACTCATGAGAAGAATAAAGATCAGCCCTACCAGGGACAGAAACCTTTTCTCCCAAATAACCAATCAAAAGTTATTCTTCAAATCTTTCCCTGTTAGCATACGTTGGAATTGTATCTTTCCATACTTAGCCCAATGACAGCAAAGGCATAGCTCTGGTCTGGAACATTCTTAGAATATGCAATTACTTCAACTTTTTCCATCCTAATGCCAAATATTTCAAAGTCTCATACTTTGCTTTTTTATACAAAGCAAGAGACCTCCTTTTGGGCTCAGAGAGTTAAATAGCAATTAGCAACGGAACAAAATGCCTTCTTTGTCCCTCTTACTATGTATGGAAGCTTTGAAACCCGTTCAGCAACACAGCAACATGCAAGCCTTCATGACACTGCATGATGTGCACTGGCCAGGAATCAGGCCCAGGGCTCCTGCACGGATGGCAGAAATGCTACCACTAAACCACCCAACATTTCATTGGAGAGCTATATTTAAAAAAAAAAAAAAAAAAAAAAACTGCCATTCAGGTGATTCTGACTCATTGCCACTCTATGGGACAGAGTTGAACTGCCCCATAGGGTTTCCAAGGCTGTAAATTTTTATGAAAGCAGACTGCCTTATCTTTCTCCACTGCAGTGGCTGGTGGGTTCAAATCACCCACCTTTTAGCTGACTGTGTTCCTCCAGTTGACTCCTCCACCAGAGCTCCTCTTAAGTGCTACAGAGGAGAGTAAAGCTTGAATAAAAGGAATGAATATGAATGGTGGAATTTCAGCCTTTTTGATATCGGCGTGTGAGGTCTCTTTGAGCAAGAGGGTCCACCTGGTGCCTGGAAGCCCCCACTCTTTGATAGCAGCCTTCTCTATACAAGAGGAACACTAGTTCCTAAATTTGCCAAGGTAGGTGTTCCCACCAGTGCAGAAGGTGAAACAACCTAATTGCTATAATGAAGACCATCATGTAGCTCTGTTTAACACAAACACAACTGAAAGATACTTTTACTAGCATAACTCAAAGAAAGCCAAGTGAGATAACTAAGACCCTCTCTCCATGGAGTCCTTTAACTCAGATGCAGCTAAGTATAAAAATCAAAACTGCCAACTACTGAATTTAGCAGAAGTAAAATGACTGAACCAATAAACATGTACAATAAAAATCTCAAATCCCTTTGTAAGTAAAAAATGTACAGCTTCAGTTTTCAAGCTAATTTTCATCTCATTCGCAGCAAACGGTAGTCTTAGTGTATGCGCGGCACTCACGTGTTCCTGAGGTAGAATTTTGTTTTAGGGTCTTTCCCTTGTTTGGTGTACTTGTCAACCACAATAAAAAAAGTTTTTTAAGCAAGAATCTCGCAATTTGTTCTTTTCTGGGTCAGCCTCTTATATGGAATAGGATTAAAGACAATTTAGGGTAAGAAAATAAGGATGTTTTAAGCATATGAATACATAAAAGTGGAAGTCTTAAGAGAAGCAAAGGATAGAAATGCTGGTAAGAGCAATGGAAGTGAGCAGGATGAATAAATGGCACAAAATGATCAAAATCCCTTGTGAACGGATTAAATCTGAAACCAGAGTGCAAACGAATTGGTAAAGTCATCGGGACATTAACGATCTTTGGTGTGGTGAAAACATGTGAAACTGTTCACTACAGATTAGTAAACAGAAGTAAACCCGTGCTTACCTTATTGTGTAATCCCACACTGACCCTGATACCAACGTAATATGACAGTTCAAAGGGAATTCTCTTTCCGCTAATCTTAGTTTCCTTTTCAGAAAACACTCCCTGCGTTTGCAGATTAGGGAGCCAGGGCTAGACCGTTTCATAGCTTAGAAAAGCAATTTTTTCAATTCTTAGTCGGGACTCATTACCCTGCCCTGCACTGTCTAGATACTTAATGGGAACAAATGTGAGGTGCTGAAATCTCTGAAACATTTTCCAATTCGTCCACGGTCTTCAAAGGAAGGGTAGGTTGCTCTCGTGCAGTAGCTAAACTGAGAAGCGGGAAATGCTAACCCCTCTAAAGGTAAAAGGATCGGTAAAGCGGAAACCCGCCTGTGACCAGGGAAGGAACTAGAGAGTAGAGAAAGGGCAAGGAGTGAAATGATCGTCCCTCGGCGGAAACCGAAACCACACCACCCATTCCAACCCGGAGCTACAGTAACTTGTCAGCGAGCTCCGTCCTCCCACCGGCATCCTCCACGAGCGCCCTCTCCTGGTACCGCGCTCCTTAGCGGGGAGGCAAGTCTCGCCCCCCTCCGCTGGCTGGGGGCGCGGCCTCCGG
>NW_006921618.1:5806593-5815052 GCF_000298275.1 Orycteropus afer afer | reverse complement strand
CTGGAGGACAGCGGCGCGGAGGCGACGAGCGGCAGCGGGAGCGGCGCCGAGAGGCCGTACGGGACACAGGCGCCAGGAAGGGGGGAACGCAAAGGTAACGCAGGACCGAACAGGCGGGTGAGGAGTTAGTGCGGACTCCGTAGGCCCATAAGGCGAGCGGTGGAGGCCGCTTGCCCAGGGCGCCGACGCCGCTCCCGGAGAGGAGGGGGCGGGGCGCTCGGGGACCCGGAGGTGGTGCCTTTTGTCTGCCTTCCTTGGCCGCTCCGCCTTCACTTCTCCTCCCCCCCTGAGCCCTAACCCCCGGCCCCTCGCGTTGACACCTCCTCCGGGGTCCTCTAGCGCGCGCGCGCTCCCGCCCTTGTTTTGTTTAGAATTGGGGGTGGAGGGGAGAGTCTTCCTTTGCCTGAGGACCCTGAGTCCCAGTGCGCCTGCGTCTGTGCCTTCCCGCCGCGCCTCAATTGGCTGAGGGCTTGCGCATGCGCCCGAGCCCCGGTACGGCCCCGTTGCCCACCCTCCCTCTCAGCCCTCTCTCAAAGCTTTTCCGAGCCGGTTCGAAAGATGCCGGCGGCGGTGACTGGCTGTGGCGGACCCGCCCCCCGGGTTCTCCGCCCTCGCCGCCGCCGCCATTACGGAGCTCCCAGTGGTGAGTTTGCGGAGCGCTTGTTGCTCGCAGTCTGCAGCTTCTTGCGTCGCCGGGGCGGGCGCTCCTTGGGTCCTCTGTTGGAACCCGGCGTTGCGTCCATCCCCGAGTGGGAGCTCCGGGTTGTCATCTCCCTCGGTGTCCGCGCCGCTGAGCTTTGACATCTTTCGCCTTCTCTGCCTTTATTTTGGCTCCGCTCACTCTCCCTCTCCCCAGCTTTCTGCTCGCTCACCACATTGGCCTCGTAAGGCTGCCTTCCCTGCCTCTTTGTCTCTTTGCTCTTTCCACTTAACTCCTCACCAAACATTTCCGAGCTGTTAGAGCTACCGAGCAGGCGCTGCTGCTGCTGCTGCTGCTGCTGCTGCTGCGACGGGCGGCCTTAAGCTTTCGTTTCCCCGTGTGGCATACCCAGAACTTGTTGCTCACTGCACTTTAGACAAGGTGGTTTTAATTAGAGCAGTGTTTTCGGTAGGAAGTTAATAAAGTTGTGAATATGAGCGTTTGTAAGGAGCTTGGAGGGTAGGGGTGGTGAAGTAAGAACCCCAGATATGTCTGGGACTTTGGACGAGTCAGCCTTTTTGAGCTCTGGCCCCACGGTGGGTAAGTGCTGCTAAGAGAAATTTCGTAGTTGAACCCACCCACGACTCTGCAGGAGGAAGACCTGGCAGTCTGCTCCTGTCAGTGTTACAGCCTGGGAAAGAAACCTTATGGGGCATTTCGACTCTGTCATATAGGGTCACTGTGAGTCAGAATCAACTCGATGACAACACAAAAACATTCTCTCCCGTACAATCAGGACTGGACAAGGTGAACTTTAATGACCCTTCAGCATAAATTCTGTTACTTCCGCTTTCTGAGTTTTCATTACATTGAAATGTATACAGAATGTAGAAGTAAATCTGAGAATTCACCTTGGACGTTATGAGCAAGTTGTCTGGTCTTAGAGTGAAACTAGATGTGACTGCTGTTACTCTGAATGATATTTTAATCTTGTTTAATCTGGCATAGGCATAAAACTTTTATTTTTTGTTTCATTGTTCAGAAGTTTAGTGTTTGCTTTTAAGTAGAAGTATTTTTAAGGTGTTTGCGTTTTATTTTTAAGCTTCCTTGGAAGATGAGGATGGACAATTGGTGGAGGAAGTATCCAGAACTCTTTATATATACAGTGTTTTAAGTTAGATTGTTATTATTTTGACTGCAGGGATCATGTAGTGTCTATAGCATCTGAGCCCAAGAGAAACACTAACTAAACAGATACTGATACATTGAAATGGAAAAGAGAAGGAAAGTTGCCAGCAGTCAAATTGAGATGCATGCTTCAGTCTGAATATAGTGAAAGACACTTGATTGGGAACAATTTGGAGTATTCGCTGAAAAGCTTGCGACATTACGTAATGTGTAGTGGATTGTGTACACTTCATAACGAAGTATAAAATGATACTTTATGGAAAATGCATATTATTGACTATCAGTTGAAATACAGTGTTAAGCTCCTACTTATTTTTCTATTGCTTCTACTTAGTACAGAGAAAGTAAATTAAAACTGGAATTTTGAACTCGTTACTTCTACAGTCCATTGTTTCTTTTTTTGCCTGCATTAAAACAATATAAGCATTTACCCTTGAAAACAAATCTTTGTAATGTTAATCTAAGTTAAACAAAAAGAGAAAATAAAAGGAGGACCACATAAAACACAGGTAAAGTAAGATCAATTGTTTTTGGCACATGTAAGAACCCAGGTAAAAACCTTAATTAGTTAAGTTTAATTTATTTACTCTTTCATGTAACGAATATTTGTTGAGCATCTATGCCATGCCTGGTGTATTCTAGTACCAAGGATGCAGCAATGAATTAACCACAAAAGATCCCTGTAAGAAACAAGCATGGCAGCCTAAAAATCTGATCATTCAGAAGTACAGTAACAATTTAATTAATAGATACATGGCGATTTCAAGGCATTATGACTTAACCAAGGAGCTGTGGTGGCATGTGGTTCAGGCATGTGGCTGCTAACCAAAAAGTCAGTGGTTCAAACCCACAGGAGAAAGATGAGGGGGTCTGCTTCTATAAAGATTTACAGCCTTGGAAACCCCATGGGTCAGTTCCATTCTGTCCTGCAGAGTTGCTATGAGTCAGAATCAACTCCAGGGCAGTGGGTAGATGGGTGAGTGAATTAACTGTCCATATAGTTTTGTTAACTCCGGAATGAATAGTGAACTTATTAACCTATTTATTGTTGCTGCTGTCGAGTTGATTCTGACTTACGGTGACCCCATGTGTACAGAATAGAACTTTGCAAAGCAGATTGCCAGGCCTGTCTTCTGTGGTACCTCTCAGTGACTTTGAATAGCTAACCTTTTGGCTAATAATCGAGTGCTTAACCATTTGTGCCACCCAGGAGTTCCTAACTTTTAACTTACCTACCATAAAGAAAGGACTACAGACTAAAGTTTGAAGTTCCATCATCTTTACTAAGGTAAATGAGAGGTGAGGCAACAGTTCTTATTATTTATCCCAAAAGGTCTGTGTATGTGGAATCAAGAGAGTACAGTGATCGTGAGAGTAGCAGGAGGTGGGTAGAAATTAGAGAAACAGCAATAAAAAAGAAAAAAAAAACGAAAGCCACTGCCATCAAGTCAATTCCAACTCATAGTGAGCCTTTAAGACAGTAGATCTGCCCCTTAGGGTTTCCACAGCTGTAAATCTTCACTGGAGCAGACTGCCACATCTTTCTTCCATGGAGTGGCTTAAAAAAAACCACAGTGCCCTCAAGTTGCGTCTGACTCATAGTGACCCCTTCTTGGGTTTCTGAGGCGGTATCTCTATGGAAGTAGACTGCCTATTCTTCCTTCCGAGTGGTTGCTGGTGGGTTTGAACTGCTAGTCTTCTGGTGCCACCGAGCGGCTGGTGGATTTAAACTGCCTACTTTTCAGTTAGCCGCCGAATGTTTTATCCATTGCACCACCAGAGAAACAAGGGGATGGTAACTGA
Organism: Orycteropus afer afer; assembly: GCF_000298275.1. Lineage (NCBI taxonomy): Eukaryota > Metazoa > Chordata > Mammalia > Tubulidentata > Orycteropodidae > Orycteropus > Orycteropus afer. The sequence goes on along the minus strand of NW_006921618.1, from coordinate 5,811,421 downwards.
AAGATTGTAAGTAGGAGAATGTGAGGATAAATTTTTTTGCTAGGTTGGATGCAGTCTGGAAGACTGACAAACCAGTTTATTTCTCAGTCATTCCAACCTAGGCATACTTCTTATCTGGGGTAATTTAAACAGTCATTCTTGCCCTTAGATTAATGATATCTTTATGGACCATATTGCCCTTCTTTTAATTTCGTTAGTTAATTTTTATCATTTTGATAAAAAATAGCTTCTTGTGTCCTTCCTCTGGAGCCCTGGTGGCACAGTGGTTAAGTACTCAGCGGCCAACTGAAAAGTTGGTGGTTCAAAACCAACAGCTGCTCTTTGGGAGAAAGATGTGGCAATCTGCTTTTGTATAGCCTTGAAAACCCTACAGAGCTGTTCTGCTCCTTCCTGAGAGTCACTGTGAGTTGTAATAGACTTGATGGCCACAGGTTTGGTTTTTTGGGTTGGTGTCCTCCCTCTTATTTTATTTTATTAAACCTAGGGAGAATCATCTAAATGGATTGTGTTTGTTTCAATTTTGAATAATGGTAGTGAAACAGAATTTACTAGAAAGATTTTTATACTTTTTTCAGTATTTTATTTACAGGGAAAAGTATTTTTTGAAAGACAACCCTGAATAGTAGCGGTTTTCTTGACTTCACAGTAGCATTTTCAATTTCGATAGTGTTAGGAAGGATCCATTCGTTGACAATATCACCTTACCTTACCAAGAATAACCTTATCATGATATTGTTTTACTTTTGTATACTGTTTGCCTATAAACATACCAGATTTTCTGTGTTTTTGTTTTTAAATTATCAAGGAAAATTTATGTTGGAATGCTATTGGGTGAGGAGGAAGAAAGACATAGCAGTCTACATTAAAAAAAAAATCAACCATTGGAAACCCTATGGAGCAGACACAGTTCTACTGTAACACACCTGGGTTCACCCTGAGTTTGCATGAATGAGCAGATTTACATGTAAAAATTGTTCCACAATGTATTTTTAGGTTTCACAAACCTAAATAATGCCCTTAAACTCAATTTAACCCTCTTTTCAAGTATTAGAAAAAACAACTATTTTTCTTTCTGTATTTTGTAGTTCTTTGAAGCTAATTCCCATATGAGCATTTTAAGTAGTTCTTGTAACAGTTAAATTTTAAGTATTTATATTAATTCACTATTGGTAATAAAGTTTAGTGCATTTTACTATCTTGAATTCTTTCATGTCTGCTGTTGCCGTTGTTACTGTTATTCCCATAAAAAAATTTTCCTTGTAGATGTGAAGGCATTCTTTCTTTATTTATTTATTTTAACTCTAGTGGTAGTTTGGAACCATTGTTACCTGACAAGTTGAAAGCTCTTACATTCCTAGGAAGGATTAGAGTTTAAAGTAGAGGATGAATGATTAATCTATTCCCAGTTTTTTGTAAATTGTTCAGATGTAGTGAGGTTTTTTAATTACAGAATATCACTGAGTCCCAATTGAAGTTTTTTGGAGAGGAGGTATAATGATCAGGTAAATTTGGATGATGTATTGTTTTAATTTTTGACTGTTAATCATGTGCATTCTGCTGTACTAGTTTTGCTTGTATTAAAAATGTGACAAATAAGGTCTGAAAAGCATATTTCTTTTCTCTTAGGTGTTGGTCTAGATTTGTTTCTCTGGGTCTGGAGGCTTTTAGAATGTCATGCTCTCAGCATAGTTTTGCCCTTGTACTTTAAAAACAAGTGATTTCTCTGGTAGATGGAGTTAAGGTTACAGTTAACTTTCCTAGCCGCTTTGAGAATAATAGCAATAAGTCTACTCTCTTTAATAAACTGATCTTTGACTAAGTATTTCTAGTAAACTGTTCTTAAGTCTCTTTATTCTGTCCTTTCTAAATTACTGATGGTGGCAGGAGGGAGGTGGGATTCCTTAGACGCTTTCTCGCCCTTGTTGCCTTTGTTCACGTGGAAGGTGCGACAGCTGCTGTGGCTTGTGCGTTTGTCTTAGTTGCTGCTTTACATAGTCTAATATTTTTATAGTGGTTTTATCTTTCTGAATAATTACTGACCGACAGAGTCATCTATCACTTAACTTAAAAGTTTTTATAGTTATATTTTTTCCCTTTGGATGCATATTAAATTTAGACGTTTTAGTTTAGATTTATTTCTGTTAATCTTCACACCAGGTCTTTTCTGTGCTTTAGGTTGACTCTTCACCACACTGAAACCATTAGGAAAAATCCTTGTGGTTAACAGCAGAGGCTTCAGAGTGTAACCTGTACTCGGGCCTAGAAATTATTTTAAATGGCGACTGATACGTCTCAAGGTGAACTCGTCCATCCTAAGGCACTCCCACTTATAGTAGGAGCTCAGCTGATCCACGCGGACAAGTTAGGTGAGGTAGGGGCTGACACATTCTTGAAGCTCACTCTTGGATCAGTCCCTGACTTCAGGCCCTGCTGGGTCCTTCTTGGTACTCCTTCTTTCCCCTACTTTGGGGAGCCTGGGTTGTAAATCAGAAAAATCATACAGCTCCAAAACTCTTTCCATCTACCCTTTCCCCTCAGATTCCTGAGAAAACCTCCAATCTTCTCAGTTTATTCCAAATCAAGTATAATTGTTTCTTTCCATTTGAAATTTTAGCTAAAATAAAATATTTTGGAAAATATTTGTTAAAAATCATATTTCAAAAAAATGTTAAAAAGTAAATTACATCAGATCCTGGAGTCGACTTGAAGAATTCTCCTATATCTTCTGATACCCAGTTAGGTCCCTTGAGAAAGAGAGAAAAGAGACTGTTTTTATGTTTATTTGATTATGACCATCTCTTCTCTCAGAAGGTAGAAGATAGCACCATGCCAATTCGTCGAGCTGTGAACTCTACCCGGGAAACTCCTCCCAAAAGCAAGCTTGCTGATGGGGAGGAAGAAAAGCCAGGTAAAGTAAAGCAGTAATTCAACTTAAAAAGATAGAATTTCCACTCCAATTTAAAATGTTCCATACCTTGAAGTTAATCTTTTTCATGGCTAAATGTAAGTATATTAGGGAAATAACCTAAAGAGAGAAGTGGTGGCTTTTGGTATGCCATTGCTAGACCAAGTGGGCAAACTAAGATTTCTTCTTGTCTCTAATGATTTTTGGAAGGTGAAAATTTCATGTTTTTTTGGATTAACAACGGAAAACTCATTGCTACTCAGACAACTCATTGCTACTCAATGCTACTCAGAAGAGTAGCATTCTGAACATAAGGTGCCATTCAGACAGAAGCTCTGTGGAAGAGTGGGAAGAGGAAGGTAGGACCGATAGAGAACAAATGAAAGACATTGGCCTTTAGTATGGACAATAGAAATCATCAGGAGGCCTTAAAGGTAGCAAATGGATGATCAGGAATTGGTCTGTGACTTTGGTGTTGATGGAGAGAAGAGTGGTCAAACAGAGTTGGGAACATAATGAACCAAGAGAAACGTAGACCCATCAACCTGGAATATTAGGGTTCTTTTCTGGCACCTCTCATCACTTCCCCTTTTCCCTGTCTTTCATTTTCTTCTCATGATCTCCTGTTTTTCTCCTTATCCTTTTCCATTTTTTCTTTTCCCTTGCCTTTTGTCTCAGATTTTGCCAAGGGGGAGCACCCTGTGGTCTCCTGATCATGGTTTTTAGGTCTAAATATTTGCTGAGTAGCATAGATTAGGAATAGAAAATCCATGTGCCCTTGTTACCTTTATTCCCTACTGTACAGGACAGACATCATTAACTAGTAAATGCGCTCATTTCCTACCAAACTTGTTTTTAAATCCTCAGATGAGTGCTATATGCATATTGGGGCTCCCTGGTCTGTGGCAGTTAGGGGCCATAGGAACTGGCAAATGAAGAAGTATAGATGCTAGTGGATCATCTTGTCCCATTGCTAATAACATTGGTTTTTCAGAATGGATGCTCAGAGGGCAGAGGAGATGGTCAGGTATAAGATAATAGAAAAGTCAATCAAGAATTTATAAAAATTTAAAGAATAGTCAATCACTTTACAAAGTATATGTTTAATCTTCTCTCTACCCTGTTAATTGTTTAAGAGATCATATTTAAGTACATTATAGTGTTTTACACATGAAAACAATTAGGTTTCACTATGTTTTAAATGTTAGAAATCCTACACTTCATACAGAGATAGACATAGTAGTTTAAAGAGTTGGAAACAATGTCTTACTACATACTCAATAATTATTGACTAGCTGAATTTTTATCAAGCCATAAATTCTTTAGCAGTTATTCTAGAGAAGAGAAAATAAATACAGCTTTACTATTACAGTAAAACCCAGTAAATGGCTCTTAGCTTTGCATCTTTTTTGAATAAGGCAGTGTATAAGTAAGCTAGGCTTAACTAATAGTTCTTACCCATGAAGCCATTTAGGATAATATGAAGGTCAAATTGTTGGGTGGGGAGACACTAAAAGAGATACGTTATGATATAAAATATATCTTACTGTGGAAAACCTGAATGTAGTTATTATTTGTATCCCCAGATGCCATTAGTTATAGCCTTCGTACTTTGCAATCCTAAGCATATGGGAAATAGTTCTAGAAGCAACAGAAGAAGCCAAAGAAGAAGGAGAATCACTCACTTAATACAAGTGCTGCCCTACAGGCTTTCCCTAAAGTATTTTATATAATCCTCATGATAACTGTGAAATAGGGATACTGAGACTTAGAGATGTCAAAGAACTTGCCCTAAGATCATTTTCTACCAGCCACTCCTTGGAAGGAAGGTTGGGCAATCTACTTCCTTGGTGATACTGCCTCAGAAACCCAAGGAGGGGTCGCTGTGAGTCGGGTCCGACTCGACGGCACATAACAAGATCA
>NW_006921618.1:5794342-5806493 GCF_000298275.1 Orycteropus afer afer | reverse complement strand
CCTTCTGGTTAGCAGTCAAGTGCTTTAGCCACTATGCTACCTGAATCTAGGTGTGCCTAATTCCAAAACCTCAGTTTTGGCCAAACAGTTGCAGGAGGAGTTTTGACTTCTGTGCAGGTATGGTTGAAGAATAAAAAGGATGTGGCATTTTTTATATTTGTATGTGTGATAGCCACAAAGAAGGTCCTCTTCATTATTCCAAGGATTTCATGTAATTCAAATGACCAAACTTTTCAATCATATACTCTCATTTTTGGCCTAATTTTTGCCAGTGCGGTCCTTTCTTATACAGTCTCTGCTTAATTGTTTCCTGGGGCTCTGTGCTTTTATAATAGCTGCTCAAAGAAACATGCTACCAAAAAAAGACATTGACGAACAACTCCAAGCCATTCTCCGTCCTGTCGTCCTGTTTCTCCTCTCATCCTAGCCATTCCACTTGAGAAATAAGTACCAATTTTCTCTTACTTATTTTTTTAGGATTTGTTAAATTATAAAATGGCTATTGTCTTTTTTTTTTTTTAATTGTGATTTGGGTGAAAGTTTACAGAGTTTTCATTTTCCATACAGAAGTTCACTACATTTTGTCTCATGACATTGACCAGTTTCCCACAGTGCACCAGCTCTTCTCCCACTTCTTCCCCATAGCCCCCTCTTCCCTATGTCCTTCCCTCCCATGCACGCCTGTCCCCCAGCTGTCTCTCTGTGCATTCACAGCCCTTCTGTTCTCCCATAATTGATCTCTCCAAGGAGTGTATCTACCTAATATAAATGTTCAGCTCATATGCCTGTCTTTTGCTTGGCTGGAGTGGGTTCAGTTCCAGACTTGAAGGGCAGCTAGGAGCCATAGTCTTAGGGATTCTATCAGACCAGCAAACCTGGTCCTTTTTTTTTTTTCTTTTTAATGATTTTGAGTTTTGTTCCACATTGTTCTCCCACTCTATCCAGGATCTCCTATATAGACCCCCGCCGAGTGGTTAACAGTGATAGCCAGGCACCATCCAGTTTTTCAGGTCTCATAGTCGTATAGGCTAAGGATCGCATGGTATACCAGTCCCATGTACTAATTGTTTACATATATTTTTGGTTTTCTTCATTCTTTTTTGCTCTGGATGAAGAGAGACCCATTGTTGCATCTAGATGGCCACCTACAAGCTTTTAAGATCTCAGGCACTACTTGCCGAAGTAGGATGTGGAACAATGTTTTTATGTAGTATGTTATGTAAAATGACTCTTGTCTTAATTATGAGTCACATTAATATTGCAGAGTAGAACAAACAAGATATTTGATTTGGAGTGAAATGAGTTGATCTCCTTTTCTTATGTAATAGTTTGGATAAGCAACTACTTAAACAGGCAACTTGAGTGACACAAAGAATGAAAGAAAACCACATTCACTTATTCATTATTCATTGCAGGATTCATCTCCTAATTGAAACATTTGGCTGGTATGTTTAATAAGATAAACTTTTACCTTTTTATTGAGTTCAGCTTTCATGTCCTCTTGATCCAATTTTGTTCACCTGATATTTAGAACCAGACATAAGTTCTGAAGAATCTGCCTCCACTGTAGAAGAACAAGAGAATGAAACTCCACCTGCTACATCTAGTGAGACAGAACAGCCAAAGGGGGAACCTGAGAATGAAGAGAAGGATGAAAACAAGGCTTCTGAGGAAACCAAAAAGGAGTAAGGAATTATGCTTTCTTGCTATTTATAATTAAAGACTACTACCATTTATGAGAAGGACTTTAGATCAGATTGTTTTCAAGTGTTACAGCATTGGTTTGATGCTAGGTATTTGCTGTTTGGATTTACTCTTTAGAGTTATCATTTGAAATAGATTTGTTATGTAGTGATGTGGCCTTTTAGAATTGGCAGTAGTTAACAGCAGTTTCAATAATCCAAAAGATAAACATCTTTTTGGATTTGGATTATTTTTGTGCTTAGAATTTTTTGTATGGATATATAATATTTTAAGCAAAAAACAAGACTATAGAAATTTGACCTGGAGACATTTCACCGCTTTATTCCTACCAGGAATGAATTGCTTGAAGTGAATTGTATTTATGTGCTTATATCATCTGTATCAAGCCATTGCTAGAGTGATCTAAACTCTCTATATATTGATGAAGCTTTCAATTAGAGAGTGACTTTGAGAGTCTGAAAGCACAGTTTACTATTGATCTATACAAGGTGGCAGTGATTCTTGTTTTTTTGGCAGGAGAGCTGGTAGCCTTCATTCCACTTTTTTTTATTATTGGTCAGAACAGTTATGAGTTACTTTTTAAGTAAAAGAATAATTATAATTTCTAGGTGTTGTCTTCAGGGAATTCTTTATTCCAGTTTCATAGGTATAAGAAAGGTCTATAAAATTTTTAGCAGCTTTGTGTTTTTAGGGAGCTCTGGTAGTGTAGTGCCTAAGACTAACCAGAATGCTGGTGTTTCAAACCCACAGCCACTCCTCGGAAGGAAGGTTGGGTAATCTACTTCCGTAGTGATACTGCCTCAGAAACCCAAGGAAGGGGTCACTATGGGTCGGGTCCTACTTGATGGCACATAACAACAACAACATGTATTTTTAAGTGTTCTGCTGCATTGTATCTGTGAGGTGCATGGAACGATGTTGTTATTACCTAGAATAAGTAATGAGAAAGAATGATCTTGATAAACGTGTTCTCATAGCTATCAAAACAGTGTTGTGAGGTAGTTGGTATCATATTAGCTGAGGAGACTTAAGACTCAGATCACTTGCTAAGATCATAATAGCAAGTAAATGTTGGAGCTAAAATTTCAAAAACGCAGGTTTTCTGACCAAGTCGCAGCTATTGTAGTTGTTACTAGAATACATTTAATTCTCTTTTATGGACTGGGCTTTCATACCAGTGCTAATTTTTATGGTTCTTCTCTCCTGCACCTAAAACAAATTACCTTTTGGTCCATTTATAGTTCCCAAGTTTTTACAAGTGTTTTATTTTGTTAAATTTTGCTTATTGTACATATTACCTTAGTATAATGTTACCTAAATTAAAACATTGATTTTTATCCCTCTCTGGTCTTTTTCCTCTTCCTGACATTTCTAACTTTTCTGGATAGTTTATTTTGTATAATAACAATTTTTTGTTTTAAAGGGAGAAAGATCAGTCTAAAGAAAAGGAGAAGAAAGTGAAAAAAACAATACCTTCTTGGGCTACCCTTTCTGCCAGCCAGCTAGCCAGGGCCCAGAAACAAACACCGATGGCTTCCTCCCCACGTCCCAAGATGGATGCAATCCTAACTGAGGCCATTAAGGCAAGTTTTTATTTAAAAAAAAAAAAAATTTAACTTTCTAATTTTGATTTGTGTGAAAGTTTACCAAGCAAATTGGTTTTTCCATTCAACGATTTATACATATTTTTTTTTGTGACATTGGATGCATTCCTCATAGTGTAATAGCACTCTTCTCACTTCTCCCCGTGTTTACCACTTCCATTCATCCTTCTTTCCTATCCCTTCTTGGGTCTAAGTTTTATCCTTAGGCCCTTTTGATCTCTTATGATTGTTCGTTCTAAGGAGTACTGCCTCTTTGGTGTTATTGTTCACCCCATAGGCCTGTCTGTTACTTTGTTGAAAGTTGAACCACAGGGTGAGTTCGGTTACAGTCTTGAAGGGTATCTAAGGGCCATAGTTTCAGGGGTTCTACCAGTCTGTCAGACCAGTAAGCCTGATCTTTTTTATGATTTAGAGTTTTGTTCCACATTTTAATCCCAATCTATCCAGGACCTTCTATTGTGATTTCCTTTCAGGGAGCCCTGGTGGCATAGTGTCTGAGGTATTTGACTGCTCACCAGAAGGCTGGTGGTTCAAACCCACCAGCCACTCCTCCAAAGGAAGGTTGGGCAATCTACTGCCTCAGAAACCCAAGGAGGGGTTGCTATGAGGCAGACCCAACTCGACAGCAGTGAGTTTGATTTGGTTTTGGTTTTTTCAGAGTGGTCAGTAGTAGTAGCTAGACACCATCTGGTTGTGGTCTCAAGGTCTTAGAGGTGGGGATTTGTGTTCTCTGTTAGTCCTTTGGGCCAAACGCTTTCCTTGCGTTTTTTATTTTCTTCATTTCTCTTTGCTCCAGGCAGGGAGAGGCCAGTAGTTGTACTTAGGTGGCTACTCTGAAGCTTTTAAGACCCCACTCTCCACTCACCAAAGTAGGATGTAACATGTTGCGCCAGTTGATCTTGATGTCCCCCAACTGTGGTCCTGAGCCTCCAAGCCCAGTGACTCATTCCCTCAAGGTATTTGGCTAAGAAGTTTTCATAACTTTGCCCCCCCCCATATGCTGTACAACGTGCTTAGATATATTTGCAGTCCTTTTAAATACGTATGTAGAAATACCATCTGTCAAAGATAAATATATAGTCATGAATATAATCCCATTGGCTTTCCCACACCTGTTCAGATTACAGTGTCTGTGTATCCACTTGTACGTTATTGTTACTAATGTTACCGCATGATTGTGTAGGTAATAATATTTAACTCTGTTGCCTTTAACTCTCATGCTCCTCCCAGTCTCTTTCTTGTCCTTGATCATTTTGTGCTGACCTCTCTCTTATTGTGTATTGCCATTCCCTTCACCCAAGTTAATACGTGTCTACCCTCTAGTTAGTGATTTATTTAACCACCTTTCATCTCTCACCACTGGTAACCTTCAAAGAATGTTTCTCTTTGTGTATAAACCTTTTCTTGACTTTTTACAGTAGTGGTCTCATACAGTATTTGTTCTTTTAAGATTGACTAGTTTCACTGAGCATAATGTCCTCTAGGTCCATCCACGTTGTGAGATGGTTCACAGATTGATTGTTACTCTTTAACGTTGTATAGTATTCCATTGTGTATATGTACCATAGTTTGTTTATCCATTCATCTGTTGATGGGCAGGCACTTAGGTTGTTTCCATCTTTTTGCTATTGTTAATAGTGTTGTAATGAATATGGGTGTGCATATATCTGTTCATGTCATAGCTCTTATTTCTCTAGGATATATACCTCGTAGTGGGATTGCTGGAACATACGGTATTTTTGTTTCCTGTTTTTTAAGGAAAGCACTACACCATTTTCCACAGTGGTTGTACCATTGTACACTCCCACCACATTGTATGAGGGGTCCAGTCTCTAAACCTTCACCAGCATGTGTTGTTTTCTGGGTTTTTGGAATTTTTTTAACTTTGCTATTAATGCTGGGGTAAGATGATACTTCATTGTTGTTTTGATTTGACATCTCTCTAATAGCTAATGATCATGAGCATTTCTTCATATATTTGTTGCCACCCGAATGTCTTCTTTGGTGAAGTGTCTGTTCATGTTCTCTGCCCATTTTTAAGTTGGATTGTTTATCTGTTTGTCATTGAGCTGTTGAAGTTTTCTGTAAATTTTAGAGATTAATTCCTTGTGTGATACATCACTGCCAATTTTTTTTTCCCAGTCTACAGGTTCAACTGTTTGTAGTTTTTAGTTATGTTTGGTAATGTATCTGTGCCATGTATTAGGGCTCCTAAGTTTGCCTCTGTTTTTTTCTTCCATGATCTTTATAGCTTTAGGTTTTACATTTATATCTTTGATCCATCTTAAATTTTTGTGTATGGTGAGAGATATAGATCCTGTTTCATTTTTCTTCAAATGGATATCCAGTTTTTGCCAGCACCATTTGTTCAAGAGACTATTTCTTCATCATTTAATGGGTTTCGGCCCTTTTTCAAAACTCAGCCATCCATGGGTGGATGGATTTACTTCTGGGTTCGCAGGTCTGTTCCACTGATCTGTGTGTCTGTCATTGTACCAATACCAGGATGTTTTGACTACTATGGCTTGTATAGTAGGTTTTGCGATCAGGGAGTATGAGACCTCCTACTTGGTTTTTCTGTAGTAGTGCTTTGCTTATCTAAGGTCTCTTTCCTTTCCATGTAATATTGGTAATTTGTCTGTCTGTCTCTTTAAAGAATGTTGATATAATCTGGGTCAGGATTGCATTATATCTGTAGATCATTTTGGGTAGTATTGACATACTCTTAACAACTTCATTTTCTGGTTGTCGTTTTCAGAATTCAGTAAGTCAGCACTGACACATAAACTGGAAAAGGGTTTGCCTTCAGACTTATCTCCTCCCTCCTTCAAGACTTCTTATCTTCTCACCTCATTAAGAAAACTCTCTTGGTCTACAGAGCTTGACTACAGTGAGAGATTTCTATTCTTCATGTAGCCTTTTTTTCAAGGATTTCACTTCCTGAGCATTAAGCTTGAGTTTAGGGGAGTAGGGTTATAGTGAGGACAGTGGAGGAGCTGCAGTTTTGAAACAATAGAACAAGATATTAAGACAGTATCAATTAGACCTAAAGAATGGTTTATTTTGATTATATATATTTGTATAAATAATATCTATATGAAATGTATGTTCCATGTAGTATAATAAGTTAAGATTTCAGACCATTGATACCATCAAAAAGGAGTCCTACTGTCTGTTTCCATGTCATCATCAGTTTGAGGGAACAAGTGGCTTATTTGTTTTAGCATTAGAGAATTCTTTTCTGCTTGACTTTCTTTGCTTTCTGTTTTCTTGTAAGATCAGGAGTAAATTTCACTAGGTTACAATAGTTCAGAGACATTTATTTGAATTCACTGACACATTAACACAACTTGTTTTGTGTTACACGACCTGTTCTGACCCATTTACCTGTGTGTTATTTTTCTTTGTTGTTAAGTGTATAAAATAACATTCAATGACAATGAGTAGGTCCTACATTCAGTTTATGGACAAGGCACCACAAGATTGGTGGACTAGTTCATTTATATTGCTCCTTTTATGTGCTTCAAAATTTAAGGCATTTAGAAAAAAGTGAGCATCTGCTGTGTTTGTGACATGAATGAGCTACTTAAGTCTTCCATGGGCATTAGTCATATGGAGTACAGGTAATAAATAGGGTAGAAATGGGAAGAAAACAAAACCTGTTGACATTGAGTCGATTTCAGCTTACACCGATCCCTTTCTAGGACAGAGTGGAACTGCCCCATAAGGTTTCTAAGGCTATAAATTCTTATGGAAGCAGACTGCTTTCTCTCACGGAGCAGCAGGTGGGTTTGACCTACCAACGTTTTGGTTAGCAGCCGAGTGCTTAACTACTGTGCCACCAGTGCTCCTGGAAATGGGAAAGAGTACTTTAAATTCCAGTAGAATGCCCTCATTGTTACCCAGGACTCCCTTTAAGACTTTGTTATCTGTAACTCCTTTATTCAGATTATCTTTGCTTTCTCTCTACTGATGTCCACTCAAAGCCTTTAGTGAGATACGGTCTGAGTGTGCCAAAACTTATACCATAAAATGCCATAAAATGGTCCAAATCTGTGATCCTACAAATGATAGAAACTACTTCTTTTCTCATTTTGATGGTAAAGTTCTATCTTCTAAATACAGATTAGAATTAAAATGGGAAGAGGCTCTTCATTAATGCATAGAATGTTGTTCTTGTGTTATATGGTCTCATTAGTTTTAAGTAATTTAGAATTGTTGCAGAAATATGTAGTAATTCTAAGTATCTCCATAGCCATTATGAACTGGTTACCTGAAAGGTTTACTCTTCTTTATTGTTTTTTTCATCAGTTATCAAGTTCTTTTTGAAAATACGTTAGGCTCTGTATGTAATTAAAAACAACTAGTTTAAGTAATGTGTATGGTTTGATAAATCTGTTCTCTAGGCATGCTTTCAGAAGAGTGGTGCGTCAGTGGTTGCTATTCGAAAATACATCATCCATAAGTACCCTTCTTTGGAGTTGGAGAGAAGGGGCTATCTCCTTAAACAAGCACTGAAGAGAGAATTAAATAGAGGAGTCATCAAACAGGTATCAGTGTTTACTATGATAATACTATTTCATTATTTATAAGCTATATATTTATTAAATATATCCATATTTAGTAAAATTTAGTTTTTTATGCCTTTTTTGTTAAATATAAGTTACCTGATGATGCAGTAGTTAGGCTAACCCTAGTTTTATTTTCTGAGAATAAGTTTCTAAAATATAGTACCAGTTTCACTTTGTTGTTGTCATGTCCCGTTGAGTTCTATATTTTTCTACAGATGAGCAACGAAAGGATAGGTAGTGTAGGGTTTTTTTCTAGCTTCTTATACTCTTAGTTGAATTCTTTTTGGGGGCTGCTTGTGCTTAAGAGGATATGGTGCTAAAGATGAGAAGAGGAGTTTAAGGAATCTTGCTATTGTAACTGCAAAAAGGATAATTGCTCTTGTCTAAGGTTTGTTACTGTTAGTCTAACTTGTATAACTAGACTTAATACCATTACAAATTAGCTTTGTAGATAGATTCAGCTTAACTCAGTAGTATGTAAAACTACTATGCCTGTTACGAGCATCAGAGAAACCTTAGTGAGTTGAGACTAGTATAAAACCAATAATGATTTCAAGTATAAAGCCATATTACTTTGCATAGTGTATCAAAGCATTGCATAGAATGGTGGAAACCTAAAGCTGACATGGACCTTATCTGACTCTCTTCAGAGGTCCAGAGTGATGAAGTAATTACTGAGGCCCCATAATAGTGGCAGAGATGGTTCCACGAAAACTAGTACACCATACTTCAGAATCCGATTGCCTTTCTTCTAAACCTTTTTGCACTGTTTGATTAATACAGAATTCTCTACTACTCAAGCATTTAAATTCTGTTTAGGAACTTTCAATAGATTTTTAATTCCATAGATAATATTATTGAGTGTCTTCTGTATGCCAGGGTTTTGAGGGAAGCTCAATAAAAATGTGAATAAACAGTTTCTTGCTATATGAGACTTAAGTTTTAGTTTTCTCAAAATGTTGTTAAAGTTCTATTTAAATAATGATTGTTTAAAATGTATTACCTAGCCAATATATTATTAGAGCCAAAGACCCATCCTGTATCATGATATGTATGTATGTATGTATGTATGTATGAATGAATGAATGAATGAATGATTTGGGTGCAAATTTACAGAGCAAATTCAACCTGTATCATGATTTATGTCAGCAGGGCTTATGGTTTGGCTTTGTATTATTCTTTATGAAAATTTAGTTCATGACATCCTCTTGTAAGTTGACCTTCAGTTTGATGCTTGAACAACAGTTAATTGACTGAAAGCATTTCATCTTGAGTGCTGTGTTTAAAGCACCATAGTTAAAGCTAAGGTAGAGGACTTGAGTTGTTGTGAATCAACTTTAGCCATCTATGAAAGTGATTTGTAAATTGTGGAAATATCTGATAGGACCACACATACCATTATGTTCTGTGTCTCAAAAGTTACTAGATAATATTTTTCATAGGGAACAATAACTGTAATTGGTAAACCATAAGAAACAAGTGGCCTGAGATCAGCTAGGCTCTAAACTTTTGACAAAGATCTACCTTTCTTCTAAGACAGTACAGGCTTTTCTCGGTTTCCCTAAAAGATTGGATCCCTTTCTTCCATGGGACATTTTTTTTTTTTTTTTTTTTGAAAGCTTGTAGTAGCTTATTTAGCCTGGTATCACAATAGCATTTTTCCTCAGCTTTGTTAATGAGGAAACAAAAATTCAAGAAATTAACTGAGTTGTCCAGTATTAAATAGCTAGATGATACCATAAAGAGAGTTTGGTCCCTGGTCTTGACTCCTTATCCACTGTTCTTTTTTTTCTGAAGAGTTAAACAGTACTTGATATTAGCTCTTGTGTTACCATTTTATGTACTCCCATTTAGACCAGTGTAAAGTTCAAATATGAATTTTAGAATAATTTAAAAGGAAAATATTAGTTATTGTAATTAAAATTAATTTATTTTAGGTAAAAGGAAAAGGTGCTTCTGGGAGTTTTGTTGTGGTTCAGAAATCAAGAAAAACACCTCAGAAATCCAGAAATAGAAAGGTGAGAAGACTATATGCTATAATTCAATTGAGCCTATAAACACTATTACTCAAAAAGAAAGCAATCTTTATTGACTGTTCACTGTGTGTCAGACACTGTATAAAGTGCAGCCTTGCCTAAGTTATGGTTTATCATTACTTCTATTTTATAGAAGAAACTAGGGCCTAGAGAGGTTATAAGTAATTTGCTCATTGTCACCCACCTAGTGAGTAGAATATAGGAGTCCCTGAATGATGCAAACACTTGGCTACTAACCAAAAGGTTGGCGGTTCGGCCCCACTCAGAAGCAGCATGGAAAGGCTTGGCAGTCTGCTCCCAAAAGGTCACAGCTGTATTGAAAAACCTGTGCACAGTTCGACTCTGAAACACATGGAGTTTCCATGAGTCGGAATTGACTCAGTGGCTGTAGGTTTTTGATTTGGTATATGGATTATACTACTTTCTGTGGAATGCCTTTTAAACTAGAGAAGCCATGCAGGTACATTTTTATCTAACACTAGACCCAAAAATTATCCAGGACAAGTTTTCTTCTCTTTTTGTAAATACTGCCCCCTCTAAGACACATAATTCCACTTATGTAGTTTTCTACATTAATATAATGAAATACCTAATATTTCATCTATGTCAGCAATTGAAACCATGAACATTCTTCTACATCTTTGTCTTACAACTGAAGATTTTTGCACTTTTTCATAAAACTTTTAAAAGACTTTCAGAATGAACAATGCATTTGTTTCTCATATTATGTGATCCTTCTTTTTCTTGTTATTGAAGTCAGAGAATTAATTAAGCCTTTGAGGTTTTTATCTCAAAGAAATTGTTATGGAAGTGATATTACACCACTGGTATGATTTGTTTGGATGTGTGCAAAGAAGTGATATGTTTTTTTTGTTAGTGAGTTAATTTGGCAGTCATCTGATCAATAAATCTTGAGCAAAGGGGAATGAAGTACAAGTTTTTTGGAATTTGAAATAGTTTGTAAAGCGTTTAAGTTGTACTGAGAAACTTTCGAACGGATCTACATTCTATAAACGATGATAATCTTTTGATACTACATTTCAGAAGACGTCTGCAGTAGATCCGGAACCACAAGTGAAATTGGAGGATATCCTTCCACTGGCCTTTACTCGCCTTTGTGAACCTAAAGAAGCTTCCTACAGTCTCATTAGAAAATACGTGTCTCAGTATTATCCTAAACTAAGAGTGGACATCAGGTAGGAGCCATTGGCTTGAATTTTAAAATACACAGGCTTCTGTTTTCTAGACTTGAAGAGCTGTTATTACTCTGTTAACCCTTTTCTCATGAGAAAGGAGAAAGATTTAATATTCAGGAGGGATTACTTTTAGCCAAACTAGGAATAAAAGCTTTTTTTGTGGAAGGTTTTGTTTTGGTTTTTGTCCCATTATGTTTTCCTTTTTAATATCTCCATGTGTAGTTCTTTGAAAGCTCAAATCACATATTCTTTTTATAAGATCTTGATAGATTAACTCTTGATTTTTGTCAGCTGCCACAGTGTGTTGAACTCTGTCCTTCCAGATACTCATTAATTTTTTTTTTTCAGAGTAATGGCAAAGAATGTAAGAGAATTCAGTCTTCTGTAACACTTACCTTTACGTAGAAATAGCATAATATTGTCATCATTTAAACATGATTCTGAGAGAATTTTTTTATATTAATTCATCTGTAAAAATCACAACTCAAAAACATTTTGGTTGATCACTTAAATTGTCATATATGCTCAGTTGTGGATTCATGAAGATGTATTAATTTGTTCAATTTGTAATTCACAGTTTTTGAGTGTTTTTGTAAAATCTTCATTGTGATGACTGTAGGAATTATGTTTAATCCAGAGTTCTTTGTATAGAAGATAACTATATGGAATACATATTATTCTAATATAGTTTATTACTGACATTTATTTGTATTACTGAAGAATACAATTATAGTTACTGAGGTAGCCCCGAAATCACATTTTAGAAAAGCACTTATTATTTAAAGTGCCAAATTAAAGAGTTAGTAAAGTAGTGCAAAAGAAAGGGAATCATAAAAGCAGAGAATCTGAAATTTCTTATCTTGATATTTCCATGCTGCTTATGCCCTTAGTATGGTGGTAGTAGCCACATTTGCAACTGGCTCAGAAATGCATTGTATGATGCATTTAAACGTAGAAACATGTTTTACTTTTATCTCCCTTTACTTTCTAATTTTTGGTGATTGGAGATCATATGTTCATTTCTTCAGTCACCACCACCC
>NW_006921618.1:5779320-5794242 GCF_000298275.1 Orycteropus afer afer | reverse complement strand
CCATGAGTCGGAATTGACTCAGTGGCTGTAGGTTTTTGATTTGGTATATGGATTATACTACTTTCTGTGGAATGCCTTTTAAACTAGAGAAGCCATGCAGGTACATTTTTATCTAACACTAGACCCAAAAATTATCCAGGACAAGTTTTCTTCTCTTTTTGTAAATACTGCCCCCTCTAAGACACATAATTCCACTTATGTAGTTTTCTACATTAATATAATGAAATACCTAATATTTCATCTATGTCAGCAATTGAAACCATGAACATTCTTCTACATCTTTGTCTTACAACTGAAGATTTTTGCACTTTTTCATAAAACTTTTAAAAGACTTTCAGAATGAACAATGCATTTGTTTCTCATATTATGTGATCCTTCTTTTTCTTGTTATTGAAGTCAGAGAATTAATTAAGCCTTTGAGGTTTTTATCTCAAAGAAATTGTTATGGAAGTGATATTACACCACTGGTATGATTTGTTTGGATGTGTGCAAAGAAGTGATATGTTTTTTTTGTTAGTGAGTTAATTTGGCAGTCATCTGATCAATAAATCTTGAGCAAAGGGGAATGAAGTACAAGTTTTTTGGAATTTGAAATAGTTTGTAAAGCGTTTAAGTTGTACTGAGAAACTTTCGAACGGATCTACATTCTATAAACGATGATAATCTTTTGATACTACATTTCAGAAGACGTCTGCAGTAGATCCGGAACCACAAGTGAAATTGGAGGATATCCTTCCACTGGCCTTTACTCGCCTTTGTGAACCTAAAGAAGCTTCCTACAGTCTCATTAGAAAATACGTGTCTCAGTATTATCCTAAACTAAGAGTGGACATCAGGTAGGAGCCATTGGCTTGAATTTTAAAATACACAGGCTTCTGTTTTCTAGACTTGAAGAGCTGTTATTACTCTGTTAACCCTTTTCTCATGAGAAAGGAGAAAGATTTAATATTCAGGAGGGATTACTTTTAGCCAAACTAGGAATAAAAGCTTTTTTTGTGGAAGGTTTTGTTTTGGTTTTTGTCCCATTATGTTTTCCTTTTTAATATCTCCATGTGTAGTTCTTTGAAAGCTCAAATCACATATTCTTTTTATAAGATCTTGATAGATTAACTCTTGATTTTTGTCAGCTGCCACAGTGTGTTGAACTCTGTCCTTCCAGATACTCATTAATTTTTTTTTTTCAGAGTAATGGCAAAGAATGTAAGAGAATTCAGTCTTCTGTAACACTTACCTTTACGTAGAAATAGCATAATATTGTCATCATTTAAACATGATTCTGAGAGAATTTTTTTATATTAATTCATCTGTAAAAATCACAACTCAAAAACATTTTGGTTGATCACTTAAATTGTCATATATGCTCAGTTGTGGATTCATGAAGATGTATTAATTTGTTCAATTTGTAATTCACAGTTTTTGAGTGTTTTTGTAAAATCTTCATTGTGATGACTGTAGGAATTATGTTTAATCCAGAGTTCTTTGTATAGAAGATAACTATATGGAATACATATTATTCTAATATAGTTTATTACTGACATTTATTTGTATTACTGAAGAATACAATTATAGTTACTGAGGTAGCCCCGAAATCACATTTTAGAAAAGCACTTATTATTTAAAGTGCCAAATTAAAGAGTTAGTAAAGTAGTGCAAAAGAAAGGGAATCATAAAAGCAGAGAATCTGAAATTTCTTATCTTGATATTTCCATGCTGCTTATGCCCTTAGTATGGTGGTAGTAGCCACATTTGCAACTGGCTCAGAAATGCATTGTATGATGCATTTAAACGTAGAAACATGTTTTACTTTTATCTCCCTTTACTTTCTAATTTTTGGTGATTGGAGATCATATGTTCATTTCTTCAGTCACCACCACCCCTTACAGTTCTACTCTGTTTATATAATAGAGTATGTTGTAATTTGGCTCTGTGTCCAGTCTTGTGAGACATTTCCCATCACTATCTTTTGACTGATAATAGGTTGTTGTTTTGGTTATCTGGTACCGCTCCAACAGAAAATACCACAAATGGGTGGCTTTAACATACAAGAGTTTATTCTCTTACAGTTTAGGAAGCTAGAAGTCAGAGTTCAAAGTGCCAGCTCTAGGGGCTGGGTGACGGCCCCTCGACCTTAGGCTTCAGCTCTGCCTCTTGCTCCTGGGCCACCGAAGCTGGAGGTTTTTATTAACTCAGGCAGCTGCTGGCTTCTGAGGCTGGCAAACCCACGGTTGACAAGTAAAAAGGCATAGTCCCAAGATAATCAAACAACATGGCAGGCCATGAATTCAAGTCCAGAAAAAGCCCCAAGATGGGCAGAGTGTGGCAGGCTCCTGAATGAAGATTTGGCTACATGCAGGGTCCAAGCATGCCAAAGAGCTGCAGACCCTTCTTGACACTTCTCCTTGTATGCTAGACTACACAGCTGCTCCGGTAGATTCCACCATGGAGTTGATTACCAATCTCACCAAGGAGAATAAATACATCCAGCTGCCCAGCCACTCAATACCAGACACAGCCAAGTTGACACATAACCTTAACTACCACAGTTGTCAACCCAAAGATGCTAATGAACCTGAAGACCTTTTCCCATAACCCCCCCTTCCCTTTATACTGTGAAACCATATTGATTTCCTCCACCTCTGACTATAGTAGAATTCTGTCATATACACATTTAACATGAAAATTCAGCTATATTGTTGTTAGGTGCCATTAAGTTGGCTTGTTATACATAGAAACGCTGTGTATAAAAAAAAAAAAAAAAAAAAGTTGCCTAATCCTGCACCATGGTCACAACCATGCTCACAACCATTGCTATGTTTGAGTCCATTGTTGCAGCTACTATGTCAATCAAATCTGTCTCATTGAGTGTCTCCTTTTTCGCTGACCCTCTAGTCTTAGAGGAAGTAAAGCCAGAATACTCCTTAGAAATGAGGATGGCAAAACTTCCTCTCATTTATTTTGGATTATCAAGAGATACCAATTACTAGGGAAGGACCTCATGCTTGGTAAAGTAGACTTAAAAAAAAAAAAATGCATTGACCCATTGTCACTTTAGTTTTGTGTATTTCACTGTATTATACATTAAATTTCAATAAAATGAATTTTAAAAAAAAATTTTTTTGAGTTTTTTTTATCTACTTTACCAAGCATGAGGTCCTTCTCCAGTAATTGGTATCTCTTCATAATCCAAAATAAGTCAGAGGAAGTTTTGCCATCCTCGCTTCTAAAGAGTATTCTGGCTTTACTTCCTCCAAGACTAACATGTTCATTCTTCTGGCAGTCCATGGTATATTCAGTATTTTCTGCCAACACCACAATTCTAATGGATCAATAATTATTCTTTTTCTTTTGTTTGTTTACTGAATCTTTTTTTTTTTAACTTTTTATTATGATTTGGGTAAAAGATTACAGAGCAAATTGGTTTTCCATTCAACAGTTAATATATATTTTATTTTGTTTCATGACATTGAGTACAGTCCCCACTATGTAACAGCACTCTTCCCACATCCTCGCTGTGGTTACCATTTCCCTTGTAGTTCTTTTCTATCCATTCTTGCCTTCTGAGCATTATCCCTGGGCAAATACTGCTGTTTCGATATCGTATGGTTGATTGCTGTAAGGAGTGCATACCTCCCTGGTGTTTTATTCACCTCATAGGCCTGTCTGTTGTTTGGCTGAAAGTTGAGCCACAAGAGTAAGTTCACTTCCAGGCTTGAAGGGTGACTAAGGGCCATACTCTTGGTGATTCCATCAGTCTCCAGACCAGTAACCTTGGTCTTTTTTATGATTTTGACTTTTGTTCCACATTTTTCTCCCACTCTATCCAAGATCTGCTACTATGACTCCTTTCAGAGTGGTTGGCAGTGGTAGCCAAGAACCGTCTAGTTCTTCTGGTCTCAGGATCATGAAGACTAAGGATCATTTGGTCTACCAGTCCCTTGGACTAATTGTTTTCATACTTCTTTGATTTCTTCACTCTTCTTTGTTCTAGACAGGAAGAGAGCAATAGTTGCATGTTAGATGGCCACTCACAAGCTTTTAAGGTCCCAGTCACTAGTCACCAAAGTAGGATAAAGAGTAGTATTTTTGTGGACCTTGATGTCCTCCTGAGTGTGGTCATGAGCTCTAATGGGTCAGTTCTTCTTTGGTCGTCTTTTTTCATTGGACAACTTTTACATGCATATGAGGCAATTGAAAATATCATATCATGGGTCAGGCACATCTTAGTTATCAAAAGTGTTATCTTTGCTTTTTAACACTTTTTTGAAGAAGTCTTTTACAGCACATTTCCTCAGTGCGATGTCATTTTGACTTTGACTACTACTGCTTATATTGGCATTGATTGTTGATTCAAGAAGAATGAAATCCTTGGCAACTTCAGTTTCTTCACCACTTACGATATTAATGATGCCATTAATGGCACAGATGAAATAAAACCTTTTGGGCCTTCATTTGCTAAGTGGCATGACTCAAAATGAGAGGCAATAGCTGTAAGCCCCAAACCCAAACAATTGCTGTTTAGTTGATTCCAATTCATAGCAAACCTATAGAACTTCCCCATAGGGTTTCCTAGGCAGACTTCCACATCTTTTTCCTGTGGAGCAGGAAACTGACCTTTCAGTTAGCAGCCGAGCATTTACCCATTGTGCTACCAGGGCTCAACTGTAAATTTCCATTAATAATCAGAATGTGAAATGTACAAAGTATGACTCAAGGAAAATTGGAAACTGTCAGAAATGGGTTACTTGAAGAGCAATATCCTAGGCATTAGTGAGCAGAAATGGACCAGTATTGTATTGGCCATTTTTAATGTCCCACTCTGTCAGAAACAACCCGATGAAGAGGAATGACCTTGCATTAATTGTCAAAAAGAATATTTCAAAGTCTGTCTCATAACACAATGCTATCAGTGATAAGTTAATATTCATACACTATAAGGAAGACCAATTTGTACAACTACTGTTCAAATTTATGCACCAACCATGAATGCCATAGATGAAGAAATTGAAGATTTTTACAAACTGCTGCAATCTTAAATCTATCAAACATGCAATCAAGACGCATTGGTAATTACTGATGGTTGGAATGTGGAAGTTGGAAACAAGGATTGGTAACTGGGAAATATGATCTTGTTGATAGGATCAGTGCTGGAGATTATATTCAAGAACAATGACTTACTCATTGGAAATACTTTTTTTCCACAACCCAAATGACAGCTGTACATGTGAGCTTTGCTGGATGGTTTACACAGGAATCAAATCAACAATATCTTTAGAAAGAGGTGAAGAAGCTCAGTATTACCAATTCAGACAAAGCTATGAGCCAACTGCAAAATAGACTGTCAGTTGCTCTTATGCAAGCTCAAGTTGAAGCAGCTGTACTTGCCAAATAAAGAGTAAGAAAAATACAGTTTAAAAGTATGAGTTGTCTATACTTCATCTAAAATTTTTCCCCTCCCACTTTCTCTTAAATCCACCTTATCTTCGCCATGTTACTTAACCTATACTACTATCAGGGTTACCAGTGACCTCTATATCACAAACTACAGTGGTCAACGTGTAATCCTTGCTGGTACCAGCATTTGACAGTGTCGATGACTCGCACCTGCATGAAACACTTTTCTTCATTTGCCTTTCAAGACATTGCACCTTCCTAGTTTTCCTCCAGGAGCTCTGGTAGCATAGTGCCTAAGGCACTTGACTACTAACCAGTAGGCTGGCAGTTCAAACCCACTAGCCACTCCTCGGAAGGAAGATTGGGCAATCTACTTCTGTAGTGATACTGCCTCGGAAACCCAAGGAGGGGTCGCTATGAGTTGGGTCCGACTTGATGGCACATAACAACAACAACAACAGTTTTCCTCCAGTCTTGCTACCCATTCTTTCTTAATCTCTCAAATAATGCTGGTTCTGAAGTCTCCTGATCCCATTAATGTAAGAGTGCCCAGGGTTAACCTTGGGCCTCTTACCTTTGCATCCACACTCACTTGGTCATTCCTTCTACTCTCAAAGCTTTAAATCCCACCTTCTTGTTGTTAGGTGCTATTCAGTCAGTTCCAACTCATAGCAACCCTGTGCACAATGGAATGAAACACTGCCCTGTCCTGTGCCATCCTCACAGTCTTTGCTATATTTGAGCATATCATTGCAGCCACTGTCAGTCCATCTCATTAAAGGTCTTCCCTTTTTCTTTGACTCTCCACTTGACCAGGCATCATATCCTTCTCCAGGGACTGGTCACTTATGACCACATGACCAAAGTAGGTGAGACAGAATCTGGCCATTCTCACTTCTAAGAAGCATTCCAGCTGCACATCTTCCAGGACAGATCTGTTCATTCTGCTAGCAGTCTGTGGTATTTTCAGTAGTCTTTGCCAACACCACAGTTCAAAGACATCGATTGTTCTTTGGTCTTCCTGACTCATTGTTCACTTTCACATGCATGTGAGGAGATTGAAAATACCATGGCTTGGGTTAGGCGCACCTTAGTCTTCAAAGTGACATCTTTGTTCTTCAGCACTTCAAAGAAGTCTTTTGCAGCAGATTTGCCCAGTGTAATACAATGTCTGATTTCTTAACTGCTGCTGCTATGAATGTTGATGGTGGATCCAAGTAAAATGAAATCTTTGACAACTTCAGTCTTTTCTCCATTTATCATGATGTTACCTAGTGATCCAGGTGTGAGGACTTTTATTTTCTTTATGTTGAGGTGTTTATGTATGTCTTCATTAGTAAGTGCTTCAAGTTCTCTTCGCTTTCATCAAGCAAGCTTGTGTCATCTGCATGTATTGCAGGTTGTTAGCGAGTCTTCCTCCAGTCCTGATGCCACAATTCCTGAAACTACCTGTACGCTATTACTTCACAAATGTATAAATCTCAGCCATAATTTCCTCCTCAACTCCAGATTCATATATCCAGATAACTATTTCACATCACTACTTGACTGTTAAATTAAATATGTCCAAAAGTAAACACTTGTTCAGTTTCTCCCATATCTTCTCCATCTCTATTAATGGCAATATCATTTTTTTCAGCTGCTGAAATCTAAAGTCTTGGCTTTGTGCTTGTGTCTTCTCTTTATCCCACCTCCTCATCTAATCTGTGAGGAATTCGTTTAGCTGTGTCTTTAGACTATACCCATAAATATGCCACTTCGTAACATCTCAACTCTTACTACTCTGAGGCCACCATCATCTCTTCAACTATATTACACAGCAGTAGCCTCCTGTTTCTCTCATATTCCACTTCAGTCTGTACTCAATATAGCAGTGACAAAGAGACTTTTAAAAAATGTGAGATAGATCACATCACAAACCCTCGTGGCTTCCCTAACCCTCTCATAGTTAAAGCCAGAGTCTTTAAAACTCCCCACAAGGCACTACGCTATCTGGTCTCCCATTGCCTCTCTGACTTGAGGCTCTGCTCTTTTCTATCCTCCTGTCCTCAGAGCCTTGGTAACACAGTGGTTAAACTCTTGGCTGCTAACTAGAAGGTCAGAGGTTTGAACCCACCAGCTGGCTTCATGGCAAAAAATGTGGCAGTCTGCTTCTGTAAAGATTTACAGACCTGGAAATTATGAGTTGCAATTGACTCTACAGCAGTGGGTTTGGTTTTTGGTTTGCTAATTGTATGGTCTACTATGCTGGGAATGATAAAGAGGAACAATGTCACATTCATTATCAAAAAGACTGTTTCAAGATCTATCCTGAAGTATGATGCTGCCAGTGATAGGATAATATCCCTATGCCTACAAGAAAGACCAGTTAGTATGACTGTTATTCACATTTATGCACTAACCATTAATGCCAAGATGAAGAAATTGAAGATTTTTACCAACTTCTTCAGTCTGAGATTGATCAAATATCCAGTCGAGATGCATTAATAATTTCTATTGATTGTAATGCAAAAGTCAGAAATAAGAAGGTTCAGCAGATGAGAATTATGGCCTTGGTGATAGAAACAGTGCCAGAGATTGCATGATAAAACTTTGAAGTTGTTAGGGATTTGATTTTGCTTGGATCCACAATCAACACCCAGCAGTGCTGGAGGCAGCAGTCAAGAAATCAGACATTGTATTGCACTGGGCAAATGTCCTGCAAAAGACTTATTTAAAGTGTTAATAAGTAAAGATGTCATTTTTGAAGATTAAGGTGCAACCTAACCCAAGCCATGGTATTTTTAGTCGCCTCATACGCATGTGAAAGCTGGACAGTGAATAAAGGCGACCAAAGAAGAGTTGATGTTTTGAGTTGTATTGGCGAAGAATACTCAAGGACTGCTAGAAGAACAAACAAGTCTGTTCTGGAAGAAGTATAGCCAGATGCTCCTTGGAAGTGAGAATAACCAGACATCATCTCACCTACTTTGGTCATGTTGTCAGAAAGGACCATTCCCTGGAAAAGGATAAAATGGAGGGTCAGCAAAAAAGAGGAAGACCCTCAGTGAGATGGATTGACACAGTAGCTGCAACAGTGGGCTCAGGTATAGCAAGAATTGTGAGGATGGCGTACAGCCAGGCTTTGTTCTGTTGTACATAGGGTCACTATGAGTTGCAGCCAACTCGGCAGCACCTAATAACAGCAACAGGATCATGTGTTGGAAGGCTTTGAAGCTGCGTTGAAGCATTAAGACCTGAGACTCGGGTAGTTAAGTAACATAATAAGGGGCCCTTTTGATGTCATAGTGGTGTGCATTGTGAAGATATGAAGTAGCACTGTGCCCAGAAGGAAGGGAATAATTGCTTGTACTTAAGGCAATGGCAGTGATAGACAGGGCCAGTCTGAGAAGCTTTGAAGCAGCTGTTTAGTATGGTTTTACATGGAAATAAGAGTGAATGATAGATCTCTAAGATTTCTAAAAATTGAAGACACGGTTTATACTAGAGTAAAGGTAGATGGTATCACTGCGAAAACAGAAATGTTAAGAGGAGAACCAACTTAACTGATGTTCATTCCTGGGGCATTTGAACCTTGGTTAAGAAGATTCTTCTCAAGACTGGTTATTTAAGTTGATAAATGAGTCTATAGAGTTGTAATGTTTTACTTAAGCTCATGTGATCTTTTATGTTTCTCCCATTGGAAATCAGAAAAAAACAGATTATAAGGAATTTTATATAGCAACTAATAGAAAAGTTACTTGACATGGTTAAGTCAGTCACTCAACTGTGCTCCCAAAATCCTTTGAACATACAGCTTGGGCCGTATCATTTTCTACCCTAATTATTTATGTATTCATCATCTCTTAAGTTCTTTGAGTTTAGTAACCAGATCTTAGTTATTCCTGCATTAACCATAATAATAATAAATACTCAGAAAATGTTTGTGGATTGAATAACTGTGTGTGTGTGTGTGTACACGCACATGCACACATTTGGGTCATGACATAAATCTCAGTAAGTAGTGAATAGAATAATACTGACTTAGGAATATTTTAATCAGGAATTTCTTCATTTGGAGTACAGGGATGTAAAAGATTTGATAGATTAGTGTCTATTCTCTAACGTCCTGTTGGAACATGGGATTCCCTCCACTTGTGCTCTCCCAGCATATGGAAGATGTAATCAGCAGTTGTAGTGTGAACTCAGCCTGATAATGCTTAATGGTTAAATAAAAAATTCAAAATTTTGACTCTGCAGAAAAATACCAAAGTGCAGTAAAGCACTTCAAATGATAAAAGTTTTATTCTGCCCTCCAGTGAGGCTGCCCCACTGAATTTTTTTGTCTACCTAGCAACTAACCAGTTAACAAATGAGTCTCATGATATTCTGTCCACTGAGTGCTAATAATTCCTAAAATAACCAGTTCCTGAATTATGATTAACAGCTCTCCTCAGATAATCCTATCGAAGCCTGGATATATAGATTTCGGTTTGACTCTGTCTTCTTTTCCCATGCCATAGTCCCCTTGAAGCCCTTGGTCACTTTATTTTTCTCTGTGCTGGTGACTTCCTACTCATCATCCAGATAGAATAGCCCGTTGGTAGAATAGCTCTTGTTTGAGTTCTTTGTTCAGGTATAATTAATTATTCAACTCTACTTGCCTGCCATTTGGTTTTAATAACTTTGTTTTATAAAGCTACAACCTTTTTTTTTTTTTCTTTTTAAATTTATTGTGATTTGGGTGAAAGTTTACAGAGCAAATTCACTTTCCATACAGCAGCTCACATACACTTTGTCTCATGACTTTCACTCTAATTTCCCACAATGCAACAGCTCCCCTCCCTCTTCCTTCCTATAGTTCCTCTTCCCTATGTCCTTCCCTACCATGCACTCCTGCCTCCCGTAAAGCTACAATCATTTTTAAAACAGCAACCTATTTCCTTTCTCAGGGAATTGTATTTTATTAGGCTGACTTTAGATACTGGGTTGCAAAAAGTGACTCAGATTGTTTTTTTGTTAAATGTGTATGTACTTTAAAAAAAAAAGAAAAAACTGGAAATTTTGTCTCAGTGAATTCTAGAGTTGAATGGTTCATTGTATGGTTTGGTTTGGTCATGATTGTGGTCAGATGATTGTAGAGGATAGAATTTTAGAGTGCCCTAGAAATTTGGAAATTAGTTCTATATTATATAAATTGTATGGGTAATGACAGCTTCTTTGCTTGGGAAAAAATGTACCCTTGTTAAGAGACTCAGCAATCTGTTATTTACTGTTCATTTTAATAAAATCCACACATAAGCAGAACTTAAGATCTAGGAGTAACTTCGTTTCTTCACATTTTTCTTTCACTCATGTGTTATCTCTACTTTCTGTTTTTCATTGCAGGCCTCAGCTGTTGAAGAATGCTCTGCAGAGAGCAGTAGAGAGAGGCCAGTTAGAACAAATAACTGGCAAAGGTGCTTCGGGGACATTTCAGGTTAGAGGCTATAAAAGGGTTGGTTATAGAGGAGCAGTTCTCAAACTTCTTGGTTTCCGGATTTCCTTGTACTCTTAATTTTATTCTTGAGGACCCCAAAGAGCTTCAGTTTATGTGGGTTATAGCTATCAGTATTTACTGTACCAGAAATTAAAACCGAGGAAAGTTTTAAATATTTATTAATTTATTGACAGATAACAATAGTAAGCCTATTACATGTTAACATAAGTTAACTTTTTTTTGTGAAAAGTAGCTGTTTTCCAAAACAAAAAATTACTTTAATGAGAAGTGGCATTGTTTATATTTTTGCAAGTGTCTTAATAAATCATTATTATAAGGCTGGCTTATTAGAAGAAAGCTGGTATCTGTTACAATATGATATTTTGGTTAAAATCTATGAAGAAAATGAAACCTCACACAGAAATATAGTTAGAAAAGGGTATTATGTTTTAAGATAATTTTAAACAGTTGTGAATATTCTTTTCTGATACTTCACCAGAACTCAAAAAATGGTAGGTTTTCTTAAGCACCTTTATCAGGGTATGATTTGCATACCATAAAAATCACTCTTTTTAAGTTAAAATTCACGGTTCAATGATTTTTAGTAAATTTACAACGTTAATCACAGTCCCAATTTTAGAACACTTCTCTTACCAAAAAAGATTCCTGTGCCCATTTACATGTAGTCAGGTTCCCTGTACCCACCCCCAGCTCCAGACAACCTACTAATCTGTCTTCTTTATACATACCAAAACCAAACCAAGCTCACTGCCATGGTCATTAGCGACCCCCTCCTTGAGTTTCCAATGCAGTATCTCTAGGAAAGTAGATTGCACAACCTTCCTTCCGAGGAGTGGCTGGTGGATTTGAACTGTCAGTGTTCTGGTTATCAGTCAGATGCCTTAGGTACTATGCCACCAGAGCTCCCTCTGTACATCCATTTGGCCTTTTTTGCACATTTCATGTAAATGGAACATGCAATATATGATCATTTGTGTCTGACTTCTTTCCCTTAGTATAATGTTTTTGCATTTTATCCACATTGTAGCATGTGTTAGTACTTTATTCCTTTTTATTGCCCAGTAGTATTGCATTGTGTGAATAAAACACATTTTGTGTAGTCTTTCACCAATTGAGGGTGTTTGGGTTATTTGTACTTACTATTAATAATGCAGCTCTGAACATTCACATATAAGTCTTTGTATGGATATTTATTTTTATTTTACTTGGGTATATAACTAGGAGTAGAATTGTTAGGTCATGTGCCAAATTTATGTTTAACTTTAAGAAAGTACTACCAGCAATGTACAAGGTTACAGTTTCTCCATAGCCATGCCTACAATAGCTGTTGTCTCATTTTGATTATAGCCGTTGTGGTGTATGTGGCGCCACAACTCCCCTGGTCTTCAGTCATTAGTGTTCAATGCACCAAACCTATTCTTGATGGTCTCTAAAGCATAGTACCTAAAGCATTTGACTGCTGACCAGAAGGCTGGCGGTTCAAACCACCAGCCACTCCTTGGAAGAAAGATGGGGCAATCTACTTCCATAGTAATATCACCTCGGAAACCCAAGGAGGGGTCGCTATGAGCTGGGTCCGACTCGCCAGCACATAACAACAACAAATTCATATGGAATATACTCAGGATTTATTTTGGTTCTCATGGACTTGATTTAATATTCTTCAGTTTCAGCTTGACCTTGCATATGAGCAGTTGATGGTCTGTTCTGCAGTCAGCACCTGGCTTGTTCTGACTAATGATACTGAGCTTCTCTATCGTCTATTTCCATAGGTGTCGTTGATTTGATTCCTGTATATCCCATCCAGTTAGGTCCATGTGTATAATTTTCATTTAATGTGTTAAAAAGGTATTTGTAACAAATAAGTTGTTATTCTTGGAAAAGTGTATCACGCAATCTTTGGTATTGTTTCTGTCACCAAGGCCATATTTTTCAACTGCTGATCCTTCTTATTTCCAACTTTCATATTACAACCACCAGTAATTAATGTATCTTGATTGCCTGTTTAATCAATTGTAGACTGCAGGAGTTGGTAAAAAAAAATCTTCAATTTCTTCATCTTTGGCATTAGTGGTGCGCAAATTTGAATAATAATCATATTAATTGCTCTTTTTTGTAGGCGTAGGGATATTATCCTATCACCGACAGCATTGTGCTTCATGATAGATCTTGAAATGGTCTTTTTGACAATGAATGCAACACTTCTTCTTTATCATTCTCAGCATAGTAGACCATGTGGTAACCAAACCAAAAACCAAACTCATTGCCATCAATTCGATTCCAACTCATCGCAACCCCCATTGGGTTTCCAAGGCAGTAAACATTTACAGAAGTCAGTTGCCCCATCTTCCTTCTGCAGAGTGGCTAGTGGATTTGAACCACCAATCTTCTAGTTAGCAGTCATATTCCTTAGGCACCGTGCCACCAGAGATTTGTCTGATTCAAAATTGCCAGTACCAGTCCATTTCAGCTCGCTAAAGCTTAGGATATTGATCTTTATGCCTTCCGTTTCATTTTTGACAACTTTAAATTTTCTTAGATTCATACTTCGTACGTTCCATGTTCCAGTGATTAATGGATGTTTGCAGCTACTGCTTCTCATTTTGAGTGGTGCCACATCAGCAAATGAAGGTCTAGAAAGCTTTCCACATCATTCAGGTCAACTCTACTTTGAGGAAACAGCTCTTTCTCAGTCGTATTTTGAGTGCTTTCCAAATAGTGCCTTCTGACCCTATTTCAGACAGTGTCCCACTGCTATTTGTGAGGTTTTCAGTGGCCAGTTTTTTCAGAAATAGACAACCCTATCTATCTTCCTAGTCTGTCTTAGTCTGGAAGCTCCACTAAACCTGTCCACCATGAGTAACCATGCTAGTATTTGAAATATCAGCAGCATAGCTTCTAGCATCACAGCAATATGCAAGCCACTACCGTATGACAAAATGACAAGTGGTGGATTTTAAACTGCATGGTTTAAAATCAAGAAAGATATGAAGCAGGGTTGTATCCTTTCACCTTATTTATTCAATTTGTATATGGATTAAGGAATCTGAGAAGCTGGACTATACGAAGAAGAATGTGGCATCAAGATTGGAGAAAGACTCATTGACAACTTGAAATAGGCAAATGATACAATCTTGCTTGCTAAAAGCAAAGAAGACTTGATCACTTACTGATGAAGATCAAAGACTACACCCTTCAGTATGGATTATTCCTCACCATGAAACAGAACTCATGCGGTAGTTAAGGTTGTGTGTCAACTTGGCTTGGCTGTGATTTTGAGTGGCTTTGCAGCTGAATATGGTTCTTCCCTATGATGAGATTGGACATGCTGGAATCTGCTTTGAGCTACTAATTAGTTGAAGGGGAGTTGCTTTTGGTATGTGGCCTGCTTCTAGTATATATGGAAAAGTTTGGGAAAGGTCTCTAGGTTTTTGGGCACATTTTGCATCCTGGATTTGGCGCCCATCATCATCTCCAGTTCCTGGACTTGAACCAGTGGCCTTTTGTGTTGCCTGCCAGTCTTGGGATTGTTGCTTTCACAGCCTGTAAACCAGTAGTTTGCCATTTTACCTGCTGATCTTGAATTCGTCAGCTTCAGCAGCCAGTAGCTGTATGAGTCAGGAAAAACCTCCAGCTGTCTCCAGTGGGCCTGGAGGCAGAGCTGAAGCCCAAGGTCAAAGGGCCTCCACCCAGCCCCTAAAGCCAGCGCTCTGAATTTGGGCACTGAGCCTCCTAAACTACAAGAAAATAAATTTCTGTTTGTTGAAGCTATCTATTTGTTGTGTTTTTTTAATAGCAGCACTAGAGAACTAAGACAGTTCTCACAACTGGACCAGTAAACAACATCATGGTAAACAGAGAAAAGATTGAGATTATCAAAGATTTCATTTTACTTGGATCCACAATCATTGCCCATGGAAGCAGCACTCAGGAAATCAAGCAACATATTGAATTAACCAAATGTGCTACAAAAGATTGCTTGAAAGTGTTAAAACAAAAATGTCAGTTTGAAAACTTAGATGCACCTGACCCAAGCCATGGTAATTTCAGTT
>NW_006921618.1:5777114-5778815 GCF_000298275.1 Orycteropus afer afer | reverse complement strand
GTGACTGTAACAGTGGGCTCAAACATGGCTGTGATGGTCGGAATGGCATAGGATCAGGCATTGTTTCATTCTTTTGTGCATAGTGTCACCGTGAGTTGGAATCAAGTTGACAGCACCTAACAGCAGTGAGTGGTATCTCATTGTGGTACTGATTTACACTTCCCTAATGACTAAACATGCAATAAGATGTACTGATAATTATGGGTGATTGGAATGTGAAAGTTAGAAACCAAGAAGAATCATTGGTAGTTGAAAAATAAGGCCTTTGTGATTGAAATGATGCCAGAGATCACACAATAAGAGTTTTGCAAGACCAATAATGTATTCATTGCAAATTCCTTTTTTCAGCATCATAAATGGCAGCTATACACGTGGACCTCACCAGATGGATACACAGAAAACAGATCGACTGCATCTATGGAAAGACGCAGTGGAGAAGTTCAATATCATAAGTCAAAACAAGGCCAAGAGCTAACTGTGGAACAGACCATCAGTTGCTCATATGCAAGTTCAAGTTGAAGCTAAAGAAAATTAAGTCCATTAAAGAAAATTGAAATAAGTCCATGAGAGCCAAAACACAACCTTCTTCAAAGTCCACCTGAATTTAGAGACAATCTGAAGACTAGAACCAGTGAGTGGAGACCAGATGAATTGTGTGATGACATCAAAAATACCATACATGAAGAAAGCAAAAGGTCATTAAGACAAGAAAGGAAGAAAAGACCAAAATGGATGTTCGAAGAGAATCTGAAACTTGTTCTTGAATAGAGAATAGCTAAAGCAAATGGAAGAAATTACAAGATAAAAGAGCTCAACAGAATTATTTCAAAGAATGGCTCAGAAAGACAAAGTGTAAAGTAGTATACTAAAATGTGCAAAGACCTGGAGTTAGAAAAACAAAAGGGGAGAAGATGCTCTGCATTTCTCAAGCTGAAAGACCTGAAGAACAAATTCAAGCCTCAAGTTGCCGTACTGAAAGATTACGTGGGCAAAATACTGAATGATGCAGGAACCATCAAAAGAAGGTGGACGGAATTCACAGAGTCACTGTACCAAAAGGAATTGGTTGATGTCCAGCTATTTCAGAAGGTAGCATGTGATCAAGAACCAGTGGTATTGAAGGAAGAAGTTGAGGCTACACTGAAAGAATTTATGAAAAACAAGGCTCTAGGAATTGACAGAATACCCATTGAGATGTTTCAACAAATAGATGTGGCGCTGGAGGTGTTTACTCATTAATGTGAAGAAATTTGGAAGACAGCTTCCTGATCAACCAGTTGGAACAGATCGATATTTGTGCCCATTCCAAAGAAAGGAGATCCAACAGAATGTGGAAATTATCTAACGATACCATTAATGTCACACACAAGTAAAATTTTGCTGAAGATATTTCAAAAACGGTTGCAGCACTGTATTGACAGAGAACTTCCAGAAATGCAAGCTGGATACAGAAAAGGTCATGGAACGAGGAATATCATTGCCAGTGTCAGATGGATCTTAGCTGAAAGCAAAGAATACCAGAAATGTGTTTATCTGTCTTTTACTTATTATGCAAAAGCACTCAATTGTGTGGATCATAACAAATTATGGATAACATTGCAAAGGATGGGAATTCCAGACGCTTAATTGTGCTTGTGAGGAACTCGTACATAGATGAAGAAGCTGTCAAACGAACAGAACAAGGAGCTACTGTTGTTGTTA
>NW_006921618.1:5773631-5776374 GCF_000298275.1 Orycteropus afer afer | reverse complement strand
CTGCTCACCAGAAGGCTGGCAGTTCAAACCCACCAGCCACTCCTCGGAAGGAAGGTTGGGCAATCCTACTTCCGTAGTGATACTGCCTTGGAAACCAAGGAGGGGTCGCCATGAGTCGGGGCCGACTCGACAGCAAACAACAACAACACAATATATGTATGAGAAAGCTGGACAACGAATAAAGAAGACCAAAGAAGAGTAGATGCCTTTGAATTGTGTTGGTGAAGAATAGTGAATATACTGGTAGAATGAACAAACCTATCCTGGAAGAGTGCAGCCAGAATGCTCCTTAGAAGCGAAAATAGCCAGATTTTGTCTCATCATCTAGTTTGGTCATGTAGTCAGAAGAGACCACACCCTGGAAAAGGATATCGTACTTTGTAAAGTGGAGGGCCAGAGAAAAAGAGGAAGACCCTCAATGAGATGGATTGAAACAGTGGCTGCAACAGTGAGCTCAAGCATAGCAAGGATTGTGAGGATGGCACAGGACTGGGCAGTGCTTCATTCTGTTGTACATAGGGTTGCTCTGAGTCATGATTTAGTTGATGGCAGCTAACAAAAGTATAGAGAAATATTACTGTATATTACACGTTTCCCTCTGATTTTGCTGAACTCAGTTGTTAGTTGTTGTTGTATTTTATACATGTAGGATGTTGTATGTGAGTAAAAATGCCTTTTATTTCTTTTCCTTGCCTGATTGCACTGGATAGGACCTCCAGTACAATGTTGAATAGAAGCAATGAGAGCAGATAGCCTTGCCTTGTTCCTTATGTAGAGGGAAAGCATTCATTCTTTCACCATTAAGTATGATGTGTTATGTGTAGGTATTTTATAGATGCCCATTATCAGGTTGAGAAAGTTCCCTTCTATTACTAGTTTGTTTTTGGATTTTCAAATGATTTTTCTGTGTCTACTGAAATAATCACATAATTTTCATACTTTATTGGTGTGATATATTACATTAATTGATTTGTGATGACTGCTTCTTAAGGTTAATTGCCATGTGGGGGACTAAAACCGTATCAGTGGGGGTTTTTTGTACTCTGCTACCTTTAAGTCCAGTGGTTTATCTTGCACTTTGAATGGATCTTTTAGTGATATGTAATTTTGAAACATGATGCATTGGTCATTTGGAAAATAGTGACTCCATGAGCTATGCAAATCTTCCAAATGTTGACACATTTCATCATACAACAACGAAAATCACATTCATTAATACCAACAACTGATCTCATCATAACGTGCTTAACTTTTGGGAAGTTATCAAGCTCATGGTGATGAATGCACGTTTTTCACATGCATCCTCTTAAAAGGTTGAAGTTTTATCGTTGGTAACAAGTACTATTGTTTTCCTTCAAGTGACAAGCTCCCTTGATTCATTTTCTGGGAAACATCTACTTGAGTGTCAAGTCTGACGGGCCATAATTTCCCTTATGTTCTTCCAAGCAAGGATATTCCGTGAAAAATGAAGCTAGCCCAGCTCCCAACCTAAAACATTAAAACATTTACACAAATGCTTTTCTTTCAGGCAGCCATCATACTTCCACATGCAGCACAGTGCTTTATGTGCTCCTCTCATGTCATCCTACTCATCATACTAAAAATAAAACCATGCTATTGAAGGACTGAAATTTAATACAGTCATTTTTACTACTACATCAAGGACATTTCTAAGTAAAATTGCCTTTTTTGTTTTGTTTTAACAAAAGTCAGTTTTCACAAGTATCGTTGAAGAATGTAACAACTACTGGAATATTCTTGTGCCATCACCTCAATTTGTGCTAAGGTGGCAGCACTTCTACCCACCATTACTTTTGCACAATGAGTGTACATGTCAGCCCAGAAGAAAAGGCAAATCACATGTTAGTATTATTATGAAAATAGTTTTGACTGCATTTTGGGGATCCCATGTATTTGTGGACCACACTTTGAGAAGTACTATTACAGAACATCCCTGATTTCCTCCTGTTAGTCTTTCTTGGTTATTGGTGCTGACCTTTGCTTCTTAGCCTTTCATCCTTGAACTAAGCTATAGAATTTTCTGTTGTGTGTGATACTTTAAATACTACCCATCTCTTTCTTTGCTTTATCCTTGCAGGATTATAAAGACTTACTTTTATAACTCCTTCACTTTTCAGATACTCATAAAAAGGAAATATTCTCTAATGAAAGTATTTTAATTTCCTGGGATGTTAATCTGCTTATTAGATTAGATATGTCAGTGTCTTTAGGTTAAGTTGTCTGTTGCTGTTTCAGTTTAGATGGAGGGGTAGATGGAAGAAGAAAATATCCATAGGAGGGTTGGGATCCCTCAGTTAGATTGAATACCTGGTGAATGGGAAGAGAAAGTCCCTAACCTGACAATTTATTGTAAAACATATCTGTGCTAATGCAGGAACTCCGACCCACCTGGTGCAGAGGAGTCTTGTCTTGACCTGCTTTGGGAGAGTGTTGTCTTGATGCTTTTCTCTTCCTCCTTGGAAAACAGCTGAAGAAATCAGGGGAGAAACCCCTGCTGGGTGGAAGCCTGATGGAATATGCAATCTTGTCTGCCATTGCTGCCATGAATGAACCGAAGACC
Organism: Orycteropus afer afer; assembly: GCF_000298275.1. Lineage (NCBI taxonomy): Eukaryota > Metazoa > Chordata > Mammalia > Tubulidentata > Orycteropodidae > Orycteropus > Orycteropus afer. Next base: position 5,773,793 of record NW_006921618.1, on the reverse strand, counting down.
TGCTCCACCACTGCTCTGAAGAAGTATGTCCTGGAGAACCACCCAGGGATCAATTCTAACTATCAAATGCATCTGCTGAAGAAAACCCTGCAGAAATGCGAAAAGAATGGATGGATGGAACAGATTTCTGGTAAAGGATTCAGTGGCACCTTCCAGCTCTGT
>NW_006921618.1:5769652-5773166 GCF_000298275.1 Orycteropus afer afer | reverse complement strand
TAAGTTCAGAATACCTCTTAAGAATAATATCTTTTTGTATACTTGTGAATTTTTATTTGTATATGTGATGCCAAAACATCTCATTTCACTTGAAATCAGGCCAGTGTTTTAGAATATTTATTACTTAGGTTATTTCTTACTTACTTAAGTCCTATAAAATACTTTATTCAGAAAAGTATATTTATCCTAATGAGGGAGGTGATTTGGGATAAGACAGTTTATCTTAGCAACATTGTCATATATAAAATGGTAGGATGGTGTTAACTCCTCAGTGAGCTAGTAGAATAGGCACAGTTCTAGAGAGTGAGGAATATGAGAATTAACAAAATGCCAATCAGAATATTTTAAATAAAAAGGTTATTTTGAAGTATTAATACTGACTTTTAACATGTTGTTGTTATGATGTGTCGTCGAGTCAGCCCTGACTCATAGCGATCCCTCCTTGGGTTTCCAAGGCAGTATCACTACAGAAGTAGGATTGCCCAACCTTACTTTCAAGGAGTGGCTGGTGGGTTTGAACCGCCAGCCTTCTGGTTAGCAGTTAAGTGCCTTAGGCACTATGCTACCAGAGCTTCTAACTTTTAACATAGTCGACATATGTTCTTTAATATTATGAAGGAATGCTTGTGGTTTTTTCTTTTACCTACTTTGAAAACTGGTATGCATTATGGTTTTTCTTCATTTCTCATAGTACTTAAGATACAAAGAGTATTTAATTGTGTATATTAATCCTTAAAGTCTCTTGTATGATTTTTCTCTGTTGGTCAAATGTTTTAAAAGAAACCAAATTTGGTTATTAAGCTTTATACTTTCACTAATTGGACAACTTATTTTTTGGACATTGAATCACCAGAAAATATATTTTCGTTGTATCTTTGCATAAAAAATGAGAATTGATAAGGCCTTCAGGAGCCACAATACTGTTTTATAACTGTGCTGATTTATAAGGAATTCTATTCATTTTGTTAAATATTCTCCTAAATGATTATCAGGCAGTTGTTAGATATTAGAATGAATGGCAATGATATGATATAAATACCAGTCTTAGATCTCTTTTTAACCAGTTATGTGCAGCCTCGGGACAATTCACTTAATCACTCTAGACTCTGATTGCCTCTTCTGTGAAATGAGACAGTTTTACTCAGTGGTCCCTAAAGTTTCTTATTATAACTCAATGTTGTCAAATTTATGGGCTTAATAAATGTTTAGTGAGGAAGCTAATACATTGAGCCATTAAGGAGTCATTTAGCATGTGTCAATTACTGTATATGACAAGACATTGAATATTTAATTGATGGTTATCTGATTGTGGTTGAAAGAATTATCTGTCTGAATATTTGATAACTTTTTCCCTTTAATTTTTTGTTCAGTGCATCTGCTGAAGAAAACCCTGCAGAAATGCGAAAAGAATGGATGGATGGAACAGATTTCTGGTAAAGGATTCAGTGGCACCTTCCAGCTCTGTTTTCCCTATTACCCCAGGTAGGCACTTAGTCCATAATGATAAATATTGGTCATTGTAAATTTAAAATCTCATTCTAGGTAGTAGGCTTTAACTTACTTTACTCTTATTACCACTATACTGAACTGGATATATTTGAAAATAAAGACCACAACAGTTATTACTATCGAACAAAAAGCTTTCATGTAAGAACAGAGGATTTTGGGCTATACATTGGATTCTTTGAGGTCCTTGTCAGTCATTTTGATGTGCATTTCTTCTTCAGCAAGTAAATGATAGTGGCAGGAAGATTATTAGAGGATTACATGTGTTTTAATTGTCCAGCACCAAACAGGGAGAGCATTAGCCACTTACAAGTATCCTGACTCTGCCTTCTTCATACTGTAGATAGGAACATTTATTGAAAATATCTTGTCTTACACACACCATATTCATTTATTCAGTCAAAAATGTATTGAGCATTACTCTATACAGTGGTGCCTAAATATTCTTAAAAATACTTTTGTCTCTGGTAAACCATCATACATGTACTATTAAGACTGTATTGTAACACAAGTATAAAACCAAAACCAAAACAAACTCACTGCCATCAAGTTGATTCCAATTCAGCGCGATCCCTCCCTCCCCTTGGGTTTCCAAGGCAGTATCTCTATGGAAGTAGATTGCCCAATCTTCCTTCTGAGGAGTGGCTGGTGCCATCAGAGCTCCCTAGCACAAGTATAGTATCCTTTTTTTGTTTGTTTATTATATTGTTCTTTGTGCACAGACATAAGCGTTACTTAAATGCATATTATTTGAATTTTTCAAACATTTGTTTCAGTTCTTAAAGTCATATACATAGAAGGTATAATTTAAGGCCTTTTTAATTAGAAGAATCAGAATTTCTACTATTGAGAGCAAAGAAGACGTAGGGAATCCTGCTGACCTTCTCTAAAATTTTAAAGGGATTCAGGTCTTAGAATACTTTGAAGTTTGCCAATATCATGAGGCAGAAAGTACACTCTGCTCTGTAGGCTGTTCACTGCCTTGTAGAGCATTCACTGCTCTGTTACTCAGTGGCTAGTACAGTACCAGGCATATCAGACATTTAGGGCCTTAAGTAAATATTTACTTAGTAAATGATTAAAGATCAGTTTTATTAAATGGAGGGAAGGGAGTAAGGTGTGGCCTAAGACTTTCGTAGATATGTTTATAACTTTGTATATTTGTTCAAAATTGGTTAAATTTGTAAGAATGATACTCATAATCTCACTTAACTTTTTGGGAGAGAGGGTGAAGGGAAGTGGTGAACATTTAGGGAAGAGCTTCTAGGGTCACGTTATTTTCCATATCATATATGGGGCCTCTGTTTTCCTTTTTTTTTTAATAGCCCAGGAGTTCTATTTCCCAAGAAAGAGCCAGAGGATTCTAAAGATGAGGATGAAGATGAAGATGAAGATGATTCATCAGAGGAAGATGAAGACTCTGAAGATGAAGAGCCACCTCCTAAGCGAAGGTGTGAAAGTATGACTGACCCTTCTTGTGGGGAGGGTAGTAAGTATTGCAGAAAAGGAAAGAGTACTAATAGGAGAAGCTGAAAATAGAAGAGTGTTCTTAACAGCTCAGGATCTTAAGTTCTCTGCTTGCCATTTGAACTTCTTCCTTGAAAATTCAGAGGTTCTGGACTTAAGAAGCACTCTGAACATGTAATTTACTCTTTGGTCAAACCTATCTATATCCATAGTTGGGACATTCAAAGAAGAATAGGTCCATATTTTCCTTGAAAGAACATTATGGAATTATGTAGACTTTCATGAACTGGTTGAATTTTTATACAATTTTAGTAAACTCACTAGTTAAAAAATAATAAATCATGTTCCTGTTTTCAACATAGGTGACTTTTACCTGTGCCATTTCTTTTTTTGGCAAATTGAATCTCTCATGTACTAAGTGGTTGCCTTTCCTCTTTGGTTTTCACAGGTTGCAGAAGAAAACCCCCGCCAAATCCCCAGGGAAGATGTCATCCATGAAGCAGAGAGGGTCAAAACCCACAGTTAAAGTCCCTGCTGCCCA
>NW_006921618.1:5755677-5768782 GCF_000298275.1 Orycteropus afer afer | reverse complement strand
TTATTTTCTGGTCAAGGGCATTGCATTCATTCCCTTAACAGCAAGCACACATTCTCTCCACCACTTGGTTTTTGACTGAAGAGAAGTACAGAATATACTGAATCTGATTTCTGGTGTCACCTGTGATACCAAAAGTCAAAACATAGAAAATCTCCTCAATCAAATGTTTAAATATATTTTTTAATATTTGGAACATGAATTGTCACTTCCTATTTGCCTTTTTTATAAGGAAATGTTGGAGAGTTGCATCATTGCTAATGTAGAGTTGTTAAGTGGGAAAACATTCAATTTGCTAAAATAAACTAGATTCCAGATTCATCTGTGGATTTTCTTTTCCCTCCTTTCTTTCCACAGCACTTTTGATATCGAGTGGCTTCCCTTTGAGATATTAAAAAAAAAAGGAAAAACTAATGAAGCCTGACTACCTAATCCTTTCTTACTTGTATTTGTTTTGGTATTGTGAAGTTGTGTTAAATAGTACTAGCTTTCTACTTGAGAAATACCGGTTTCTGGTTATCATTTATCTTCCCTGTGGCACTTGACATTTTAATTGTCTTAACTTTTTGGTGTATATCTTCTGGTCCCCTGAGTGCTGCCAGAAGCTAAAAATGTTTGTTTCATATTCATTCCACATGCATTGTCTTCTGGGATCCCTTCTGCAGCCTGAATGATGGCTGGGAAATGGACTTGAGAAGATTGGCTTGAATTAGATCCATAATCATGTGTGATCCCATCATGAGTTCATTGGAATTTGTGTTGCATGTAAGGCAATCTTTCCTGTTGTAAATCTTCCTTTTTTTATGTACATATATTTTGAAAAATATGAATAAACATGAAATTTTAAAAGCTGCTGAACTGTAGCTTATATTTAAAAGTTTCTAGTTTTTCCTCAGAAGTAACTGTTACCCGCACTTTGAATCTTTTCTACTCCTTGAAATAGATGCCGTCCATTTTACTTTTTAAATACAAGCTCCAGTTTATTTGCTTTCGAATTCTTGTATTGATGGTAAATGTTGAATGCTGATTATTTAATGAATCAAAGGGTTGAAAAATAACAAGTTTACATTTTATTAAGGACTATATACAAGAGCATAGACCCCAGTTTTTCATGACCTCAGTGTTCAGGTATGTCCTTGGATTGGAAAAAAGTTCAGCATTGCAAAGATTAACAGATAAACACTAAAGACCTAATTCTAGAAATAATTCTAATTTCTTTGCACTTTTTGGCAAGTAATGATTCTTAATGTTACAGGTTTAGAATTCTTTATTTTTCTAAAGCAAAGGTTGGAAAATCTCGGTTGATGTCTTTATTTTAAACTATTGCTCTTAAAAAGATGTACTTAACAATCACTTGGTAGCTCTGTGGTACATCAGGAGCTCAAGCATAGTGAGAAGTTCAGACTAGAACCTTTAGGGTCCCTGTCAACTCTGAAAGTCTAGTAACTTCACAAAGTTCAGTTAAGGACAGTTATTTGCTTCAGCATCTTATAAAGAGACGAAACAGGAGAGCCCATTGCATTCTTCCAGTGAAAATCCCGTTATCAAAGACATGCAACTTCCTTATTTGAGATAAAGGAATGTTTGATTTTTCCTTTCTGGGTATTCAAAGGGAGTGAAACATAAAATTTTTCCTTCCACATTACAGAAAAAAGAACTGCAAAGCCAAGAAGTAACTCTAGCAGTCTTCAGCAGAGATCAGTGGATTAAGCACTCTCTGTTCATGGTATAAACCAAAAAACCAAACTCACTGCCATTGAGTCGATTCCACCTCATAGTGAGCCCCACTGTTTTTCCAAGGCTGTAAATCTTTACGGAAGTAGATTGCCCCATCTCCCACAGAGCAGCTGGTGGGTTTGAACCACTGACCATCTGGTTAGCAGCCAAATGCCTTATCCACCATACCAGCAGAGCTCCTTCTGTTTATGGCATAGCTCAGTTACAGTGTTTCACATGTTTTGTGAAACTACATACAAACCACCTTTGATAACTGAATCTCTTAAGGTTCTGGCAGTGAGACTGTCAGTTTCTTAACTACAAAAGCAGAAAAGAAAACTTATCATTACAGGGAAATGTGGAGACCTTTCCTTAGTAATGAAACAAAAACATTCAACACAGCAAGAACCCAGTTCTAACCATTCACAAGGACTTAAAGGAAGGCTGGCCTAGTATAAATTTTAGAAAACAGATAAATGTTTTAATCATGTCTGTTGGGTATAATTAACAGAAAAACTACATGAAAACAGCTAAACAGTATGCCATGTATAAAAAAAAATTTTTTTTTCCATCATTCTTTTTTTCACCAGACTCTCAGCTTTGGTCTGTGTTTGTCAACTTACTCTTAAAAGAGCCTATGACATTCTTACTCAGATAATCTTGCCGTCTTCATGTATTTGGAGAAAGAGCCTTCATTAACTTTTCATTTACTGCTGCATTTAACTAGAAGAAATTTAAAAATCTAGGATTATAGTTAAGGTTTTCCATTTTAGAACCTGAAAAAAATTCTCTCTCTTTGAATTAAGCAAAATTTCTAATTTTGCCTGTGAAAAAATAGAAATTCTGTTCTTAATTGGAAAGACTGTTATTAAACTATCCCCTGAGAGGTTGTGATTGATGTCAGGTTCTGGCATGTAGAGTTGCTTTGTGTTTTCCTGATGGAACAAACGGTCACTCACTTCTGTAGAGTTAGAGCTAAAGAACCCAGACTGTTGAACCGCCTGGTCTAGGAACCACTAACAAAGATTTGCTTAGAAACAATTACAAACTGTTAAACTGTAACCCTCATCAAATGAGTTTTCCTTTTTTGAGAGACTAATCTTTAAGATAATGTATTTTTTTTTTTAACTTTTATTATCCCAAAGATTCATATGTTTGATAGGTTTTTTTCTTGAAAAATTTTCTACTTTTGATTATTTAAATTTATCAGCTTCATTTTAATTGGAGTTTTAGTTGTTCATAATTTTGTTTTGTCAGCAACCAAACCAAACCCACTGCTGTTGAGTCTATTCTGACTTTTAGTGAGCCTATAGGACAGAATAGAACTGCCCCGTAGGGTTTCCAAGGCTGTAAATCTTTACAGAAGCAGTTTGCCTCATCTTTATATACTGGAGAGTGGCTGGTGGGTTCAAACCACCAACTTTTTGGTTAGCAGCCCCATGCTTTCCCCATAGCACCACCAAAGCTTCTTGTCAAAGAAGACTTAAAAATGTGCTTTCCCAAGCCATTTTCCTTAAAAATTTAAACTATCTAAATGTTGAATATAAATGTATAATTAACATTGTTAGGTGACATTGCATCAGCTCCAACCTATGTTGTTAAGTGCCCTCGAGTCAGACCTGACTCATAGCGACCCCTCCTTGGGTTTCCAAGGCAGTATCACTACGCAAGTAGATTGCCCAATCTTCCTTCCAAGGAGTGGCTGGTGGGTTTGAACCGCCAGCCTTCTGGTTAGCAGTCAAGTGCCTTAGGCACTACACTACCAGAGCTCCAACCTATAGTGACCTTATATAAAAAAAGAACGAAACACTGCCTGGTCCCGCACCAGCCTCACAATCCTTGCTGTGCTTGAGGCCATAATTGCAACCACTGTGTCAGTCCATCTCATTGAGGGTCTTCCCCTTTTTTTGCTGACCCTCAACCATGATACTCTTCTCCAGAGACCAGTTCAACATGATCAAAGTATGTGAGACAAAGCCTGGCCATTCTCCCTTCTAAGGAGCATCCTGGCTGCACTTCAGGACAAATTTGTTCTTTCTTCTGGCAGTCCATGGTGTTTCCAGTATTCTTTGCCAATACCACAATTCAAAGGCATCAACTCTTCTTTTTTGTTGTTTGTTGTTGAGTGCTATCAAGTCATCTCCGACTCATAGTGACCCTGTGTACAACAGAACAAAACACTGCCCAATCCTATGCCAGCCTCATGATCCGTACTATACCTGAGCCCATCGCCACAGCCACCATGTCAGTCCATCTTGTTGAGGGCCTTCCCCTCTTTTGTTACCCTCCACTTTACCAAGCATGACATCCCTCTCCAGAAAATGGTCCCCTCTTGACAACATGACCAAAGTAGGTGAGATGAAGTCTGGCCATTCTCGCTTTCAAGGAGCATTCCAGCTGCATTTTATCCAGGACAGATTTGTTAGTTCTGTCAGCAGTCCACAGTACTTTGAGCATTCTTTGCCAACACCACAACTCAAAAGCATCACCTCTTCTTCAGTCTTCCTTATTCATTGTCCAGCTTTCACATGCATAAGAGGTGATTGAAAATACCATGGCTTGGGTTAGGCCCATCTTAGTCTTCAAGGAGGTATCTTTGCTCTTTTAACACTTGAAAGAGGTTTTTTGCAACAGATTTGTCCAATACAATATGTCTCTTGATGTCTTGACTGCTGCTTCCATTGGCGTTGATTGTAGAACCAAGCAATATGAAGTCTTTGACAACTTCAATGTTTTCTTCATTTATCATGATGCTACTTATTGGTCCAGTTGTGAGGATTTTCGTTCTCTTTATATTGAGGTTTAATTCATACTGTAGACTAGTCTTTAATCTTCATCAGTAAGTGCTTCAAGTCATCCTCACTTTCAGCAAAGTTGTGTTGTCTGTGTATCTCAGGTTTTTAAAGAGTCTTCCTCCAGTACTGATGCCATGTTCTTCATATAGTCCAGCTTCATTTGCTCAGGATACAGATTGTATAAGTATGGTGAAAGGATACAACCCTGACACAATCCCTTCCTGATTTTAAACCATGCAGTGTCCCCTTGTTCAGTTTTAATGACAACCCCTTGGCCTTTGTGTACATTCCTCATGAGCACAATTAAGTGTTCTGGAATTCCTATGTTGCCATAATTTTTTTAGGATCCACACAGTCGAATGTCTTTTCACAGTCAGTAAAACATGGGTGAACATCTTAATGGTGTTCTCTGCTTTCAGCCATGATCCATCTCACATCAATGATATCCCTCGTTCCACGTCCTCTTCTGAATCCAGCTTGAATTTCTGGAAATTGCGTGTCAGTATACTGCTGCAACTGTTTTTGAATTATCTTCAGCAAAATTTTGCTTGCATGTGATATTAATGGTACTGTTTGATAATTTCCACATTCTGTAGGATAACCTTTCTTTGGAATGGGCACAAATGGATTTCTTCCAATCATTGGGGCAGGTAGCTCTCTTCCAAATTTCCTGCCATAAATGAGTAAGCACCTCTAGCACCGCATCGGATTGTTGAAACATCCCAGTGGGTGTGCCATCAGTTCCTGAAGCCTTGTTTTTCATCAGTTCCCTCAGTGCTGCTTGGACTTCTTCCTTCAGTCCCATTGGTTCTTGATCATATGCTACCTACTGAAATACAGTGACTGTATTTTGCTGATAGAATCTTTCAATATTGCAACTTGAGACTTGAATTTTTTTTTTTTTTTCCTTCAATTCTTTCAGCTTGAGAAATGCCAGACATGGTCTTCCCTTTTCGTTTTCTAACTCCAGGTCTTTGCACATTTCATTATAATTCTTTCTTGAGCTACACTTTGAAATCTTCTGTTCAGCTCTTTTATTTCATCATTTTTTCCATTTGCTTTAGCTACTCTGCACTCAAGACCAAATTTCAGAGTCTCTTCTGACATCTATTTTGGTCTTTTTTTCCTTTCTTGTCTTTTCAGTGATCTTTTGCTTTCTTAATGTATGATATTTTTGATGTCATCCCTTAATTCATCTGGTCTTCAGTCATTGATGTTCAGTGCATCAAATCTATTATTAATATATAATTAACACTATTAATCTTTGCCTAGTAAAGAGATGTTTTTCTATGGTGCCTGAGTATCTTTGATGAACTTACAAATTTGGCTCATTATTTACCATAAATAGTTATAACAATAATAATAGTATCTTAATTTTCTAATGCTGCTGTAACGGAAATACCACAATTGAGTGGCTCTAAAAAAAGAAAATTATTTTCTCACAGTCCAGGACACTAAAAAACCAAATTGACTATGTTGCTGTAGGAGAAGGGCCTTGTCTCTTCCAGTGTCTAGTCCTGGCATTTGTAGCCCTTCTTGCCTTGGTTCCTTGACAAGCCTCACATGACATCTGTGCCCTTGTTTTTTGCTCCATTCTGTGTCTAATCTGCTCTTTTTATAACAACTCAGACATGATTAGGTTTAGAACACAACCTACACTGATAGAGTCTCATTTACATAGTAAAACCGTACTTCTAAGTGGGTATCACATCCACAGGTATTGGGGTTAGAACTCCAACAGATAACTTTGGGAGGACACAATTCAATCCATAACAAAGAGCTAACATTTTCTTCATGTGCCAGGCTGTGTATATCATAATTTCATTTAATCCTAGCAATTCTATGAGATGGTCATTTGTTCATTATCCCCATTTTACAGAAGGGAAGGGAAGACTGAGGCACAGAGTAAGGTTCTGTAGCAGGCTTCAAATCACTGTAAGTGAGTGGCAAAGCCTGAATTAAAAACCAAACACTGAATACAGAACCATCTCTAACTGTTACGCTTGAGTAGTGCTTTTGGCAATTTTTTGAGCTGCTGAATTCTGTCTCTGTCCCTGACTTTTTAAAAGGACTTAAGAGTGCAAAGCAGTTGAGATGAGATTAAATTATTAAATCAATTCACTAATAGAAGTCACTCTGGCTCTTGTTTTAAGAAAAAGGTAGATAACTTAGATTATGGGTCACTGGGAAATGTTTTCTAGGCTGCTGGTTTTTTTTGTTTTGTTTTTTTTTTTTTTTGAGTGTTTTTTGTTTTTTAGGACACTGTACAGGCAGATACTTGGACATTCTCAAATTATAGGCCTTAGACACTTTTTGGTTTCCTCACCAGAATTATTACAGGCAAATTCTTCCTCCTCACAAGCTGCTGATACTCAGGAGAACTTTTTCCCTCCAGGAGCCCCAGCTTCTATCAGAACAATGATGTTGCTATATGGGCAGCTTTCTGTTTTCTGTAAACAGAATTTGTATTCCATGAGGCCCACCAGGAAAAATTCCAGAAAGAGAATTTTCTGACAGCTGAATTTTTTGGACATGATATCTGCTTAGTAATCATGAGCTGGGATATTAGAAATCCTTGCTCTTATACTCATGATTCTGAAAGAAACCTTACTCATCTAGTCTGTCCTGCTGTTTTGAGTCAGATCTGTTTACTCAATACCAACAAATGCACTTTTCTTTCCTAAATGCAGAGTTCCACGACATCCTTGCTGTGGTAGTTCAGTTTGTGTGTCAACTTGGTTTGGCCTGGTTGAATGGCTGGGCAGCTGGATGTAGTATTCCCATATGAGACTGGTAATCAACTCCATGGTGGAATCTCCTGTGAGCAGCTGAGTAGCTGCCTTAGGGATGTGGTCGGCTTCCTGTATATAAGGAGAAGCCTTGGGAAATGGTCTCTAGCTTATGGCACACTTGGACCCTGCATGTAGCCATGTTGTTCAGCAGCCTGCCATGCTTAACCAACTTTGGGACTTAAAATGGACTTGAATTAATGGCCTGGCATGTGGTTTGGTATCATCAGGACTGTGTCATTTTATTTGTCAACCTTGGGCTTGTTAGCCTCCACAACCAGTAGTGAAAAGATGCCTCTAGCTCCAGTGGGCCAGGAGCAAGAGGCAGAGCTGAAGCCCAAGGTTGAGGGGCTTTCACATAGCCCCTAGAGCCTGACACTTTGAACTTGGACTTCTAGCCTCCAAACCATAAGAGAATAAACTTCTATTTCTTAAGGCCATCCCATTTGTGATACCTTCTTGTCAGAGCAGCACTAGGTAACCAAAACACTTGCTCATCCATTTTACTGCTTAAGAACTATTTGCTGGTGTGTCAAATACGAAATTCTCATTGGTTCCAAATTGAGACTGACTACTTTTGTGTCATTCAGCCCAGTAACCTAATGTCTGTAGCTATGGTCCTGCACAGTGGTCCTTGGAGACTATATCACTTACCAGCTGTGGGAGCTTGGGCAAACCACTTAATCTCTCTGAGCCTTTATATTCTCATCTGTGATACAAAGAGGTTGGAGTTCACAATCATTGTTATGGATTGAGTTGTGTCCCCAAAAAAGAATGTGTTGTCAATCCTAGCACTCAATCCTCTATGCCTGCAGTTATAATCCTATTTGGGAATGGGTTATCTTTATTATGTTAATGAGGCAGGATTCATGTCAGATTAAGCATTTGGGGGAAGGAAGAGAGATGCCAAGCCACATGGAGACCTCTAAGGTACCAGGAAACAAGCTGAAAAAACAGGAACATTCTCTGAGAACAAAGTCTTTCCCTAGAGCCAGGTCTGGTAGCATAGTGCCTAAGGCACTTGACTGCTAACTAGAAGGCTGGCGGTTCAAACCCACCAGCCACTCCTCAGAAGGAAGATGGGGCAATCTATTTCCATAGTGATACTGCTTTGGACACCCAAGGAGGGGTCACTATGAGTCAGGTCCGACTCGATGGCACATAACAACAACCAACTGTGAGAAAATAAATTTCTGTTTGTTAAAGCCATCCACTTGTATTTCTGTTAATGGCGGCACTAGAGAACCAAGACATTTTTTAGAATAACCACCTAGAGGCTCCATGAAATTCTCAAATGCATTTAATCAAAGAAAGATTAAACTTTGTTCACTACACTACAGTTAATAAAGCATTTTAATTTTAGTAAAGACTTCAAAAAACATTAGCTAGGCCATCCAATTTTGCAAGAGTTCAGTGTTGAAGTTACCATTCATGGTAGTTTACTATTGCTGTTGTTATGTGCCATCGAGTCATCTCCGACTCATAGCAACCCCTCTTTGGGTTTCCGAGGTGGTATCTCTACAGAAATAGATACTATTGCTAGGCACTTCAATCACACTATCTCAAAATCTTACCGATACATTCTTCAAGATGTGTGAAATTATCCCTAAGTTTCAGAGGCTAATTTAGATAAATCTCCCAAAATTGAACAAGTAATAAGTAGTGGAATTAGACATAAATCCAGGTTTGATTGACTCATCTTTCTTCCAGATCTCTGGTTTTATATACTTATAACCCCAGTTAGCTCAGACTTTGACAGTGAGTTAGTTACAAGAGAATCATAAGATTAATGGACATCAGTTAGCAAATTTTAAAAGTGGCTTTTTAAGCTTTCAGAAACATGTTAATTTATTACAAGATGACTGCCAAAGGGGCAAGGAGGCCACATATTCTGACCTCCTCTAACTCCACAAGAGGAAGACTGAATCACCCTCAGTAGCCCAAGGGCTATCCCTGCAAGGCCAGACATGCTGCCTCCCTCCAGCTCTTTGACCAACCCTGACACCAACCGTTCTTCCCGCAGCACCCATCACCTCTCTGCTGGGCTCAATAATGTGCTGCAGTGGCCACACACAACTCACAGTTTATGGGTCTGTTAGGGAAGCAACAGGCTACACTTCAAATTCAGGAACATGCTCAGTCTCTCAGCCTGCCGTCTCTCAGCCAACAATCTCTCTCAGTCTCTCTCCCAGCAGCACATGTCTCTTGCATCTCTCTCTCAGCAATGAGTGTCTCTCACATCTCCCAGCTGGCAGTGAGAGATTCCTTCTGCCTCTAGGAGGGCTTCTTTTGAGCCTGGCAGAGTGACCAAACTAACCAATCCCAACATCAGAATTACATACACCTGAGAGAGCGAACTTCCCAAACAATTACTTCATGCTGCTCCCAACAGAAATACCCCTAATGGATAACTTTAACAATCAGGAGCTACTCAGTTGCTCACAGCAAATTCCACCAAGGAATTTACAAAGATTTATGGCTAGAAAAGCCACACTATGTAATTTACTACACTGCAATGACTATAAAGAAAAAAAAATGTGCATAGCCTTGAGCTTCAAAGGCCAGGGAACAGGGCAGAAAAGAAGTCAGGTAGACAAGAGGTGTGAGTCCTTTCTCAGTTGCAGCCACCAAAGGCCTAAGCAGCCATCAGTTGCCACCTGGTCACCCTTGGGGTCTCAGCTGGCTCCCTTATCAGTATGCATGAAAAGCAAGACCACAGAAAAAGCTGCAGATACTCCATGTGCAATTTTTTTATTTTTTTAATCTCCATTAAATATTATAAATTTTTCAACATGGATAGTATTTTAGGCTATATTTGATAAGTTTATCCTACAACCTGTCTTTCCCTACTTTTTGAAATGCATCCCTTGGCTTCCAATTTTATTTGTCTCTACCAACGAAGTTTTTGACAAGCGTTTCTGGATAGGGATTCTCTTTTTTTCCCCCCAGGCTTTTGTTTTCCATGGGTCATACGAGTTGGAATTGACTGGATGACAAGGAGTTAATTTTCACTGGGAGAAGGTACCCATTCCTTGATCCCCTACTTGGAGTACAAGTAGCACAAGACCAACATGGAGCCTCTTCTGGGGCATCTGTTTTTCTTCAAAAGTCTTTGGTGGAGGGGAGATTGCTATTAATGATAATATTGAAACAAATGAGAGGGAATACAAAGCCCACAAAATAGTTGCTAAGATACAGATTTAATAAAGCCTCAAGACCACTTGAGCCTTTTACTGCTTGACACCCCGTCCCACCCCCAGGGACTGCAGATTCACACTGTTTAGAAAATGTGAGAAACACTCCCCAGACCTTGACCTCTGAGAGTATGAGTCAGGCACCTAGAGTCTGTGCCCTCTTTGGAACTAACTTTCTCTGCAATCTCAGGAAAGTAACTTAACCTGGTTCTCATCTAGCTCATCCAGATCTGATATTTTTCTGTTACTGGAATCTCCACATCTTCTTCCAGCCATACCATATGATGTCTATTTACTGAAGGAATGAAAAGGAGTCTTAAACAGTGCCTGAGATTTATTTATTTGTTTGTTTATTTATTTTCAGTTCTAGGCCATTTATTTTGGGGACAATGTTGGGAGGAAGTTGCAAGTTGCAGGGGTTGCCATCAGGATACACCTAAGAGCATGTCCAGAAAGTAACTGTCATCATTGGAAGGTGTTTCAGAGAAAAGTGGGACGGAAGAAGGTGCTATAAAAACTGGATGTGAATGAAACGTTACTGTGCTGAGGCCTGCTCCCAGCTCAAAATTTTGGCTCCAGTTTCCAGTCCCTACTGTTAAGAGATCAGCTCCATAGTGATGTTACTTCCCACTCGCATTTGTCAGCAGGCAACTCCAGTACCAGCTTCCTGGGTTTTAGTGAAAAGGGAGGATTGTGATAGCAAGCTTACACCTGTATGCTTAGTAATTAGCAGTGATGCATCAGGAAATACCACGACATGGCTGTGTGTCCTAACATGCTCAGAGATCACGCCCCCCACCCCACCCGAGCTTACCTTTCTGCCCTCCTTCCCTTTGCTTAATATGCGTAACTCCTTCTGAACTTCCTGCAAAGATGATTCATGAATCCAGTGGTTGAAGTAGCACAAGAGAGCTGTGTTGTGTCCAAATGTAGGACTGGATACATGTGGCAGAGAATGACGTAGTGATGGCCGTTGTATGCTGCAGTCCTGAGTGGACTGGTTGCTAGGTTGGCTTGCTCAGGAGCTCGTTGATAGTCACTGAAATGTATTCATTTGCTTGAGCAAAGTGCCAAGATTTTACATGTTATATATCTTTAGTAAGGCTACATGCATGGCAAGAGCTTGGAGTCTCCATGCTTTTAGTGAAATTAGATCAACAGACAATAGTAACCTTGGGAAATAGAAGCTCAGATGGGCAGTCATATTACTTTGTTGCATAAATACAAATGAAGGGATGAACTTACTCCTGTATAAATATAGTTGGTTTTGAAACATTGGATTTCTGAATGGGGATAAAAAACAATAAAAAGAGGATCGTTGGTGGTAACAGAGTCAGGAGCCAAAGTCACATATTTTTAACACATTTTCTCTTTAGATCTGGTCTTTGTGTTGGTCTGTGTGTTTTGTTGTAAATCTCTGCATCCCTGAGACGTAGCACAGTGTTTTACTCACATCTTGACCCTCTGTTCCCTTCTGCAAAAGATTCAGAAGATCAGATTTTCCCTCTGGTTTTAATTATTTCATCATCTGGATTTAGTTCCTTGGTCTTTTGTCATTCGGGCCCGAACAAGTTTCTGTCACTGTTTTAAAATTATACATATGAGTTATATGCATCAGAAACTTGTTAGAGCTGTTATTTAATGGAGGTGTATCCTGTATTAAAGTTTTCTATTAATATTCACAAAAGACTGGAACCTAGTAATTGGTGAGTCTTCTATTTAAAATTTACATACTGTTTGAGAAAGATAGGAATTAACCCTTTATCTTTTATGTACTATATGTTTTGTAAATTGGATTTGCAGAAAGCAGGACTAACTTGTAAACCATTTTGTTCCTTCTCATCACTGAACTCAGAGCTGTGAGATGGCCACAGTAAGGTGTTTGCACAGCACTTGACACATGCAACTCAGAAAATATTTGCCATTTGATCACATACAAAAGAGACTCAAGAATAAAATCATGTCTAATATTAGCTAATACTGAGCACTTCACTTACTATAGGCCACATACGATTATGCTAAGTGCTTTGCTCACATCAAGCCATTTGAATCCTCACATCCCTTTGAGACAGGTGTTAGTAACACCCTTTTACAGATGCGGTACCCAAAGATTAAATTTAGCATTTGCCCACGTTTCCACATTTATAAAGATGAAGTGCCCAGATTTGGGACCAGCCTCTAACAGTTGGTTACATCTCACTACTACTTCTGGAAGGGGCTCCAGGTGCTGTGGGGAGACAACGGGAATGCCTGGTAAGGCCTGAGTGGCTCAGAGCTTCCTCTCGTGGTCAAGTTTCTCTCTGCTGTGCCCGTCTCTGTCAAGGTGCTCACCTCCTGGGGCTGAGCCTTTGCTTCGCCACGGCACCTGAACCCCTGTCCTGGCTTTTCTGTGGTGTGGTGCATGGGCAGTTTCTGGTGTTTTCTCTCTCAGATTTCAGGTTTAACACACACCAAAGGCTAGGCTGAATCTGGATCTGCTTTTTTTTTTTTTTTTTTTTGGTGCCTATAGGAAACCTAAGGAGCTCTCTCTGGTGGTGTAGTGCCTAAGGCATTTGACTGCTAACCAGAAGGCTGGTGGTTCAAACCCATCAGCCACTCCTTGGAAGGAAGATTG
>NW_006921618.1:5748080-5755528 GCF_000298275.1 Orycteropus afer afer | reverse complement strand
CTGTTAACCAGAAGGTCAGTAGGTCAGTGCTTCAAACCCACTAGCTGCTCTTTGGGAGGAAGATGAGACAATCTACTTCCATAAAGATTTACAGCCTTGGAAACCCAACGGGGGTTGCTATGAGTCAGAATCAACTTGACAGTGGAGGGTTTGCTGTTATAGGAAGCCTGGCCTCATGGCAGCAAAAGTGCTATCTAATTCAAAGCTATTGCTGACACCTGTGGCTGGATTTACTCACCAGCTTTCTCCATCTGAGTGGATTTCTGTGTAACCCAAGGGATGGGATGCCCGCGTGCAGTGATTAACGTTCATTCCAAGGCTTTTGATGCCAAGTCCTGAGCTGGGCAGGCTCAGTTAATCCTTGTTAGGAGAATGGCTCGGGCCAGAAGACAGTGAGGAAGAAGATGCGCCACCCCTCCTCATCACCATCCCAGAGCCACTGAGGTGCCATGATGACCTAACATACAAAACAGCCTCAGACCCAGAGGCACAAAACCTAAAGAAGCCAAGAGTACAGCCTGAGATATTCCAGGGTGGTCAGCCTTGAGAGAAACAGAATCCACCTGATGTTGATGCCTTCCAGAGCTAAGAGGTAATGTAGAGTCATAACTTAGCAGCCTCTCTTTGTCCTTCCATAGGTTAAAGAGCCCCAGTCATTGGGAGTGGAATGTGTACAAGTGATCATAAGCTTTAGCTCAACTTATGTTAACTCTAAGGAGCTCTGGTAGCACAATGCCTAAGGCATCTGACTGTCAATCAGAAGGTTGGTGGCTCAAACCCACCAGCCACTCTGCAGAAGCTAGACTGGGCAATCTACTTTTGTAAAGATTTACCACCTCAGAAATCCAATAAGGGTTGCTATGAGTCAGAATTGGCTTGATGGCAGTGGTTTTTTTTTTTTTTTTTTTTTTTTTAACGTTAATCCTATATTTACCCAGTAGGGGTAAGAGGACTGTTAGAGTATTCTGAAACTCTGTCCATTCCTTGCTTATGCATAAGTGATTAAACTCTGGTGTGTAAGGTATTTGACTGTTAACCAGAAGGTTGACAGTTCCAACCACCAGCCACTCCATGGAAGGAAGACTGAGCAATCTACTTCCGTAAAGATTTACCACCTTGGAAACCCAAAGAGGGTCACTATGATTCAGAATTGACTCAGTGGCAGTGAGGTTTTTTTTCTGTTGTTGTTCTCTTCTCTCGATGTGACTGAACTGATTCTTGTGTCGCTCTGGACACAAACCCACATTTTTTGGCTAACACTGAGAGAAGGGTGAAAATGACCCAGAGGGCAAGTCCTGAACGCATTCATTCACTCATTAAAAAAAAAAAAAAAAATCAGGTATAACTAATTAGATAAATCATTAACTAGATAAGAAATACATACTAATTTGGGTGAAGGGAAGGGCAATATACAAAAAGGGATTGACCAGCACAATATCACCAAGGAAAAGGAAGACATGGAGATGTGCACAAGGGTTAGAGACAAAAAAGGTACATACTATTACATACACGATTCCGCATTACCAGTAATGTTGTTGTTGTTGTTGTGTGCCATCAAGTCAGCCTTGACTCATAGTGACCCCTCCTTGGGTTGCCAAGGCAGTATTTTTATGGAAGTAGATTGCCCAACCTTCCTTCCGAGGAGTGGCTGGTGGGTTTGAACCGCCAGCCTTCTGGTTAGCAGTCAAGTGCCTTAGGTACTATGCTACCAGAGCTCCCTTACCAGTAATAACAAACATTAATCTACAAGTGGATACATAGGTAGACAGGTGAGATGATGTGTGGGCAGGCTAACGGGACTATACCCATCTACATAGTATATGGATGTGCTATAAAATTATTCATGTATATAGTAGAGCAAACAGAGAGCAAAGTCATGAAATCCTGGCCATAACCAACCTTGAGGGAGTGTCACTGGGCCTGAGGGCTCAGGACCATAGTTGTGGGAGACATCAAGGTCAATTGGCATAACATAGTCCACAAACACAATGTTCTGCATCCTACTTTGGTGAAGAGACTAGGGTATTAAAAGTTTTCAACTGTCCATCTGAAGTTCAACTATTGGTCTCTCCTTGTTTAGAGCAAAGAACAATGAAGAAAATCAAAGACACATGGAAACAATTAGTCCAAAGAACTAGTTGTGGTAGTTAAGATTGTATGTCAACTTGGCTGGGCCTGGTTGAGTGGCTGGGCAGCTGGATATAGTTATTCCCCATGGTGAGATTGGTAATTAACTCCATGGTGGAATCTACTGGAGCAGCTGAATAGCTGCTTTAGGGATGTTGGCTGCTTCCAGTACATAAGAAGCAACTTTTAGGAAGGTCTCCAGTTTATGGCTCGCTTGGACCCTGCATGTAGCTGAGTCGTTGTTCAATAGCCTGCCATGCTCTGCTGATCTTAGGACTTTCAATGGACTTGCACCAATCAATGGCCTGCCATGTGGCTTGGTAATATTGAGGCTGTGCCTTTTCACTTGTTGACCTTGGATTTGTTAGCCTCAGCAGCTAGCCACTGCCTGAGTGAGGAGATACCTCTAGCTTCAGTAGGCTAGGAGCAAGAGGCAGAGCTGAAGCCTAAGATTGAGGGGCTTTCATCCAGCCCCTAGAGCCTGGCACTTTGAACTCAGACTTCTAGCCTCCAAAACTGTAAGAGAATAAACTCCTGTTTGTTAAAGCCATCCCATTTGTGGTATATTCCTGTCAGAGTGGCACTAGGTAACCAGAACCCTAGTGAACCACATGAACCTCAGACTCCATCACCCTGAGACCAGAACTAGATGGTGCGTGGTTACCCCTGCTGACCTCTCTGAAAGGGATCACAACAGGAGGTCCTGTATAGAGTGGGAGAAAAACATGGACCAAAACTCAAAATCATAAAAAAAAAAAAAAAAAAGACCAGGCTTACTAGTCTGCTAGAGACTGGTGGAACCCCCACGACTAGGCCCTTAGTGAAGTGCAGTGGATTGCTTAATATGGCCCTGCAAGCCATAGTCCTCCACTTTGTGATATATTGTAAACCCTAGTCTCTCTGTTTAGGGTGGGATGTATTTTGAGTCCTGCTTTGCTGGAGGGTATGACTTGTCAGCACCCTTAGCTTCCTTGAGGGTGTATCTGTGAATGTCCTGGGAAAGTTCTCTCTCTTGCTCTGGTCCTGCAGTTGATTCATCATCATCTCACCCCTGGACTTGAGACAGCAGCCCATCATCTGATCTGCCAGTTTGGATTCTTCAGCCACTGCAACCACACAAGTGGGGAGCATCCTCCAGACCTCCCCAGCCCCCCAGCCTCCAGCACCACATGAGATAGCTCCTTGGCAGTCTGTGAGTTCTGTGAGATGTTACAGCAAAATATGGAACCCTAAGACAGGAGGGAGAGTACTGAGGGGAGGAGGAGGAGTCGGTCAGAGATGATGGAGTGGTACAGCAGTTTGGGACATCTTTAACCTCCATGTCATAGGGACCAGCCTTGTGCTGATCCTGCTAAAAGAAATTATTTGAGCACTTAGACACCCTTTGAGACTAGAACTGAATTCACCCCCGTGGTTCAACTTTCAGCCAAATAATAGGTCTATGAGGGTGAACAATTACACCAGGGAGGTAGCAGTCCTTAGAACGATCATCGAAACGAGATCAGAAGGGCAGCAACAAAACGTGTATGAACTAAGCTCACTGCCATCAAGTAGATATGACTTTACAGAAGCAGACTGCCTCATCTTTCTCCCGCAGAGTGGCTGGTGGGTTTGAACTGTAGAACTGTTGGTTAGCAGCCGAATGTCTTAGCCACTACGCTACCAGAGCACCTTATAAATGTGCAGAAACAGTTGAATGGGAAACCAATTTGCTCTGTAAACTGTCACTCAAATCACCATTGAATAAATAATCACGAATGCCTAGTAGAAGCCAGACTGTGTCCTGCGCACTGGGCATGGAGGCCCCCCCTGTCCAGTGCCTTGCACTCTAGTAAGAGGAGATAAAGAAGCAAGAAAGATACCCAAGGCTCTGCCAGCTGGTGGTGGCCAAGGAAGACTTCCGGCAGGAGTCGTTGGAACCGCTTCTTGCATGACAAGGAGATAGCCACAGGGGGAGAAGGGGAATGACTCTGTGGGTAGAGGGAGGTATAAGTGAGGGCTGTGAACCCCAGCCTAGTTAGAGACGCTCTCTCCAGATTGGAGACAGCCCATCAGGCCCTTGAAGGAGGGGCGCCCAGACTCCAGCCGGCATGGGCGGTGACAGAGCCCCTCGCGGCCGCTGATTGGGCGGTGCGGCCGAGCGGATCTGCTCCGAGGGCGCCGATTGGTTGGCGCGGGCCAGTCGTCGCCGCCAGGTGATTGAGAGTGTGGGTCCCCGCGGCCACGTGTGGAGCGCGGGGGTGGCCAGGGCGGGCCCCCGGGCCTGAAGGGGGCTGGCGCGGGCCGCGGTGGTGCTCTAAACGCCGAGGGCTGCAGGAGGGCACTTGGCCCGCCGCTGCAGAGACGGGACCCGAGACACGGCGGCCGCGGTGAGTGAGCGGCGCGGGGGATTGAGGAGGCAGCCTGGCTGGAACTGGGCCCGGGATAGCCGCTTGGTGGGTTGGCGGGTCCTCAGGCTCTAGACGCACAGCTGGGCGGAGGGTCTTGAATAGTGAAGGAGACCTGTCATTTCCCTCCGTCTCCGTCATTGTCCACCACTATCGCCATCGCCTCAACCATCGGTTCCGCTCACCTCCACCAACCCTTGCCTTGCTTGCGTCTGGTCCGGGAGTCACTCTGCTCCTTACCGGGGGTTGGCAGCGCTCACTAGGAATTACAGTAGTAGCCGAAAGAATGACACTCGATGCCTAAGAGCGCTTTGTACTGCCCGGGCTCTGACGTGTTACGTGGCTTTGGCCCCACTTAATCCTGAAGCCAACACTTTCCGGTCAGGTGTTGTCTCTTTAGAGAGGCCGACCTTGATTACTCCGCATCAAATAGGACCCCTAGTAACACACTCACGCATGAGCATTTCATATCCTCACCCAGCTTTACTTTTCTCTGAATCGCATAAAGCCCGATTTTTTTTTTTTTTTTATTGTGATTTGGGTCAAGATTTACAGAGTAAATTCACTTTCCATACAGCAGTTCACATATACTTTGTCTCATGTCATTGACCACAGTTTACCACAATGCAACAGCTCCCCTCCCACTTCCTCCCCATAGTTACCTCTTCCCAGTGTCCATCCCTCCATGCACTCCTGCCCCCTGAGCTGTCTCCTGTGCATAAGCAGCCTTTCTTTCTCCCATGATTGTTCTCTCCAAGGAGTGTATCTACTTGAGGTAAATGTTTAACTCATATGCCTGTATTTTGTTTCAAGCCCCAGAAAATTTTGTTTGTTTCCTGTCATGCCCCTCTCTATTCCAGCTTGAGCTCCCCAAGGGCTGGAACGTGGTTTCCTTCACCTGCAACTGTGCCCGGCACTTAGTCGACCAGAGGAAATATTCTTCAAAGTAACAAATGCATGAACAACCCCCGGAGGTAGCTGCTATTATTATCCGCAATTTATAGTTGAGAAATGGAGGCTGGAAAGCCATCCAAGGCTACGTCCTCAAATTAGTGGAACCCTAACATCTTCTTTCTTGACCCCTGTTGGTGTGACCCTTAAGCCAGGAGGGGATGGTGTGACCACATGTGTTTGGGCAGGAGGCTGAGCCAAAACAGCAGGGGGGGGCAGCACTGACCACTGGACTATCTGGCTCCGGAAGCAGCTGTTTTGCTGATCAGATCAGCACCCAGCACCTGAGCTGTTGCTGTCTGCTGTGGCTGCTTCCTTGCCTGACCCACTCATGGACTAACTAGGACCTGCCAACCTCCAAAGGTGGACAGCCTGCTGACAGGGCTGGAGGTGGGGTGGATCTGAGTAGAGGACAGTGCCATGGCCTAGGGAAAGATCTCCAGAGACCTGGCTTTGCTTCTCAGCTCCTGCACCGTGGGCACGTGACTTCACTTCCCGGAGCTGCTGGCTGCTGGCTGGTCTCTCACCCACTATGGAGATGGGCTGCTCCCCACAGTATAGCCCTCTCCTTGACCCTAGATCAACCCATCTTGACCCTTGCCTTGGAGCAGGGTTATTCACAAAAGCTCAGAAGAACAAGAGGAGAGCCCCAGCCTCTTTCCAAATATGCCCCCTTAGGAAGGGGCTGCCCTAACTAGGCTTCAGGCAAAACCTCAGCAAGACAGGTCAGGTCCAAAGAGATCAGTGGGTGTTTGTGTCTGGAATCAATAAGCAGGTTTATTTCCAAGGTTAGGGTGAGCCTGGAGCCCTCCTTGTCCCCTGGAGCACCCTCCCCTGCTCCAGCCTGAAGCTAAAGGTGTTGGCCCCCTCAGGTTTGAGGGGGCGGAATGGAGGAAAGGAGACTCTTCCCATTTCCAAGCAGGCTAAGGAACCGGGGATGGGGGAAGGACCATGTGATGGTGGGTGGGGTAGGGTGATGGCTGGTTACAGGGTCTGTGGCTGGAACATGGAGATGGTCCCAAGGAAGCCAGCTCTGGATCTGGAGGAAGGAGGCTGTTCACAGCCCTAGACACAGCTGTCTCCGTGGTGTGAGCTAATGTGTGAGTGTGTGATAACAGGTGTGGCTCCTCTTCATGTACAGCTTCGTGTCTGAGGGGCTGTGTCGTCACCACTGGCAGGAGGCAGAATCTGCTCCTCCAGCCTCCCACCTCTTTCCTGTCTTCTCTTCCCACTTCCAGGGCTGCCTATTTTCCCTCTGTCTTTCCCTCAATCCCTTCCCCCTTGTTTGCTTTTCAGTCTTTGTGCCTCCTCTCTTCCTACCATCTGAGGGTACAGGGCATCTTACCATGTGTTTATGAAGTTAAAAGGAAGGTTCTCACTGCTAGATAGGTAGAGACAAGTATTGATTTGGGTGACGGGAAGGGCAATGTACCAAATGTGAGTAATCAACACAGTGGCATTGAGGAAGAGGAAGATAGAGAGAGGTGCATGAGAGGTGAAGACAACAAAGATGAACCCTTTGCACATACAGTACTGTGTTGTCAGTAATGGCAAACATTGATCTATAGGTTGATAGATGAGTGGACAGGCTGGATGATTAGGTATGTCTCTGCAGGGGGGAGTGTGCCCATGACTGTGTATAGGGTTGGCAGACAATGTTTCTACACGTGTATTTGTATGTTCTATAAGAATTCCCAGGTATATAGTAGAGCTGACAAGGGACAAGATTGTAGTCACTTCTTGGGCACAGCCAGCTACCCAGAGGGACCGAGCAGTTGGACCTGTGAGCTCAGAACCATGGCCACAGGGGACATCAAGCTCAATTGGCCATAACATACTACACAAAAACATTGTTCCACCTCCTACTTTGGCAATTAGCAACTGGGATCTTTTTTTTTTTTTAACTGTGATTTGGGTGAAGATTTACAGAGCAGATTCATTTTCCATACAGCAGTTCACATATACTTTGTCTCATGTCATTGA
>NW_006921618.1:5706928-5747080 GCF_000298275.1 Orycteropus afer afer | reverse complement strand
AAAATAGAAGGGCTGTGTATGCACAGGGAGACAGCTCGGGGGGGGGGCAGGAGTACATGAGAGGGAAGGACATATGGAAGAGGTAACTGGGGAGGAAGTGGGAGGGGAGCTGTTGCATTGTGGGAAATTGCAGTCAGTGTCATGAGACAAAGTGTATGTGAACTGTTGTGTGGAAGATGAACTTGCTCTATAAACTTTCACCCAAATCACAATAAAATGTAAAGAAAAAAAAAAAAAAGGAAGACTCTTGGGAAGACCCCATCTCTTTACTTGGAACCAGCAACATGTAGTTCTAGTGCTAGTTGAACATCTAACTTTGGTTTATTATCTTGAAAATGTAAAATGTACAATAGGTAATGAACATGATGTGAAAAATGATCATGATCCAAAATGAGGTGGGGGTGCAACACCTAGAAAAGAAGTCAGAGAGGCGAAGTGTAGGCGAGAGGAACTGGGGGGTAGAGCCTTTATTTTCTGGTGGCATAGTGCCTAAGGCATTTGACTGCTAACCAGAAGGCTGGTGGTTCAAACCTACCAGACACTCCTCAGAAGGAAGGTTGGGCAATCTACTTCTGTAGAGATAGTGCCTCAGAAACCCAAGGAGGGTCGCTATGAGTCAAATAGACTAAACAGTAGTGGGTTTGGTTTGTTTGGTTTTCCTGGCTCTGATAGATTGCCATGGGCACTGCCATGCTGGAGTGCGTCTGGGGTTGGAGGTCATGGCGTGCCTAGGTGGGGGCTGTTCCAGTGTCA
This sequence comes from Orycteropus afer afer, assembly GCF_000298275.1. NCBI lineage: Eukaryota > Metazoa > Chordata > Mammalia > Tubulidentata > Orycteropodidae > Orycteropus > Orycteropus afer. Next base: position 5,746,327 of record NW_006921618.1, on the reverse strand, counting down.
ATTCTGGAGCGCCTATACTCTCTTTCATTGAAGACTCCTGAAGGTGAGTGGAGGCAAACCCCGGATGCAGTGGCATCACTAGGAGGTGCAGGGGGTAAAGACCACACCGGTTGACAACGTCAGAGGGGTGACACCAAAACGACTGTCTATAAAATTTGTGTGCATTGTTTTAGCTGAAATTATTTTTTATAAAAAGTCTTTATAGTTAAAACAATAAAACATTTTTTGTAAGCCCAGCTTACATGTATCAATGTACTTACAAGGCTAGAACTCTATGCTCATTTACTTTTTGAACCTTCTAATGTACTCCAAGGGAGCTCTGGTAGTGTAGTGTCTAAGGCACTTGACTGCTAACCAGAAGGCTGGCGGTTCAAACCCACCAGCCACTCCTTGGAAGGAAGGTGGGGCAATCTACTTCCATAGTGATACCGCCTCAGAAACCCAAGAAGGGGTCTCTATGAGTCGGATCCGACTCGACGACAGTGAGTAATGTACTCCAAAGGAGCTCTGGTGGCACAGTGGTTAAAGCATTAAATGCTAAGCAAAAGGTCGGTGGTTCAAACCCACCAGCTGCCTGCTCCCATAGATTTACAGCCTTGCACCCTAGGCAGAGCTGTCTTTGTTACCCAGTTACAATTATGCTTTGAATCATGGGTTTGTCTGCATGCACTACTGTAATTTAAAGGTATAATTTTAATTTTGCTGGTTGTTTATGCCACTACTATTGCATTACATTCAGTGATACATAGGAATTACAATTTATGAGTAACATTAGTACAAAAAACATTATTAAGGATTCTGTCTGGTCTGGTATGGGAAGAGGTCCACAGAGGGGGACACCATGGGTTACTGCACTGGGTGACACCAACCTTAGTGATGCCACTGCTGGGATGCAACCACTTCCTGTCCAAGGCCATGTGTCTGATCTCTGTTCTCTCTTTGCAGGCCTCCCCTCTTGCCCTGCCCTACAAGACCAGGTGGTTGCCCACTGGCATGGCCTGGTATAAGGGGGACTGAAAACAGATCTCACTGTCTTCCCAAGCTCCCTCCAGAACAGCAGGCTTTGGGTCCCATCTCCTGGAAACCATGCTTGTTGAGCATTGGCTCCAAGCCTTGGTATCACTGTCAACTCCTTACATGATCCCAAGTTTGCAGATGAGGAAAGAGAGGTTCGGGGAAGTGAGGCAGCTCACCCAGAGTCACAGAGGATTGGACCCAGGTCTCTGATCCCAAGTGCAGTGGTTACAAGTAGCCTAGTGAGACAGACCACCAGAATGAGGGATGGAGGTGGGGGTCCACGTCAGCCCCAGGAAAGAGGAGTTGGAGAAGCAAGCATCCGCCCATACTTTCTGGTGATCATCTCTCCACGGATTCATTCATTCCTCCTTCATTGGCACCAATTGTGGCCCTGAATGTGGATAGGGAAGAAGTGTTCTCCCTGCCCTTGAAGATGCCCAGTGAGAGAGGTTTGCTCCTCTCCTCCACTGTAGTGTGTCTAGGAGGTGGACCCCAGGAAACATGAGAGCCTGGGCTTGGGGGCATGGTCCATCTTTATACCCTAGCTCACATCAGTGTGCTGTCTGGTTTGGTTCTGATTTTCAAGACCCACAAGGGGCTGGGGGCTTTGAAAAAGGACTGCCGTCAGGCAGGGCTGAATGGCCATGGGCCTGTGAAGCCGGTCCCTAGCTCCATTAGCTCTGGCCATCCAGCTCAGGGGCTACCCTATGGACTACAGAGCTCCTGCCCTGGAATCTGCTGTGGCTCCCTATTGTCCATAGGGCAGAGCCTCACTTCCCTAGCCCAGCGTGGCTCCCACCTGCCATCTACCTGAGGGCCCAGCTGCCTTTGCTTCTGTTCAGCTTTGTGTACTCCATTCTCTCTACCAGAATGCCCTTCTTGCTGTCATACTCCCATTGGCCCCTGTCCTCTCCTCCTCGGTGGTGCCTTTCCAGGCTGCCCCCTTCTCCTGGCACTTTGTACAAGCTGGTTACAAGTCTGTACCCACTGACTTCCATTCCTAGGGGCAAGGCTCAGGTCAGGTTAGCTCTGTAGCTGGCACAGTTGGCACTCAGTGCTGCTGAGTGAGTGAATGGAGGACCAAGAGCACTCACTGCCACACCCTTCAGATCTCCTCAAATGCATCTCCATGGGGAGGGCTTCCTAGCTACACATCAGCCCCAGCCTGGCATTTCATTTTCCCTTCCCTGCTTCACACCACCTAACCCCTTAAATGCCTTATTATTTGGTTTACTGTCTGCCTCCTCCATGGCATCACGAGGGCAGGCAGGGCTTTTGTCATTTTGTCCAGGGCTGTGTTCCTAGTAAGGCGCTCTGGTGGCATAGTGCCTAAGGCGTTTGACTGCTAACCAGAAGGTTGGCAATTCAAACCCACCAGTTACTCTACAGAAGGAAGACTGGGCAGTCTATCTGCTTCTGTAAAATATTTCCCACTTTAGAAACCCAAAGGGGATCTCTATGAATTGGAATCGATTCTATGGCATTGAGTTTGGTTTTGTTTTTTTGGTGTTCCTAGTGCCCAGGTCAGTGGCTGACATATAGTAGGTGCTCAGCAAGGATCTGTTGAATGAATGACCGAGTTGGCAGCCTCTGACGGGGAGCACTGGGGCCTGCCTGTCTGTGACCAACCTTCCTCTCTTGCTCTCTTCAGCCTTCTCCCTCGTGGACTTGAAGCTGCCATCCTGGGGGTCATGCAGAAGGCTGGGGCAGGGGGCCGAAGGGCTTCTGACTGTGGCCCTGCCCCTTATAGGCCCAGGTGTATCACCAAGTTTGCCCAGGTGGGTGGGGCCTCCCTACCCTAATGTGCCCGGGGTGGGGGGTGGTCATTGGGTGGCAGATCCTAGCAGGGGAGCTGTGGGTCGAGGGCCTGTTACCGTGTCTGCCTTCCCTGATTGAGGCTTTGGAGTGAGTGTGTGCAAAGATGAGGAAGGGACACTTCAGAGGGTTCAGTGACTTGACCAGGGTCACTTGCTGGGAAAGTAGCAGAGCCTGGACTTCATGCATAGTGCTCTGTCACTGTCCACAGCTAACCTGATGAGGCAGAGTGTGTGTCTGGGGGAAAATTGGAGGATGGGAGTCAGGAGCCATGGGCCTGACTCCCTGCCTTCCATCCATTCCCAACCGTGAGCAGTATGTGGGCTCCTTCCCTGTGGATGACCTAGACACCCAGGAGAGTGTGTGGCTGGTGCAGCAGCAGCTATGGGCACTGAAGGTAGGTGGGCTAGGGTGCTGGATCTTCCCCATTAAGATCATAGCCTTGCAATGTCAGGTTGGAAATGGCCCTCTGGGACTACCTGATCCACCCTCCCCACATACACCCCAATGTAGAGATGGGCAGGTGAAGCCCAGGAGGTGTAGGAACAAAGCCACTCTGAGGAGGGCCCCAGCCAGGACCCATGGCCAGTGAGTGACTCCTTTCCTTTGGGCAGTCTGAGGCCTGACCCCTACAGATAGAAGTCATAGATGGGAGGTGTGGGAGATGGGCAGGACACGGCCAGTTGTGGTTCTGGCCAGGAGGTGGTCTCCTGGGACCCATCCAACCTTCTCCAGCTCCTGGTGGGCCTACTGGCCAGAGCTCAGTTCTCTCACAGGGGTGGGGCAGGCAGAGCTCAGAAGGTAATGCCTGCCTCTCCCCATCCCCCAATCTCTTCCCACCCAGGATTGTCCCCGACGCCAGGCTGTCATCCTGAAATTCAGCCTTCAGGGCATCAAGATCTATAGCGGGGAGAGTGAGGTAGGAGCCTGTGTGGGTACAGGTGAGGACTGGACAGGGCCAGGTGTCTCCTTCTCCCTCTAGAACGCACTCACCCCTACCCAGGTCCCAACCTCAGTTTAGCCCCAGCCTCTCCCCTTGACCCTCCCTGGCTCCCCAGCCTACTGGGGCCTTTGTCTTTCTCTCTCTAAGGGCCGGTCTCCCAGGGTGAGCTCAGGTGACTCCTCTCACTCCATCCTGCCCAGCCCTCTAAACTCTCCTAAACTTTCTGGGCTGCTTCTGGCATGAGCATCAGGAACATCCAGCCCCCTGTGGCTAAAGCTTGGCCGCATTTCTATGGGTTCCCTGCTTTTTATAGGCCTGCTCAGTGGTAGCCTGTGGCCACCTGTTCTGGATGGCCTCTTGTGGCAGTAGAAGGAAGACCAGATTCAAGCTGGAGACCATTTGGGGGGTTCCTTCTCAGATGACCATCCTTCTGCTTTTCCTTGTCTTCCTCTTCCTGGTGCCTCTCAAGTGCAGGCCTGGTGACCCAAACTCACAGCAGGGAGCCGCGATCCAAGCCCTGCAGCCTTGTAAAGCATAGGGGTTTAGATTTGAAGCAGGGTCAAAGGGCCTGGAGGGAGGGAGGATTTCTTCACCTCATGATCCAGGTGGGCCCCAAGCTGGGCAGGTGGGCGAGCAGGCCCTGGGAGGCTGCCAGCAGGTACGGGGGGACCAGCAGGGCTGGCAGCTTCAGGCCAAGTGGCAGGTCTGACAGGGCCTGTGTGCCACTTCCCCAGGTGCTCCTGATGGCTCATGCCCTGAGGCGTATACTCCACTCCACCTGGTGCCCGGCCGACTGCCAGTTTGCCTTCATTGCCCGAAACCCACAGAGCCCAGCCAACAAGCTCTTCTGCCACCTTTTTGTGGGTAGCCAACCTGGAGAGGTATCTGGGCCCAAGGCAGGGAACTGCCATGGAAGCTGGGCGTCAGGGCAGGTTCCAGCTCAGCCAAACTGTCTTGAACTCCCTCTGGGCATTTGCCATCCCCACACTGGCTCCTTCTGCAGCTCTGCCCATGGAGGACTCCTCAGGTGCAAACAGGTGGCCTCAGTGTCCCCTGGGGCCTAAGAGGGGGACCTGATTCTGCAGCTCAAAACTGGAGGGTGACCCCTCCAGGCCTTTGCACATTGTGTCCTCTCTTCCTGGAGTTCCCCTCCCCTTCTCACCCTGAAAACACCCCAGGCTTACCTTCAAGGCACAACCCATGTGTCTGAAGCCCACCCTGATGACTCTGGGTCCTGTGACATGAACCACACTTCATCATTGGACTGTCCCCAATCACAGACAATTAGCTTCTTTGACAGCAAAGACTGAATCTGTCTTGAACTGACCCAGTGCCTGTCTCTGTGCAGTTGGGTGGAGGTGAATGGGTGGGTGGATGGATCTTGGCAATCAGGGCCAGTGTGACTGTCATGAACAACAGAGCCTTGTGGCCGTCAGTTATGTGGCAGGCAGGGGCTCGGTTTCATTCTGTGCAGTGAGCATGTGCCATTACCCTTTTACACCAGATCCTTTTCTGGCTACTGGAGTGACAGGTGACTGAGATAGGATCCTTAATCTTCCAGAGGGCATGGTTCCAACATGTAGGGGCTGGACAGTGTGTTGGGGAACAGGGTAGAATGTACTAGCCCCAGCCAGGTGCTGGGAGTTCTCTCTGCTCTACCTTACTGATTCCTCAAAGAAGCTTAGGGAGGTGGGGATGGCAAACCAGAGGCACAGAGAGGTGCCATGCTCTGCCCAGGATCACACAGCAGCTGCTAAGTAGCAGAGCCAGGATTGGAACCTGGGTACTGTGACTCCAGAGCCTGGGCTCTTAGCCATTCCTCTCAGAGGGTGCAGACAGTGTGGGGGTGGGAGTACAGAAACCCTAGGAGGTAGGAATGCATTTAGCCCATGGCTGTTCAGTATTTGTTCAATGTATAAAAGAAATGATAGAGGAGGCTGCATGGTGGTGAGGTTTTGAGGAATAAATACATATTTCCCCAGGTAGAATGAGGAGGAGCATCCCCAGCCAGAGGGCTAGCCGTGTACTCATGGTGAGTGGACTGATGTCTAAGGAGTTCCGAGGAGGCCTGTCCTAACTGAGCCCACCCCCAACCCCCCAGGTCCAGATCCTGCACTTGCTTCTCTGCCGCTCCTTCCAGCTGGCTTACCTCTTGCAGCATCCTGAAGAGCGAGCACAGCCAGAGCCTTGCTCAGGGACTGCAGGGGATATGCCCCTGAAGCCACTGCCCAGTCCTGGGGAAATCCCTGGCCTGGTGCGGGAGCCCTTCGGCCGTGATCAGCTTTCACAAAATGTCCATGCATTGGTCTCCTTCCGGCGGCTGCCAGCAGAGGGACCAGCAGGCAGTGGGGTATGTAGTACCCCAGCCAGGGAGTGGGCAGCGGGCAAGGGAACTGGGTGAGGGGCTTGGGAGTCCTGAGGAGCACATGGGTACTGGGTGTCAGTGGGGGGGGGGTGTTCACGTAGTTTGAGTCTGCCCACCTACCTCCATGGCTCCTCTTGGTGCCCTAGAAGGAGCTACTAGAGTTGGAAGGCCGTGGGAGCACCCGCCATGCCCGCCGGGGGAATCCCTACTGCTCTCCCACACTGGTGCGCAAGAAGGCCATTCGCAGCAAAGTCATCCGCTCAGGGGCCTACCGCACCTGCACCTATGAGACTCAGCTGCAGCTGTCAGCTCGGGAGGCTTGTGAGTGTGGATGCATGCAGGGGCATACGTGTGGAGGAGCAAGTGGGCCCTGTGAGCACCTGGGGCACATACCTGTATGCATCTGTGCCTGTGAGAGAGGGTGGCTTAAATGCACATTTCTGCAAAGCTGTGACTGCCCTCCAATAGGTGCCTGTGCACCAGAGTGTTGGCAGCCAGTCTGCACCCAAGGGCTTTAATGGAGGTGTGCCTGTGGGGAGTGTTTTTTTGGGGACTGGATGTGTGCCTAAAGGGTGGCATGGAGGAGGCTTGGTGAGGAGACAAGCATGGGGGCAATGAGGCCTGTAGGGGTGAGACGGGCAGGCATTGGGAGATGACCCTCTCTTGCTGACCCCTTCTTGGGTTGTCTCCATAGTCCCTGCAGCATGGGAGGCATGGCCACGGAGTCCCAGTGGCCCGGCATGTCTGGTGGAGAGTGAGGGCAGCTTGACAGAGAACATCTGGGCCTTTGCTGGCATCTCCAGGTAGGAGGGACCCAACCTGGCCAGATGCCTAGTCCCTTGGGTGGGCAGAGAGAGGGGCTGTGGTCTTCCCCAGAGCCCTGACATGCACATTCCACCCAATCTCACTGACCACAGGCCCTATGTAAGCCTCAGTATCCTCAAATGTAAGATGGGGATAATAAAGGGCCTTTATTGCAGGGCTGTGGAAAGGATCAAATGAGGCAAGGTGAAGCCCTCAGCACCTGGCCTGTCACAGGGCACCTGCTCCCTAAATGTTAGCTCTGAACCAGGGCTTCAAACCACATCAGCCCAATTTAGTCATGGCTGACGAAGTGACACCAGAACAGATCCAAATTTTTAAAATGCTCATGAACCAGAAAACTGGATAGGAAAAATCACTGGTTGGAGCCCTGCTAGAAACTTACTCTCCCAGGGGCAGCACGAGTACTGCATAATAACCAAATCTGGATTAAGTCTGAAACAGTGGTGCCCTGCTCAAAGATGGCAGCCTACTGTACCCCTTTAAATGTGTGTCAGGCTCCTGAAAGGGCTCACTCGCCTCTTCCAAGTCTCACATTACAGGGCTTTGCCCTATAACTTCCCATTCTGGTTAGCATCCCAGATGCTATATTTAAAAAATTTGGTCTGTTCCAATTTCACTTTGTCAAGTCATGACTGAACCAGTTCTAACCAGTTCTAAGTCCTGCTCTGAACTCCGAAGAAGCCTAGGCCCTTACTGGCCTCCAAAGCTCACGAAGAAGGGGTTAATGCCTCATTAAAAAAAAAAAAAAAAAAAAGAACTCTACTGATTAAGTCTAGAAGTTGTCAAATTTAAAGACCCTGTAGAAATCTTTTAGTTCTTAAAAGTTTCCTTTTTTTTTTGAAGGCCAACTCTGAGACAAGTTTACACGTGACACACTATCTTGTTTCATCCTTTGACCACTACTTCTATACTGTTGGGTCTGTTACGTCCATTTCCCAGAGGCTGGGCCTAGATTAGGGGTCCCGTCCTCAGCCTCTCCCCTCTCAGGTCCTGTGGCCTCGCTCTGCTGCGGAGGGACATTCTTGGGGCCTTCCTGCTGTGGCCTGAGCCGGGCACCACTAGCCAGTGGTGTCTGTCAGTGCGGACACAATGCGGAGTGGTCCCCCACCAGGTCTTCCGGAACCACCTGGGTCGCTACTGCGTGGAGGTAAGAATGCACTCCGCCTCCACCCTATACTCTCCACCCTTGTAACTGCGGAGGTTCTGAGCCAGCCCCATTGGCTCTCTCCGGCCCCGCCCTTTATTTAGCTCTCCACCTACTGCACAGCTCCTTAGTCATTGAGCCTCGCTGACCCTGCCTCTGTTGGCTGAAGGATGAGGGATGTGCCTCCTAACTGAGGGCCTGCCTCTCCAGAGGGGGTTTCAGAGAGCATTTTTAGGGTCTGGTGCTCTGGGTCATGCCTTGCATTCTATAGGAATGGACTGCTAACCAGAAGGTTGGCAGTTCAAACCCACTAGCCACTCCACAGAAGGAAGACTAGCAATCTACTTCTGTAAAGATTTACCACCTCAGAAACCCAAACCACCAAATCTGGACTGTCGGAAACAGTGGTGCCCTGCTCAAAGATGGCAGCCTATGAGTCAGAATCCACTCAATGGCAGTGAGGTTGTTTTTTTTTTTGGACTTTAGCCCAACTCTGGAGAGGAAGAAACTGACTCAAAGGGCAAGAGACTGCATAAACTCACACAGCCTGTGACTGAATCTAGAGTCATCCTAACCACAGGTTTTCAGGAACTGGGATGGGCTGGTGGGGCTTTGTAGACATGCATACTTGGTTCTAGACTGAAGGCTGGGAGGAGAGAAAGAGGGAATGGTATCTGCTGTGAGCAGGATATGTCCCCTCTCTGAGCTCTACTTTCCTCCCCTCTGAAATGGCTGGATCCCATAAGGGGGGGTGGGAGGTACCTGGTAGGAGCCCTGGGGAGAGGGAAGCTGGAGTTGAAACCCCTGCTCTCCCCCAGCACCTGCCAGCTGAGTTCCCCAGCCTGGAGGCCCTGGTGGAGCATCATGCGGGCACGGAGCGCAGCCTCTTCTGCTCCCTGGACATGGGCCACCTGAACCCCTGCTACGAGGAGCAGGACTGTGGGCCTGGGGGCAGGCCTTCCTGGACTCTCCGGCCCCTGGGCCATGCCAAGTCTGAGGCAGAGCTGCAGGGTCTGGGCTAGGTGCTGGGCCCCACCCCTGTAGGTACTGCCTTGTCCCAACATCTGGGCTGCAGTAGGATACTCTGCCCGTCTTACACCTTGCTGGTCACTAGTCCCATCCTGTCACTCAGCCCCTTGGACCAGTCTTTCATCACTTCAGTGCCTGTGGGAGGGCTTCTCATAGGATGTGTGACCTGCTGAGCTTCCAGGAGGGGCAGTCGAGCTCTGGGCTTCTGTTAATCTGCTGAGTGACTTTGGATGCTGTCATCTCGGGGCTTCTACTTTGCTTCTAGGATGGGAGCTTTCTGAGGTGGGCGGGAAGGTTTTTTCACGATGAATGTGTCGGCCAGCCTTGAGGCCCTGGCTGAAAGTCCCCAGACAGCTCCTGACTGAGGAAACCTGACAAGTCAGGGAGAGGTGCTTGGGAAAGCAGAACTGAGTCCTCACTTCTTACCAGAGGTGAGTCAGCCTTTCAGAGAGAGAGAGAGAGCAGAGAGGCCTCGGTGGAGCATGTGGGTGTAGAAACGGGCTGACAGAACTTGGCCCATTTCCCACATGCACCTGACGCTCAACGGGTCTTACCATGAATTCTGAGAGTGGGAAGTTAGGAAGGTGCAGAAAGGGCAGGATGGACGAAGAGTGTGCCACCCAAAACCTGGCTTCAATGCGGACCAGGGGTATGAACCAGCAAATGGAGCAAAGAGTCTGTGTACGCTTAGGAAGCTGGCTGGTTTGTCCACACCAAAGCCCGTGGGATTGAGTCTTGCTTTTTCAACAGAGATGCTCCACCTCCTCCCCCACACTCCCATGAACCACCAAGACCTCCCTATCCCTAAGGGCTCATTTCCTGTAGTCATTTGACAGGGTGGGCCAGCATCGAGTCACAGGTGTGACTCTCTTGCAGAGAGCGGTCTGGGGTTTAGCTCCTTGCCTTAGGAAGTCACCCAGTGCAGGTATTTCCCTTTCCATGGTGTGACCATGGTGTCAGGGGCCTCATGACCATGCCAGCCCCATTTCTCTCCCTTCCTTGGAGATTGGGGCTGAGCAGAATCAATGAAAGGTGGAACTGATGTGGGCATTGCCAGAGGGGCTCGGCTTCAGCGGGCAGTGTGTCCAGGGAAATGACTCTAGTTGAAATCACTGGCCCTGCCGGCGACAGACAAATCCAGGATCAATCTGACAGGAAAATAGGAATCTACCGAATTGTTAAATTGAAGGACCAGTTCATTTGGGATGAACTTCTAGTCCTGAGTCTGGGGGCTGCTGTGTCTGCCAGTTGGGAGTGGGATGAAACTATTCAGTGCCTTGAGAGTAACAGATTTCATACTCCTGGGAGGCAGTAGTAGAACTAACGGAATAGAAAAACAGGGTAGCAAACTTGGTGAGATGGCAGGAGCCCGGGAGAGTCAAGTCTGGTGTGTCCAGCCTGCAACTCCCACGCAAAACGTGATCTGAGTTAAGCACCTTGTCACCTTCCTGCCAGACAAGTGAGACATCTTGTCTCAAGGGATAGGAGGAAATTGTTCTTTAGAAATTGTTTATTGGAAACACAGCATCAATCTTACATTGAATGTGCACGGGAACCCAGAACTAGGCTTACAGCCATTTCTTCTGGGTCCATCTCCTCCCTCCCAGCTTCACTCTCCCTCGTGAGGAGAGCTCTGGTGATCCAGTGCCCTGGTGATGGGCATTTAAGAAGAACTGATAACTGGCCAAGTCTAGGGCCAAATTTACCTCAGTGAGGGATAGGTTTGTTGCATTAATTATCCCTGCAGACAAGGGTGGTGGTGGTGGTGGCAGGTGCCTTTGAGTCGATTGTGGCTCAACCCTATAAGACAGAGTAGAACTGCCCCATAGGGTTTCCAAGGCTGTAAACTCTATAGGACCAGATTACCAGGTCTTTTCTCCCAAAGAGCAGCTGGTGGGTTCAAACTACAGACCTTTCGGTTCGAAGCTGAGTGCTTAACCACTGTACCACCAGAGCTCCTTGAAGACAAGGTATCGAGAATATTCTGCATGCCAAAGAGACCAGCCTTCCCCAAGCACTTTAACATTTCTTCACACAGCATTCATTGATCACATTTTATAAATAGCCTGAGGTCTTTGGGCTATGTGTGCAGAGGTCCTCGATGTCTTAATAACTGTTTGCTTCTCTGTTCAAACCAACGCCACCTGGGTAGCCTAGTTGTCTTTACTGTGTGGATTTGAAACAAATAAAAATGCATTTCTTCAGATTGTTTGTTGTTGTTGCTCTTAGTGCCATCAAGTCGATTCCGAGCCATAGTGACCCTGTGACCAACAGAATGAAACACTGCCTGGTCCTTCTTCCCCCTCACAGTCCTTGCTATGTTTGAGCCCATTTTTGCAGCCACTGGATGAAAACATTTTGTTGAGGGGCGTCCTCATTTTCACTGATGTTCTTCTTCAGGGACTGGTTCATTCTGGTAGCATGCCCAAAGATTGTCTAGTACAGGCTTTTCCTTTGAAAGGCGAGGTCTTTGTCCAGTTTGCCCGGTTTCAGCTGGTGCTGAGGAGCCAATGGTGGGCCAGATGGAAGCCCTGGCCCGATGTCCTGAAAGAATTAGGTAGGTAGATGTGATCTTGTTCTTCTTATGCTTAAAAGTTTCAGTGGGTATTTTCTGGAGAGAAAAGATTCAAATTCGTGTGCTCTGGCAGCTCTGGCTTTCCTTCTACTCCTGCAGCATGCCACAGGACCTTTGCACAGCCTGGACAGGTCTCATCCCCCGCCCCTCCCTTCACCTGGTTAACTCAACCTTCACATCCTGGCACCATAGCTGTCAGGAGCCACCTTACTAGCCTGGCCAACCCTATTTGTTTCCCTCCCTTGGCAACCGGGTCTGAGCAGAACCATCTGAAGGTAGAAGTGATATGGACCTACCAGAGGGGACTTGGCCTTAGCAGGCAGTGAGGATACAGGAGAAATGACTCAAAGGAAGTCTCTAGGTGAGGTCCTTTGTTAGCTGTTCATAGAACTGGTCCTTTACTTTGCCGTCACTCATTTGTGGGATTTTGTGTCTAATGTTAGTCTCCCTTCTAGACTATGGGCTCCAGGAAGGTATCTGTCACCATGCCTGGCAGTAGCTGACACTCACTGTTTATGTGCACAAAGGGGAGTTCCGAGGAGTCATACTACAGGACAGCTTGTGGTGAACCAGGAAGGCTAGGAGGGATGGCCTCTCCAGCCAGGAGACTTTGACTCCCAAAGCTTTTTTTTTTTTTTTTTTTTTAAATCTTAGAAAACACTAGGGATGGCATTAGACTGCCCAGGGTGATGTGGTCTCTGGGGCCGCCTTTCCGAGCCAATACAGGGATGCAGACAAAGATCCTTGCAGCCTTTCTCAGTAGATCTAACCACTGCGTGGTGTCTCTCTTCTTGGCACTTGGTTAGCTCCATAGCGTCCAGCTGGCCTCCCAATCTTGGCTGCTTAACCTCAGGCAAGCTACTTAATCTCTTTGCACTGAAGCTGTGAGGATTAAAGAAGATAATGGTGTAGTGCCTAAGGCATTTGACTGCTAACCAGAAGGTTGTGGTTCAAACCCACCAGCCAGGCCAGGGAAGGAAGGAAGACTGGGCTATCTACTTACTTAAAAGATTTACCACCTCGGAAACCCAAAGGTTTGACTATGAGTCGGAATTGACTGGTGTTTTTTTTTTTTTTTTTACCGGCGCAAGCAGCCGCTCCAGTCAAGCCAAATGCCGGTTCTTGCTCACGCGTGCTAGCCAGTAAATGGTTGATGCGCGGTACCCCGACACAATCTCTTGCACGACGCTCCCTGCGGCTGGGCGGGAGAACGCAAAGACGTTGCTCGGGCCAACACCTGTGACGACAGGGCCGTTGCCCAGCAACCGCGAACGCCGTAGCGGCTTGCGGGCTGACGGCTGTCTCCCGGGGCTCGCGTCCTGCGGCGGCGCCTGCAGCGCGGATCCCCCACGTCCCCGCCCGGGCAGGGCCTCAGGGACGGGCGAGCCCGGGCGCAGGAGGAGGCGGCGGCCCCGGCCCTGCGACTTCCCCGCGGCCTCCGTGCCCCTCGGCCTCCTCTCGGGTCGCCCTCCGCGGAATCCTGCCGCCCCGCCGCAGCCCTGCCCCGGTTTCCAGGCCCCGCCCCCCGCGGTCGGCGCTGGCCCCGCCCCTTGGTCAGGGCCGTCCGGGGTCCCCCGGCCTGTGGGCTTCTGCCCTGGCCCTGGCGCCCACGTCGGGCCGCGTACGGGGGGCCCCGGCCGTGGCGCCATGGCCTCGGAGTCGGTGAAGGTGGTAGTGCGCTGCCGCCCCATGAACCAGCGAGAGCGGGAGCTGCGCTGTCAGCCAGTGGTGACGGTGGACTGCGCGCGTGGCCAGTGCTTCATCCAGAACCCAGGCGCCGCCGACGAGCCCCCCAAGCAGTTCACCTTCGACGGCGCTTATTACATGGACCACTTCACTGAGCAGATCTACAACGAGATTGCCTACCCGCTGGTGGAGGTGAGGGTGCTCAGGAGCAACCCATGGCTTTTGAGGACTGGCGGGGCAGGGTGTGGGGCTAGCCTGAGGGGCTTGGGGGACAGCATTGTTCCGAGACCAGGCGGGAAGGCCTCCGGAGGGCGCTGGTGGACACCAACAGGTTGGTCTGAAGACTTTTGTCCGGGCAGGAGACAGCTGGAGTCCACAGACAATGTCCTGCCCAGGCCTCCCTCATCCTGCCCCTTCCAGCTCCCTTCCATCAAGAACTCCAGCCCCCAGATCCACTTGCCCTCCACCCACATCCTGCCGCTTCAGGACTTCTCTAAAAGCTCTAGCCCCTTTCCACAGCCATCTCCTTCCCTCCCAAGAGCCCTGGCTCCTCCTGCTCCCAGGCCACAGCCTCTGCCTCCTGCCTCTTCAGCCCTGCATTCAGAATCCTCTCCCCCAGCTCTCCCCTATGCTCCCTGAGACGTGGTAGGTGCAAATCTGTGTAAGAGGTCTCTGAAAGATCTCCCTGGTTTCCGGCTTCTGCAGAGAGAAGGCTGCTGGCCTCCCTTTGGGAGGAGCAGAAATCCTTCATCTTTGCTTTCATTTATCATCATCATCCTCAGTGGTTGAAAACTAAGGGAGAAGACAGCAGTCTCTCACATTTCATGGGACTTTTGCTTCCATGTCTCACACTAGGTTGCTCCTCTGAGCTTCATAATGAGGGGGGCACTCACATTTCACAGATGGGGAAACAGGCCCAGAGGGAAGAAACCTGCCCGAGGTGCCACAGTATGCTTCTGGCAGAGGTAGAGCTGGAACGATGACTCCCACCTGCTGGCCAAGAGCGCTTTCCTTTCTACCAGCATCTCTGAAGCTGTTCAGTGAATTCGGTGAAATGTTAGGGGCTGTTTGACCAAGAAAAAGAACCCAAATTTTCTTTTTTCAAGGTTTTGAACCATTTTTGTTTTGTGCTGGCAGGCCAGTTAGTATCTCCCAGAACACCTTCGTTGGCTGCCCCAGCTCCTCTGCTGAGAGTCTGTGGGAACCTGTTGAGAGGGTTGATGTGTTCTGAAGCACAGAGCTCCCTGCTGGTCAGGACCTGACCAGAGATGATGCCCAGGGGACAAGGACAGCTCTCTCTAGGGGTTGGTTCCAGGCTGTGGGGAGCTCCTCAGTTCCCAGGCTAGAGGGACCTGACGGGTCATCTAATCCAGCCCTTTCCCCATCAAGTCTTTGACTCACCCCTAAATAGTCTTTGCTTGCACCGCAGTCTTTGCTTGCATGTCTCCCGTGATGGGCACATATCTCTCCAGAGCAGCCCTAGAAGACTTTGGCACTTTGAGTCAAAGTCAGCCTCCCTGAAACCTTCAGCAGCCTGCCCTAGCTCTGTTCCAGGGGACTCACGGGACACCTCTGCTTCCTCCCTGCAGGTCAAGTCCTTGAAAATTGAAAGGATCTATTCTTTGACTTTCCCTCCTGCAGGACCTTCAGCCTTGTGCTTGGGGGTGGGATCTTGGTCCTCTCTTCATTCTGCAAGTGATCCACTGAGAAAGTCTACCTTATCAGGGTCCTCCAGGGAACCACAGCCCGTAGGGGGAAACATGTCACATCTCTCCTCCAGCTTGCCCTTTCTTCCTGACTTCTGCCTCTACCTGCAGTTCTCTGTCAGACACCTGCACCTGGACATCCCAGAGAGCCTCAAACTCAATACAGCATTCACTCATTTTCATTCACTCACTCTGGTGGCATAGTGCCTAAGGCATTTGACTGCTAACCAGGAAGGCTGGTGGTTCAAACCTACCAGCCACTCCTTGGAAGGAAGATTGGGTAATCTACTTCTGTAGTGATACCACCTCAGAAACCCAAGGAGGGGTCACTGTGCATCAGATCCGACTCGATGGCTGTGAGTTTTTTTTGTTGTTGTTGTTTTGTTTTCTTTTTTTCACTCAGCTAACTATGTAACAGGAGCTCTGGTGGTGTAGTGCCTAAGGCATATGACTGCTAACCAGAAGCTGGCGGTTCAAACCCACCAGCCACTCCTTGGAAACAGTAGGGGACAATCTACTTCTGTAGTGATACTGCCTTGGAAACCCAAGGAGGTGTCGCTATGAGTTGAAATTGACTTCATGGCAGTGAGTTTGTTATTTTTAACTAGATTACATCTCCACACCAGGTGTCATCCTAGGTGTGGGGAATGCTGTGGTAAAGGAGACCTTGGCTCTGCCCTCTGCAAGTTCATGATCTCATGGAGGAGCAGCTGTTGTTGTTGTTAGGTGCCGTCGAGTCGGACCTGATTCATAGCGACCCCTCCTTGGGTTTCCGAGGCAGTATCACTATGGAAGTAGATTGCCCATCTTCCTTCCGAGGAGTGGCTGGAGCAGCTATGTCAGTTAATAATTAATATCCAGAGTGATGAAAGGAGACTTAGAGGGGACGGGAAAGGGGGGCAGGGAGGATTTCCTTGAAGTAGTACTATCTAAGCTGAGACCTGAAGGCTAAGAGGAGTTGGCCAAGCAAGAAGGTAGAGGAAAGGGGCTTCCAGGTAGAGAGACCAGCATGTAAATTTGATCTGCAAAAGAGCATGTGGACATGTGTGAATAGAAGTCATCATTCCTGATGAGGAAACTGAAGCCCAGAGAGTCATGCAACAATTCTGATTCCCAACAGTGCCTAGTCCCCATGTGCCATCCTGCTGGCTCAAGTTAAAGGAACAGCATGCAACTCATATGCAAAGCACTGCTCGGGCCCGCTCTGAACAGGAACTGTACTGGTAGGGCTGAATGGTTGTGTCTCTGCCCTGGTGGACCCTGGCCCTGCTCCCAGGGCTCTGTGGCCTGCGGCTTGGAACCCCAGAACAACCCTCAGATCCCACTTTATGAAGCACTCAGCACTTCTGGTAGTTCAGTGAGATGTCTGACATCCTGCCTTTTCTGTTTTCTTCTCCACCCCTTAAATCTCTGTCTCAGATCTTCTCAACACTGTGATCTCCTCAGCCTCACCTGGGTATTGTCCAGACCCACCCTTCAGCTGACTCAGCGTGTCCTAACCTGAGCCCCTCACAGCATGCCCAGCCTGCTGCCTGGTCTCTGGGCACTGTCTTGACCATACCCTGGTCCACACTTAGAGTTGCCTCTGGTTGCCAGCCACCCCACTCCCAATTCACTCCACCCAGGGGCCAGATACCATAATGCTGTTCCATGGGAATTATTGCTGAGGATGACATCGAGGTAAAAAGAGAGCAAATTCACTGTTGATTACAGGACCCAGGGTGGAGGAACATAGTGGTTGACATTAGGCATTTAGGACTTGCATGTGTGCTTGTCCCTTGGGGACCTGGAAGTATCAGTTGATGAGTGAAACTTTGAAAACTTTAAAAAATCTTATATTTTGGCTGAAAAGTACATGTAAAATTGTTTTATACTTAGTCTAGAGCAGCACTGCCCTAGAGAACTTTCATCGATGATGGAAATATTCTGTGTCTGCGTTGTCCAGCTATGTAGCCACTGCCCACATGTTGCAGTTGAACACTTGAAATGTGGTGAGTGTGACTCAGGAAATGAATTTTGACTTTATTCAACATAAATAGCCATTTGTGGCTAGTAGCCACTGTATTGGACAGCATAGCTACATGGGAGCCACGTGTTGCTCTTAGGTGCCATCGAGCCAGTTCTGACTCACAGTAACCTTATATATAACACAATGAATTGTTGCCCAGTCCTGTACTGTCCTCACAGTCACTGCTGTTTTGGAGCCTCTTGCAGCAGCCACTGTGTCAATCCATCTCATTAATGGTTTTCCTCTTTTTTGCTGACCCACTCCTCTACAAGGCAAGATGTCCTTCTCCAGGGATTGGTCCCTCCTGATAACATGTCCAAGGAACTCTGGTAGCACAGTGGTTAAAGCACTTAGCTGCTAAACAGAAGATTGGCAGTTTGACCTACCAGCCACTCCATGTGAGAAAAGTGAGGTAGTCTGCTTCTATAAAGATTTTTTGTTGTTGTTAGGTGCCATCAAGTCAGGTCCAACTCTTAGTGACCCTGTGTACAACAGACAAAATACTGCCCTGTTGTGAGCCATCTTCACAATCCTTGTTATACCTGAGCTCATCATTGCACTCACTGCATCAATCCATCTCGTTGAGGGTCTTCCCCTGTGTCACTGACCCTCCACTTTACGGAGCATGATATCCTTCTCCAGGGAATGGTTCCTTCTGGTAATATGACCAAAGTAGGTAAGATGAAGTGTGGCCATTCTCACTTCCAAGGAGCATTCTGGCAGCACTTCTTCCAGGACAGATTTGTTCATTCTTCTGGCAGTTCATGATACTTTCAGTATTCTTCACCAACACTACAACTCAAAAGCATCAACTTTTCTTCAGTCTTCCTTATTCATTGTCCAGCTTTCACATGTATATGAAAATACCATGGTTTAGGGTAGGAGCCCCTTAGTCTTCAAAGAGACATCTTTGCTCTTCAGCATTTTAAAGAGGTCTTTTGCAGCAGACTTGCCCAGTGCAATATACAATGTCTGATCGTGACTGCTACTTCCATTGGTGTTGATTGTGGATCCAAGTAATATGCAGTCTTTGAGAACTTCAGTCTTCTCTCCATTTATCGTGATGCTGCTTGTTGGTCCAGTTGTGAGGATATTCATTTTCTTTATGTTGAGGTGTAATCCTTACTACAGACTGTAGTCTTTAATCTTCATCAATAAGTGCTTCAAATCATCTTCATTTTCAGCAAGGAAGGTTGTCTTGGAAACCCAATGGGGCAATTCTACTATGTCTTATAGGGTTGCTGTGAGTCAGAATTGCCTCAATAGCAGTGGGCAGGCGTGGTGGCGTCCAAAGTAAGTGAGACAAAGTCTGGCCATCCTCCCATCTAGGGTGCATTCTGGCTGTACTTCTTCAAGACAGATTTGTTCGTTCTTCTGGTACTCCATGGTGTAATCAGTGTTCTTTGCCAACACCCTATTTCAAATGCATCAATTCTTCAGTGTTCCTTATTCATTGTTCTGCTTTTGCATTCATATGAGGCAATTGAAAACAATCGTGACTTGGGTCAAGCATACCATTTGTCTTCAAATTGACATCTGTGCTATTTTACACTGTACAGAGGTCTGTGGCAACATATTTGCCCAGTGCAATAGGTCTTTTGATTTCCATGGGCATTGATTGTGGATCCAAGTAAAATGAAATCCCTGACAACGTCAATCTTTTCTCCATTTATCGTGATGTAGCTTATTGGTCCAGTTGTAAGGATTTTTTTTTTTTTTTTTTTTATGTTGAGGTGTAATCCAAACTGAAGGCTGTAGTCTTTGATCTTCATCAGTAAGTACTTCAAGTCCTCTTCATTTTCAGCCAGCAAGGTTGGTCATCTGCGTATTGCAGGCTGTTAATGAGTCTGGAGGGAGCTCTGGTAGCATAGTGCCTAAAGCACTTGACTGCTAACCAGAAGGCTGGCGGTTCAAACCCACCAGCCACTCCTCGGAAGGAAGGTTGGGCAATACTGCCTCGGAAACCCAAGGAGGGGTCGCTATGAGTTGGGGCCGACTCAATGGCAAATAACAACAACAACGAGTCTAGAAGAACCCAACATTAGGATCATGATGTTACTTGGTTTGAATGGTTCTAGTAGTCACATTTTAAAAAGTAAAAAAAAAGAAACAGGTGGAATTCATTTTAATAACATATTTTATTTAGCCCAGTATACCTGAAATATTATCATTTAATGTAATACTAATACATAATCATATTATGTAATATTATTAATGAGATATCTTACATTATTTTTTTATACTGACTGTTGAAAATCTGGTGTGTATCTTACAGTTATAACACATCTCAATTCAGATGCTGTTCTGGTTCCCTAGTGCCCCTCTGACAAGAATATACCACAAATGGAATGGCTTGAACAAATGAGTTTATTCTTTCACGGTTTGAAGGCTTTAAGTCTGAGTTCAAAGTGCCAGACTCTAGGGGTTGGGTGAAAGCCCCTCAGCCTTGGGCTTCAGCTCTGCCTCCTGCTCCCGGCCCACTGAAACTGGAGACTTTTCTTCACTCAACTGCTGACTGAAAAGCCCAAGGTTGACAAGTAAAAAGGCACAGTCCCGATGTTACCAAACTATATGGCAGGCAATTGATTCAAGACCATTGAAAGTCCCAAGGTCAACAGGGCATGGCAAGCTGCTGAACAATGACATGGCTACACGCAGGATGCAAGTGTGCCATCAGCTAGATACCATTCCCAAAGCTGCTGCTTATACACGGGAAGTGGACCACATCCCAAAGGCAGCTGCTCAGCTGCTTCCAGTAGATTCCACTATGGAGTTAATTACCAGTCTCATCATGGGGAATACTACATCCAGCTGCCCAGCCACTCAACCAGGCCCAGCCAGATTGACACACAAACTTCACCACCACAGATGCCAAAATTTCAATGGTTAAAATTAAATGAAACACAAAAGATTGTGTTCAACGGAGAAAGATTTTATATTGTTTTAGTTTTTCATTTTTAATTTAATTGAAATTAAATTACACAAAAATAAAGTCACTGAGGTGTGCAGTAGGCACATTTGTAGTGGTTAGCATATTGGATGGTGCAGCTCTGTTTATTTTTTATAAAATCCGTTCCTCATGTGTGTTTAAGGTTGATAACTCAGGAGCTGCTCCTGGTTGTTCTGTAGCTCCTGTGCTCCTGGCTCTCCCTACATGTGGCTCTGAGAAGTCCAGGCTTGGCTCTTGGCTGGGTGGTCTCTGCCACTGCCTCTCTCCACTACAGGGAGCCCTGTCCCTGTGGGCAGCCCACAGTCCTGTGAGAAGTATAGACACCCTGTGCTCATCATAGTGTCCCCTGACAGGGAAAGGTGCCTTCCCTCTGAGGAGCTGTGAGCTATAACTTCTGGTCTTCCTTCCCTAGCAGTTCCTGGGATGCTGAGGCCTGTTCTTGAGTACAAGAAGGTTCTGTGCAGTGGAACCCAGCATAGATGCCGTGTGGGCCTGTGGAGCCTGGCAGCAGTTCTCTGGGCCCTGACACAGGACTCCCTCTCAGGGCAGGGACTGTGTGTGCCTGTTTGTTCACCCACTGCTCTGTCCCCAGCCAGAGCACGGTGCCTGGCCCAGAGAGTGTGCTGAGAACCTGAATGAGTGAATGAATGAAGAGTGACCCTAGAGATGGTACCCAGTTCACCTCCTATCTTCCTTTCCAGTTTCATCTCCCACCCCTCCTGCCCAGCTCCACTTGGCCCCAGTGTCTCCCCCCTGTGTCTTTGCTCAGGCTGTCCCCTGGGCTTGTAATGCCTTCCTCTCCCCTCACAGCCACGTATCAAAGTCTAAGCCACCCTTTCACCTCTACTCTCCCCCACCAGGAAAGCTTTGTCTGGTTCTCCCACACTGTTCTGTTTTTCCCTTTCCTGGTACACCTCCTCTTTGCCTATTGCCTCAACTTGTGTCCTTATGTACATCCAACCTGCCTTGTGTGAGAATCACTTGTCTATGTCAGTCTTCCCCACGTTGGGTCACGTTGCAGGCAGACAGTTTGTGAGCACCTCTGGATGCCAGAGCTGTGCTAATGCATGTGATGATGAGCATGTAGACCTCACAACAACTTCATCCTTAATTAAAGAAGAGGAAACAGGCTCAATGTGCCTAAGCAAGACTAGCCCAAAGGCACAGAGCCAGGGTCTCAGTCTCTCCATGCTGCTGGAACAGAACCACCACAGGGGAGTGGCTTCAATGGACAGAAATTTATTTTCTTACAGTTCAGGAGGCTAGAAGTCCAGATTCAGGGCACCAGGTCTAGGGGAAAGGAGTCTCTGGTGGTACAGTGATTAAAGCATTCAGCTGCTAACCAAAAGGTCTGCAATTCAAAC
Organism: Orycteropus afer afer; assembly: GCF_000298275.1. Taxonomy (NCBI): domain Eukaryota; kingdom Metazoa; phylum Chordata; class Mammalia; order Tubulidentata; family Orycteropodidae; genus Orycteropus; species Orycteropus afer. Next base: position 5,724,900 of record NW_006921618.1, on the reverse strand, counting down.
CCACCAGCCACTCTGTAGGAAAAAGATGAGGCAGGGTGCTTTCCTACATATTACTATCTTGGAAACGCTACAGTGCAGTTATCTGTCCTACACAGTTGTTATGAGTCACAATCGACGTGATGACAGTGGGCTTGGTTTTTTGGTTTGGTCTAGGAGAAAGCTGTCTGTGTTGGCTCTGGAGGAACATCCTGTCTGTTTCAGCCTTGGCCATCCTCATGTGGCACCTCTCTTCCTTCATTTGTACTCACTTGTCTCCGTCCATGTTGCTCCTTATACTCAAGAGGTAGTTAGGTTTAGGACCCACCCTATGCTGATGTGACCTCATTAACGTAATGTGTTAGATTGGGTTCTCCAGAGAAACACAAAAACCAACAAAGCGTATATATATATATATAGAGAGAGAGAGAGAGAGAGAGAAATTTATCTTAGGAAAATGGTTCACAAACGTATAGAAGCCAGCAAGTTCAAAGTCTTTGGAGGAAACGGGCTGGTGGCAGCCTTATCTTCTGTAAGTGCAGGGGGCCGAGAAATTCAAGGCTGGCAGGCAGTACACTGGTTGTTGACTCCAACGAAAGATGAATCCAAGATCTCCAGGCCAAGCGGTGGGCGGCTCACTCACAGAAGTTTGTAGTCAGCACACCAGGGTTCCAATCCCTCAAAGAATGTGTCTCTTCCCAGGATGTCCCTGGATATCTTGGAAGCAGGCCACACCCCTAGGGAAACTCCCGTTGGGCAGACTGGCCACTCAGAACACAGTCATCTGATCCCATCATGGGAACAACCACACAGAACTGGGGTCCAGCCAAATTGACACACAGCTTCAACTATCACACGTAACAAAGAAAACCCTCCTTCCAAGCAGGATCACATCCACAGGAGTGTTGTTGTTGTGTACAAGTTGATTCTGGCTCCTCAATCTCACAGGACAGAGTAGAACTGCCCCATAGGGTTTCCTAGGTTGTATCCTTATGGGGGGTGCTCTGGTAGTGTAGTGCCTAAGGCACTTGACTGCTAACCAGAAGGCTGGTGGTTTAAACCCACCAGCCACTCCTCGGAAGGAAGGTTGGGCAATCTACTTCTGTAGTGATACTGCCTTGGAAACCCAAGGAGGGGTCGCTATGAGTCGGGTCCGACTTGACGGCACATAACAACAACAACAACATCCTTATGGGAACAGATTGCCTTGACTTTTTGCCCACAGAGCCACTGGTGAGTTCAAACTGTGAAGTTTTGGTTGGCAGCCAGGCACTTTAACCATTATGCCACCAGGGCTCCATCTACAAGTATAGGGGTTAGGATTCCAACACATACTTTGGGGAGACATAATTCAGTCTAACAGCCAGTAAAGAGTGCAGATGGGATTTGAACCCAGGTAGCCCGGCTCCACAGCCCAAGCTCTTTCCACATGCAGTGATGCAGACCTTTACCCAACAGGCAGGGAGAGCAGAGCTGCTCATTGACTCAGATTCTCTACTCTCCTTGCTCTTCCTGCACCAGTGTGCTGGGAGACCCCAGGGAGTCTGTGAGGTAGGAGGCGGCACCATGGAGCAGAGCCCATCTGTGGTCAGTCCACCTAGACACCCAGGTTTTGACTTTCTCCTACCCAGGGTGTCACTGAAGGCTACAACGGTACCATCTTTGCCTATGGCCAGACGGGCAGCGGGAAGTCCTTCACCATGCAGGGCCTGCCGGACCCTTCCTCCCAGAGGGGCATCATCCCCAGGGCCTTTGAGCACATTTTTGAGAGCGTCCAGGTATGGGCCTCGCAGAAGGATGGGGCCAGGCTGGTGCTCAGGACCTGGGGGCTCCTGGCACGTTGCCATGAATGGTCCTCAGAGTACTGTGACCTGCCGCAGGGACATGGGATGGAATCAGACCCTGGGCTTGAGTCAGCATAGATCGGCAGAGGCAGGCTCTAGTTTCTGAGAAGGCAATGGGAGAAAAATTTAAAACCAAGAAAATGCTACCAGTTCCACGTTTTTCTCCTGCCGTTATTGGGTTATAACATTTCATAACTACATGTGGATATGATAATCCCACATTAGCCTGGGAAGTGGTTGTAGCAATAATTGTTTGTTTCTACTGACCACGCCTTGGACAAAGCCCTTTGTGGCATGATTTTGTTGGTCCCCACACTGACCCAGGAGGTAGCTCTTACCCCATTTTTGATATGTTGTTGTTGTTGTTGTTGTTGTTTGCCATCAGAACTTTTATGGGCTAGGTCAAGACCAGGCTTTGAACTTTGTCCCAGTGTCCATACTGCAGATGAGAATTGCCTGCGTCACCACTCATGGCAGGCACAGAGAGCCTTGCATCTAAGAAATGGCAGAACTGGGCCAGGGATGCTGGTCAGCTCCAGAGCCACTGTACTCACTCTCAGGACTCATGGTGGCCCATAAGAGCATCTAGAATCTGGGAGGGCCACCAGGATTCAGCCCAGGGCCAGTGCTTAGTCCATACCATACCTGTGGCCTCGGTTTCTCTACCTGAATAATGGGGAGGACCTTATTTCCTTCTGTGAGGCCAGTGAGAGAGCAGTAGGCAAGTACATAGTGACATGAGAACTCTGCAGTTCTGAGAAGCTGGAGGTCCACTAAGCTTGAGAGGAGGGGAAAGCTGGCTAGACAAGCAGGCAGGACAGGTGGGGTGGGACTCCTCTTGCCCTCAGATCCCCTTCCTCCTGTTTGTACTGCCTGTGAGACCCCAGGTCACTGGCTGCAAAGGTCCCAAGGGCCATCTGGCAGCAGATGGGCTGGTGTTCAGCTGTCCTTGCTCTTCGTCCCCTCCCTGCAGTGTGCTGAGGACACCAAATTCCTGGTCCGGGCCTCCTACCTGGAGATCTACAATGAAGACGTACGTGACCTGCTAGGGGCTGACACCAAGCAGAAGCTGGAGGTGGGTATGGGTCTGGCATGGGCAGGTGAGGACTGAAGGGGAGGTTGGCCTCCGGTGGTGCTCCTTCAGAAATGTGTGAGAAGTGTGCCGAGGGCAGGGGCACTGGCTGAGGCTGGAGTGGGGATTTTGACCTGGAAGTCTGGAGAATCCTCCAAGTATTAGAGGCTTGTGCCTGTGATGCACTGGCCAGGAATTGAACCTGGGTCTCCCGAGTGGAAAGTGAGTCTTCTAGCTCTGAACATTCACTGCCCTTGATAGAATCCTCAAAACATCCACCTCTACTTCACCCTTCTGCAAAGAAGTTCTTTCACTTGGAGTCTAGCCTGAGAACATTTTATGAAATGTGTGTCATGCTCCATGACTGATTGATGCTGAGGTGGGGTTAGTGGGCCTCCTCCCGCCTCCATCACTACACAAGGGGAGCTGGACTTCACCTGGAGGCAGTGCCAGTGTTATCTGTTGGCCTGGCTGGACTTTTTGTGTGAGATTTCCTTTTTAAAAAGGGCTTCCCTTCCACAAAACTTACTTTGAAAATCTCTAAGGACTCTTTTAGCTAAAAGAAGGTAATGATTCTCATTTATTGAACACTTACACTTGCTGCTTTTGGCACATTATCCCATTTAATTTTCATAGTAACCTTGTGAGGTAGGTATCACTATCCCTGATTTACAGATGAAGGAAGAAAAGCTTAGAGGCTAATTAACTTGCTCCAGGTTCACACAGCAGTAAATGACCAAGCCTGGGTTTGAACCATATCTGTCTGCCTTCAAGATCCTGGATCTCAAAAAACCCCTTTCACTGCTGCTCATTGACTCAGATTCTGGGACCTCATTCTCCTTTAAAAGGGGTCAGCCATGGAGATTCCCAAGGTCTCCTGGTGTAACCTCAGAAGGAGGCTGTTGCCAGGATCGAAGAGGGTAATATGAGTGAGCAGCTCAGTAGAGTGCTGGCACCTGGGAGGTGTTCACTCTGTGAGCTGTTTCATACCATCAGGATTCAGAGAATATGACAGAGGGATGGCAAAGTGGAAGCATCAAGAGAGGAAGGGAAGCTGGGACTGACGGTTAGCTCAGGACAGAAAAGTTAGAGCTGGCTCTGTCAGTCATGAGCATGACACGGTTTCATAAACTATTCTCAGTCTCCTGAAGGGCTAGACTTAGAATGCAAGAACCTTATTTCATAGCAGCGTAAATGAGGGAGATGTTTTGAGGATTCTGTCAAGGGCAGTGGTGGTTCAGTGCTAGATGTCTCACCTGCAGGAGGCCCAGGTTCAGTTTCTGGCCAGCGCCCCTCATGTCCAGCCACCACCCAATGGTCATCAGAGGCCTGCATGTTGCCATGATGCTGAACAGGTTTCAGCAGAGCTTCCAGACTATGATGGGCCAGGAAGAAAGGCCTGGTGATCGACTTCAGAATCAGCCAGAGAAAACTCTACAGATCACAACCATCTGTTCCCAGCTCATCACAGGGACACCACAGGACTGTGTGGGATTTTGTTCTGTTAGCAACAAACAACAACATCAAGACAGGCAGTACTAGGCTGAGGCTTTGGGGAGCCCAGGAAGTGACCTGGCAGGATTACACAGCAAGTTGGTAGCAGTGTTGGGACTAGGTCCAGGTCGTTTTGCCTTCACCTTATTGAAAAGATAACAACAACAACAACAACAACAGTTCTATCTTCTATCTGAGGCTCTTGAAATGCTGAGTAGGCCTGGTCTGGTCCAAGGAGGAGAGGCCAGGAAGGAGATGCTGACTCAGATCTGTGGCTGGCTTCCACAACTTTGGTGTTTCCCCTCTGGCCAGGCAACCAACAGCCTGATCCCCAAAGGCCCACAACTAGCAGAATCAGGCTGCCTGGGGAAAGGGTGAGCATCGTTCCTTTAATACGAGCCACCCAGGGAGGTTGGGATGGAGATTCTTACATTACAGATGAGGAAAGGAGGCTTGAAAAGTGGTTTGCCTGAGGCCACTTGGCTAAGAAGCCACAGAGTCAGGATTGACCACTTTCTGTGACCCCAACTGCTGAGGGCATGAACCTTAATGGCCATGGAGAGGTGGGGGAGTCAGAGAAGTGGGTGCCTGGTGACTTCTCTCAATCTGCTTGCTCCTCACTAACCTCAGGGAATGAATGCGCATTGAAATCACCTGGTCCCAACCTTCCCCTGTATCCTCACTTACCCTGCGTTGACCTGAGGGTCAGTGAGTTCCTTTGTGATGATGGGCCAAACAGAATAGATCAGGCCCCTGGGAGTGACTGTCTTGAAAAACGTTTGTGTATTGATTCATATCTTGGACAAATGCTTGAAAAATAAGCCAGAAAAGTCTTTGAGAGCTTCTAGTCGAAACTTTACTGATACAGATAAGGAAACTGATGACTGGGAGGGGAAGGGACTTGGCCAAGGTCACACAGCAAACTACCAGCAATGGTATTGGTACCAGAGCTTGTGGGACCTGAATGGTCAGGAGCTTTTTATCTGCATCAGCAATATAAGAAACTCCTGGGACAGTACCACTCATCTATTAATTATACCCTGGTGGCTTCATGTAGCTATGATGCTGGAAGCTATACCACTGTTATTTCATATACCAAAAGGAGTAATCATGGTGGACAGGTTTCAGTGGAGCCTCTACACTAAGACAGACTAGCAAGAAAGGCCTGGTGATCTACTTCTAAAAATTAGCCAATGAAAACCTTGTGGATCACAACAGAACGTTGTCCACTGTAGCGCTAGAAGATGAGCCCCCTAGTTTGGAAGGCACTTATATTACACAGTGGCCTCAACAGTGGACCAGAACAGACCTATGACTGTGAAGATGGTGCTGGACCAGGCACTGTTTCATTCTCTTCTATATAAGGTTGCCATGAGGCTGAACCAACTCGATGGCAACTAACAGCAAGGGGTTTTAAGTGAGGGAGGGTCATTCACTTGTTGATTCACTCAGTCCACAAGGACTTACTAGGAAAACCTCATGGGCTCCAGGTGCCAGGCCACACGCTGCACCAGGTGCACAGAGTCTCCATCCAGACTCAAATCCTGGGGACCCACCTCTGCCCCCTCTTCCTCAGACTCCGTCTCAAACACGGCAACCTACTCCGTTTCTGTGAAGGTGCTTCCAGCCGCCCACCTGGACTCTCTCTGCCGGCTTCTCTGTCCTGGAGCTGGTGCAGCTGAGTCACAGCTCAGCCCCCAGACGGAGGAATAGGGAGGGGAGGAAGGCACAGGGAGCTGTTCCCGTGAGGCAGCCGCAGTTGGCATGTCAGAGTCTCCTGCCTGCTTGGGAACTTCTGCCCACCTGACCTGAGCTCACGGAGTCAGTCACCGAGTCAGGCCCTCCTCCTGCTCCTCAACACCCTGGATCCTGGAAGGATCCATTATCCAGGCTTAGAGGGGCCAGGGGCCAGCAGCCATGTGCATTTGCCCCAGCTGGGCCCACTGGCTTCAGGCTTGGTGATCTGCCAGCAACAGATGTGTCCAGTGAACATCCCCCATGGGCTCAGGGGGCTTTGACAGGCTGCCCTGTGGAGGGCATGCAAATCCATTTTGTGGGAGGAGCCCCGTCCCTCAAGCAGTGAGCCTGGAGCAAGGATGGGCAAGCGCTGGCCTCCAAGGACCTCTCCAGCTGTCACGTTCAGTGGTGACTAAGGGGGCAACTGGAGTGGACAATCGGTTGTAGAGTTTATCATCCTGGCTGAGGACGGCTTCCAAAAGGAGCCAAGTCCTGGTTGCTGACTCATGATGACTGCCCAGGAGGAGACCTTCTCACAGCCAGGATAGCACGGTGGCATCAGAGTACACCTGGGGCTGGATCTCAGCCTGCCTTTCTCTGGCCATATGGTAGCATTGCTGTGAGGAATCAGATAATGTTGATAAAGTGCTTGACACAGCCTGATTATCTTTGTAATTAGAGGTAATTAGATCAGCTAGGCTAGCAAGAGAGTTTGGGAAGCATCAAGGGTAGAGAGTCACATCCTCTTGTACCCACAAAGCACCAGTATTGTGTGGTGGGTATGGGGCTCTTAGGGGCCTCACCCCTGGGTTCTCCCCACTCCGTGTAGGGCCAGAGTGCCAGTGGCCACCTCTCACAATGCAGCGTTTCTTGGTTCCTGACTGGCACTGCATCCTTGCTGGTTGCTATGGCAACCAGTCTCTGGCTGTGTAGCTGCAGCTGCAATGAGCAGTTACTAAGGAACACGGTGCACAGCTGGCAGTCCTCACTGGGCACCTTCCTGTCACTAAGGAGGAATGGGGCACATCACTGGAGGAGTCTGCCTTAGTCATCATCATTTGGGCATACGGGGTAGGAGTGCAGGTCTTCCAGGGCCTAATAATAGGACCAGTGAGAGACCCCTGAGGGAAGAGGCTGCCTCCCTGTGGCCCTTCCAGGTGCCTGAGCACCTCAGGTGCCAGACAGAGCATCATCTTCCTGTCTATGGCCTGCGTCCACTGAGCGCCCTCTAGGGGTCTGGCAGAACTTTTTAAAGGTCTGTTCTTCATCCTCCCGATGTTGTTAGGTCGTGACCCCATGTGACAGAGTAGAACTGCCCTATAGGGTTTTTAGAGGCTGTAATCTTTATGGGAGCAGACCACCAGGGCTTTCTTCTGTGGAGCTGCTGGGTGTGTTCCAACCAACCAGCCTTTCGGTTATCAGCCCAGGGCTTAACCTTTGTACCAACTGAGCTCCTCAAGATAGTTTTATAGAAGTAGCATTTATTATTTTCATTTTACAAATGAGGAAACGGAGGCCTAGAGAGGCAAGTTGACTTCCCCAAGTTTATAGAAACTAGCGAGGGGGAGAATCAGGTTTCCAGCCACAATCCATTTGACTCAATAGGAAGCTGCGTTCTTCAGAAGGCAAGAGCCGCCATCTGTTCCATTGGGCCTGCTCTGTGCCAGGCACAGCTCTAGGGATGAGAATGTGGCAGTGGTCCAAGCAGGCAGCTCTTTAGGCACACAGTCAGCATGGAGCAGGCTGTTGGGCACAGAGCAGTGTCCTAGGACTGTCTTCAAGCCACCCCCTCTCAGTGGGATCTCTCACTTCTGCCGTTTGTTCTCTGCTCCCATGGTCACCTCCTAGGTCAGCCCTTTGCTGCTGCAGGCTTCAGTCACTGTAGGATGTTCCAGCCTCTCCCTGACTCCATCCGTTGTGTTATGCTCCTGCCAGTGGAGCCTTCCACTGCTTGTGATCCCATTGCTGCCCTGCCAGCAGCGGTGTGATCTTAAACAAGTCACTTAACTTTTCTGTGCCTTGGTTGCTTGCATATCTGTTTCAGGAAGCCCAGTCCTGCACTAACTGCGGTCCTATAAGCTGGGTCTGGCTATTCCCCCACTTCACACGTTAGCAGGAAGGCAAAGCCTATGCTTGTCCCCTCACTATGACAGGGGGCCCAGCCCCACTAAGACCCCTGAAGCTGCCCAAAGCATCTGAGCCTCTGTGACTGACCAGCATAGACCAGCAGGGCCATTTGGCAGAAAGTTGACTTTTGTCTTTAATTCATTCTGCTCTTGCCAGAGTGGTTTAATTTCCTCTCACACTTGAAAAATATTGCATTTCACAGCTCTGTGTCAGCAACAAAACAGTTTGGCTGCCTAGAAAATGAGCAGGAAGCAATCAGATAAATTAATTTACTCACTGTCATTGCACTGATGGCTGGGAACCTGGCTGAGCTGTGAGCCAGCTGGAGTTCTAGACAGCAAATGGCCGCTCATTCACCCAGGTACCATGGCCCAAGGGTCTGGATATGTTCCTGTTGCTATGGAGCTATGATAGCAGAGAGGCAGCAGGAGCCATACGGGCAGGGTGAAGGAGGGAGCACTCAGAGCCCTTGGGCTCCCTGATGGAAACCAACTTCGTCATGCTATTAACAGCTAAGGTGGCAGCTGGCATTTATTGAACCCTTAATGACACACAAGCACCATGCTGAGCATTGTGTGTGTTTTATTTTACTGCATCCTCACCACATCCCTATGAGATTAAGTATTTTATATTCATTTTACAGATGTGGAAACTGAGGTGTGGAAAGGTAAAGTCACTGGCCCAAGGTACCACTAGTGGGAGATGTAGTGGTGGGTTTGAGGCTGGCTGTGCCTGGAGCAAACCCTCTCCTTCTGTTACAGGGAGTTGAAGTGCCAACCTGCACTGTAGGAGGAAGAAGGTGGTCTAACTAGGCCCTTGCCTCTGGTTCCCTGGCAACCCCTGCTCCTGCTTTGGGAGGCAGGAGGCCCCATCCCTCACCTCTCCTGCATGGTTCCCCCACCCACAGCTGAAGGAGCACCCTGAGAAGGGCGTGTATGTGAAGGGGCTGTCAATGCACACGGTGCACAGCGTGGCCCAGTGTGAGCGCATCATGGAGACGGGCTGGAAGAACCGCTCAGTTGGCTACACCCTGATGAACAAGGACTCCTCCCGCTCACACTCCATCTTCACCATCAGCATTGAGATCTATGCTGTGGGTATGTGGGGCTGGGCTGGGTGGAGGGTGGGCTGGGCACTCTGAGCCAGGAGTTCCTACTCCTCCCAGCCAAGACGCTTCAGCCCTGGGAGCCTCAGGAACCCCATCTAAAACTGCCTGGAAGAAACATAGGAGGACTCTCCCAATACTTGCATCTGTGGGTCTAGGACAACAGCAACATAACAGTAGTAATCCTGGTAGCTGGCATCTGTGAGTACCTACTGTGTGTCAAGCATTTTATGTGCATCATTTCATTTAGTTCTTACAGAAGTGCTGTGTTAGGTTCCTAGGGTTGCTGTAACAATTATTACAAACTTGGTGGCTTAAAACAACAGAAATTTATTCTCTCACAGTCTGGAGGCCAGAAGTCCAAAATCAAGGTGCCTGGAGGTCTGGTGCCTTCTGGAGGCTCTAGGGGAGAATCCATTCTGTGCCTCTGTCTCATGTGTTTACAGGCAACCCTTGGTGTTCCTTGACTCAGAGCTGCATCACCCTGCTCTCTGCCTGCTTTCTACAGCCTTCTCTGTGCTCTTTCTCTTATAAAGACATTTGTCATTGGATTCAGGACCCACTCTAATCTTGGAAGATCTCATCTGGAGATCCTTACCTTAATTCCATCTACAAAGACCCTTACTTTGAGTAAAGTCACATTTGGAGTTTCAGGTGGACACTATTCAAACCAGTGAAAACTCCACTGGGTAGGTACCATTTTACAGATGAAGAAACTGAGGTCACACAACTAGCAAGTGTCAGAGCTGGGATTTGATCTCACAGTGTGTATCAACCAGATTATTTGGGTTTCTCCTATTTTTCTATAATCTCTCTACTCTCCTGTTACCTTACTTTTCCTTTTTTTTTTTTTTTTTTCTTTTCTGGGAGTTACTGAGAAAGAGAAGGAAGGAAATAAATCCATATTTATTCTAAGCCATTTGTAAGCCAGGCCATGTGCCTCTACTGAACCCCAGCCAGACTTCTGATTTCTCCAGATTGCTGTGCTCATGGGCATCCAAGACCATTTCTGGTTTTCCCCAACAGAATACTAAGTGGGAAGTTCCTCTCCCTTCCTCCCCCAGCTAGGGGTTTGGGCCTAGCCCACTGATGGGTCTGAAATGACACCATCACATTTGGAACTCTCTGTTCAAGGGCAAGTTTCAGAGTCTCTTCTGACATCCATTTTGGTCTTTTTTTTCCTTTCCTGTCTTTTTAATGACCTTTTGCTTTCTTCATGGATGGTGTTCTTGATGTCATCCCACAACTGCAACGATGAGCTCAAGCATAGCAAGGATTGTGAGGGTGGCGCAGGACTGGGCAGTGTTTTCGTTCTGTTGTGCATGGGGTCACTGTGAGTCAGAGCTGACTCGATGGCATCTAACAACAGCAACAACATTTGGAACCATTTATGATGTAGTCTAGTAACAAGAAGAATTGTTAATGCTACAAGAATGCAAGTTCTCATTTAATGACACTTGCTGTGTGCCAGACACAATCCTTGGTACTTTACTGTCAATGCGATCCTCAGAACAGCCCTGCAGGGTGGATGTTTTATCCCTATTTTACTGAGAGAGAAAAACGCTGAGGCTCAGAGCCAAGTGGCATTACTTCCCTGAGTTTTACAGCTACTGAGGTAGACTCAGTAGCTACTTTAAAACCTGTGCTGCTGAGCCCACACGAACAGCCACCTGCCGCCCTTGACACCCAGGGTCCACCCTGCCAGCACGGAGAAACAAACCCTGCTAGGTTCCAGGGCCGTGTGGTGGTATTGGGTGCCATTGAGTTGATTTCAACTCATGGTGACCCCGTGGGATAGACTAGAACTACTCCATGGAATTTTCTAGGCTGTTATCTTTGTGGGAGCAGATCGCCAGGTGTCTTTCCTGTGCAGCTGCTGGGTGGGTTCAAACTACCAACCTTTCAGTTAGTAGCTGAGCACTTAATCATTGCACTTCAAAGGCTCCCAGGACCTGTGTAGACTTTATGAAAATGTGTGGTCAGTTTACTTTACTCCTCTCAACAATCCCAGGAGGGAGGTATGTGTATATATACTTAGTCTCATTTTATTGATGTGGGAAATGAGGATCAGAGAGATACATAGCTTTGCCAAGATTACACAGCAAGTAAGACGCAGAACTGGAATTGGAACCAGGTGCAAAGCTTCAAAGCTGATACTGTTTTGTATTAAAGGCTACAGCTCCCTGATGACCTAGACATACCCCCACCTCCAGCCTTACAGGAATTCTGTAGGAGCTGTTATGATAGCTATAAGGAATCCTGCTGTATTTGAAGACTAGTCTGTACCTCCCAGCCACTGTCCCAAGCCCCGCCTACCCTGACACCTGGTCAGTACAGCATGGTGGGAGTTGTCTGCCTGTGGAATTAGGCAGCCCTGGGTCAGATCTTGGCTTCACTACTTAGCAGCTGTGTGATCTTGGAAAGTTACATGCCCTTTCTGAGTCTCAGTTTCTTCATCTTTAAAATGGGCACATTAATCGCACCTCTTCAGTGGTTTCCTTTGTTGACTAAAATGGTACCCTTGGTGGGTGGTAAGTGCTCAGTGCCTAAAGGCCACTCCCTCCTCTGCCTGGTCTGTCTGCAGATGAGCGGGGCAAGGATCATCTCCGGGCGGGCAAACTGAACCTGGTGGACCTGGCAGGCAGTGAACGGCAGTCCAAGACAGGCGCCACAGGGGAGCGACTCAAGGAGGCCACCAAGATCAACCTGTCACTGTCAGCGCTGGGCAATGTCATCTCGGCCCTGGTGGACGGGCGCTGCAGACACATCCCCTATCGGGACTCAAAGTTAACACGGCTACTTCAGGACTCACTGGGTGGCAACACCAAGACACTGATGGTGGCCTGCCTGTCACCCGCTGACAACAACTACGATGAGACACTCAGCACGCTGCGCTACGCAAACCGAGCCAAAAACATCAAGAACAAGCCACGCATCAATGAGGACCCCAAGGATGCTCTTCTGCGCGAGTACCAGGAGGAGATCAAGAGGCTCAAGGCCATTCTGGCCCAGCAGATGAGCCCCGGCAGCCTGTCAGGTAGGGCAGCGGGGAGAGCGGAGCAGGGAAGGAGAGGTGGGATGCATGGGAGGGAGGCTGTGGGAGGATCAGGAGGCTGGGAGAAAGGCTCTTATGTCTGGTCTCTGGCTTTCCACCTGAGAGAAGATGGAAATGGACATTGTTCCCCACCTCCGCTCATCTTCCTGGGAGCACATCTTTTGGACACTCAGGGGTCAAAAAACCAGAGCTGTGGTTGGTGACTCAGAGGTTTCTGCTAGCTGATGGCCTCAGGGAGAGGCTCGTCTGTCTGGCCTAGCCTCTTGGCCCCAGGCTCAGTCACCTTTTCCCCACCTCAGGGCTGCACATCCGTTTTGCCACCCGTCCGCCCTCTGTGTCTTGGCGCTGTTGTGATGCTGTGCTGCTCCCTCACTCAGCCCCAGTCCCAGTTATGCACCTTGTTATTGCAGCTCTCATGAGCACACAGTTGGCTGTCATCTGGCGGGTAGAAATCCATACCTGCAGGACCTGAGATCTGAGAGACTCCAAGCTTTTTTTTTTCTGAGAACCCTTAGGGAAACAACCATGAAAGAGCCTGGGTTCATGTGTCTATTCATCCACCTCCTACCTTCCTCTCCATCCATCCACCCGTCTATTCATCCACCTACCCACCCACCCTCCACTTATTTATCTACCCTCTCATCCATCCATCCACCCTTCCATCCATCTGTTCACATAATCTATCCTTCTATCTGTCCAGCCACTTACCCACTCCATTCATCTATCTCTTGATCCAGCCATTCACCTGCCCATCCGTACAGCCCACCCATCCATTTAATCTACCTATTCATTCACCCATTCTATCTACCCATCCCAATCCGCTCTTCCATCCATCCATCCATCCAAAATTCACTGAGCATCTCCTCAGTGCCTGGGTCATAGAGATGCCTCAGACCCAGTCTCTGTCCTCTAGTCTCCTAGGGAGAAAAACACTCTAGCAGACAGTCAGGGTACAGCATGACAAACTCTAGAGCAGACAGCAGTACAGGGCACTGCAGGGCAGAAAGGAGTGTGTGGCAGGTCAGTCAGGGAGGGGGTGGTTGAGCAGAGTCTTGAAGGATGAGAAGTATCTCTGATGGACAGAATGAGGAGGGCCCTGTGTGTGCAAAGACATACAAACTGTAAGGTATGTTTGGGGAACTACAAACCCTTCTACTAGCTGCCTGGGGAGGAGGGAGGTGGGAGGTCATGTTGAGGCTGTCAAGGGCTGGAGTGGATAGTCTTGAATACAATGATGAGAATGGACTTTGACAACCCACCTTCTTCCTCTTGTCCTATTCTCCACTCCTGACCCCATTCATTCTGCAGGTCAGTCAGGGAGGACAGGAAGAGGAATGACAAGAGGTGTTGGAAACAGGGGGAGACTCTGCCGGTGGCTCCCCAAGCCCAGCAGCTGACCTTTGCACCACATGCCAGCGGTTACCATGCAGCCTTACAGCCTTACAGGGGTGGGGACTGTTAGTGTCTCTGCTTCTGGGATTAAGAGCATGACGTTTAGCAAGCTGGAACTGTGGTGCAGAACAGAGCTGGGAGCTGAGCATCTAATAGCCAGTTCTCTTCCAGGCTTCTTGGGCAAATGCCTTTGCCATCTGTGGCTCACTTTCCTCATGTGTAAAATGGAGAGAACACCACCACCTGCCTTGTCACTTTTGGAGGAGTTGGAGAATGACGTGATAATGCGTATGTGGCCTTAGCATGGAGCCAGGCACTTAAGGGCTCGGTAGACAACAGATGATGCTATAATTTTATAGTCTGGCCTTGCACCCATCTGTGTCTTGACTCAGGGCTCCACGTTTCTGCCCCAAAGTGCTCACTATCAGACACTGACCCTGTATCAGCTGTGCTTCTCCCTCTGGTTAGTGGCACATTTCTTTCTTTCCCTTTTAGCAAAACTTGAAATATGTTTGCTTCCACTGGCTCCAGTTTCTCTCCTGCGCTCCCTCTTGCCCCTGGTCCTTCAGGCTTCTGCTCTGCACTTCCTGAAGCTGCTCTTGTGCTCAGTGGCCTCCTGGATGTGAAAACCAGTGATCAGGCCCGACAAGCCTCAGCTCGCTTGCCCTATTAGCATCGGCAGACTCAGTGGACCCCCGCTGGGACACAGCTTTGCCCTGGTTCCCTTCCTACCTCCCCGGCCTCTCCATCCCAGTCCCTGGATGCTTCCTTCTCCTCGCCCTGATGTCCCACTAGTCCGGTTCTGTCCTCTCTGCTCTCTTCTACACTTACTTGTGAGGAGGTTTCATCTGTTCTGGTGGCTTTAAACCACCTCTGCTCATGTTCTCACATGGAGCGCTCTGAATTCCAAACTTGATATCCAACTGGCTATCCAACAAGCATTTCAATTTAGCATGTCCACCCTGCGCTCTCTGATCTCCCCCACCTACTTGTCCTGCAGACGTCCCCACACAGTTTATGGGACTTGTGTGTGTATGTGTGTGTGTGTGTGTGTGTGTGTTCGTGTTCCACTCTGAAACCCAGAGTCATCCTTGACTTCCTGTTTTCTCTCAAACCCACATCCAGTCTGTCAGCAAATTCTGTGGGCTCTACCTTCACATCATGCCCAGAATCTATGCACTTGTCCCCACTTCCTGCTGTTGCCACTGTGGCCAGAGCCACTAGCATCTCTCACATGAGTTACCTCAGGAGTCCCCCGACAGGTCTCCCAGCTCCGCCCTTGCTCTCTTGGTTTGTTCTCCACACAGCACCAGAGAAGTCCTGTTCAAATGCAAGTCAGATTCCATCACTGCCCCATTCAAACCCTTCAGTGGCACTGGAGTGGAAGCTAAAGCCCTCATAGCAGCCTGCAAGGCCCTCACCAGCTTGTCCTGTTGCCTCTCTGGCCTTCTTTCCTACCACCCTCCCCCTGGCTTACTCTGCTCTGGTTCCACTGGCCTCCTGGCTGTTCCAGGGCGGTCCAGGCACATGCCTGCCACATGGCCTTCACACGCGCTACCCCCCTCCCGGAAAGCTCTTCCCCAGGATCTCCGCCTGCCTCTGGTCAGATCCCTGCTTCCGCTTGTCAAAGGGGTCTTCCCTGACCACCCAATTTAAATTGCAACCCTTCCTTGTTCTTCCTTCTGAGCAGCCTGCCTGCTTTCTTTTTCTTCTTAGCATGTGTCACCTGTAACATGTAATACACTTTACTTATCTTGTGTACCTTTCTGCCCCAATTGAAAACTCACTGGGACCATGGAGTTTTGTCTGTTTGTCCAGTGCTGCATCCCCAGTGCCTGGAACATGGAGGTGCTCAGTGCATGTTTGTTGATTGGGTGAATGAATTAGCCCTTTATACAGAGGCACGTTTGAGATAGTGCAGCGCTCTGACGTCTTTTATGAACAAGCGTGTGGTTGTCTCTGTACTGATTTCTGCTTAGTTCGGTGAACCCTGTGCCCCTTGTCACAAACCCTGATCTCTGTTCTCTTCCCAGCCCTGCTGTCCAGCCAGGTGCCTCTAAACCCTGTCCAGTGTGAGGAGAAGCCACTGCCCCCACCTGTGATCCAGCATGACACAGAGGCAGAGAAGCAGCTGATCCGGGAGGTGAGACCCCTTGTGGTGGAGGCCGGGAGGGCAGGTGGGGCTGAGCGGGGAAGAGCTGCTGCCTTGGCTGCAGGGGCCCAACTCATTTAACCTTCACCAGCATCCCTGGGGTTGATTCTGCAGTACCCCTCTTGAAGCTGAGAACTCTGAAGCTCAAAGAGCTGCCATGACTTGTCCAAGGACATACAGCTCCCAAGAGACCGAGCAGGATTTGAATTCAGGTTCCTGACTTGAGTGCCTGCCACCCCATCATTGCCTGAACAGGGAGAATAAGGAGGGCTGTGGGCGTCTCCAGGAGATATCTAGCTTGGTCCTCTGTCTTGGGAAACAGAGTCAAGAAGTACCGATACTCCAAAGGTGCAGGGAGATCCTGCCATGTGTGCATGCACGTGTATATGTGTGCATATGTGTGTACGTGTTCAGGTGCATGTGTGTGTGTGTGTTTGCTTGCTCTCAGTAATGGAAGAGTGGCCGTGGATCGGTTGATACACAGCAGGCTTCCTATGGGGATGGCTGGGCAAAGGCAGAGAAGTTGGAATAGAGAGAGGATTTGGTCCTCAGCAGGTGCCAACAAGCCTGAGGCTGAGAGCGGGGCATCCGGGTGGGCAGTGAGGAACCTCTCAGGCAGCCAGTTGACTGATGGGTAAGTGGGGTGTTGGCCTCCAAGAAAAAGCTTTCACCTGGGGTGCCTAGATCCTCTCACATGTGTGCCTTCCCAGCAACCCTGGGAAACAACAGGTCAGGGAGCACCTCAGTGTGCAGATATGGAATTGGTCCCTAGATGGGAGGAGAGCAGAGCCACCGAACTCCCACCTTAGGCTCTGTCCTGACTCTGGTCTCTGGAGGTTCCAGCCATTTGAAGGCTGCGTTCTGAGACCTGTCATGGAATTTGACATTTGACAGTCCTTTTAGGGCACCAGCTTTTTCCTGATGAAGAATATCATGCCAGGCGGGGACAGCTCTGCTGGGGCTGGGGCCTGGCTGTGTCCATAGCTGGGCCTCTGCCACTCAGCTGTCACCTCAGTTGGGATCACATCTGGGGCCCCGGAAGCCCCTTTCAGGCTGTGGGGGCTTGTGCCCAGCTCTGGGTGGCCAGAACAAGTAAGGCTTGGAGAGCTCAGTGCTGTGTGCTGGAGGGCTGAGGGAAATTGACCAGAGTCCCCAAGTGCTGCCCCTGTGACAGACAGAAGCTTTTACTGTTTGCTCTTGGGGAAGATCATGAGGAGTCTAGGAACTCAGCCAGTCACTCTGCCTTTTCACCTGCTGCTCTGGAGGCTCCTGGGACAGGGTCTGGGTGTCAGGTCCATCTCTGGGTCTCTGGGCCAGGCTCAGAGGAGGTGCTGGGAGGGAGGGGCCATTGGGGATGGCAGAGCACAGCACCACAAGAATGAGAGAAGGCATGCTTTTTGCTTTTTTTTTTTTACTTTTTTTTTTTTAATTGTGATTTGGATGAATTCACTTTCCATACAGCTGTTCACACACACGTTGTCTCATGACATTGACTACAATTTACCCCAATGCAACAGCTCCCCTCCCACTTCCTACCAATAGTTACCTCTTCCCTGTGTCCATTCCATGTACTCCTGCCCCCTGAGCTGTCTCCCTGTGCCTAAACAGCCCCTTTTTCTCCCATGATTGTTCTCTGCAAGGAGTGTATCTACCTCAGGTAAATGTTCAACTTTTATGCCTATGTTTTGTCTAGCTGGAAGCCACAAGTGTGGTCAGCCTGTCTACCCATCTATCCACCTGTATACCCATGTTTTCTTTCACTGACAATGCAGTACTGTATGTGCAAAAGAGTTCTTCTTTGTTGTCTGCACCTCCCATGTACCTCTCTGTCTTCCTCTTCCTCAGTGCCACCATGTTGATCACTCACATTTGGTACATTGCCCTTCTCTTCACCCAAATCAATACTTACCTCTACCTTATCTAACAGTGTTCCCTACCTTACCCTCCCACCTCTGGTAACCAACAAAGAAAATTTCCTTCCATATATCAACCGTTCCTTTACTTTTTTTTTTTTTTTT
>NW_006921618.1:5691991-5705565 GCF_000298275.1 Orycteropus afer afer | reverse complement strand
TTGGAAGCACATAAAAATTTAATTTTTAGAAGGTCCCAATCATCTGGTTTCTCTTCTGCTGTTTGTGTATTTTGGGTTATACTTGATAGTCTATTTATGCCATATATTAGGGCCCCTAAATTTGCCCCTAGTTTTGCCTTGAGGAACTCTATACTTTTAAGTTTCATATTTAAGTCTTTGATCCATCTGGAGTTTGTTTTTGTGTATGGTGTGAGGTACACATCTTGTTTCATTTTTCTGCAAATGGATCTCCAATTTTGCCAGCACCATTTATTAAACAGAGAAGGCATGCTTTTGGGGTTCAGAGTGGGAATGGAATCACATGGTGACCACAATAGGGGAAGGGCAGGTTGGTCAGGGCATGGGGTGGAAGTTTCCTTCCTAAGGATGCACTACTGGGGTCGGCAGGCACCCTGGCTATGCAGCAAGGCGGGCACTGCCTCCCTCTAATGGTCACAGGGAGAAGTGACCCTGTTCCAGGCTAGCAGTTCAGCGTTGGCCAAGGTTGCAAGGTCCTTCTGTCCTGAATGTGGTGTCGCCTGCCTCCTCCTTGTGGGGCAGCCTAGTGGACAATACATCCGAGTGTTGCCACCACCACCAGGTTTCTGTTTACTGACTCTGGAGTCTCTTCTGTGAGACAAGCTTTGTTGAGAATGTCTGTCCTTCGTTCCTCCCTGCCATTTGTTCATACTGAGCACTACTACGTGCCTGGAACCGTGCTTCCTTTCCTGTTCCAGAGTCAGCCAGAAAGCCCTGGACAAGGGGAGGAGGCCCCTCTGTGTAGAAAGGGAAGTGGGCTTGAAATTGGTTTAGCTACAAATCTAGGTGTGACAGTCTGAGCTTCAGCCTCCCTTCTGCACTGGAGGGATTTGGATGGTAGATTTCTAGGGTCTATCCAGCTTTTGAGGAGCTCTGGTGGTGTGGTGCCTAAGGCATGTGACTGCTAACCAGGTTCAAACCCACCAGCCACTCCTTGGAAGGAAGGTTGGGCAGTCTACTCCCCCCACTTTTTATTTATTTATTTATTTTTAATTGTGATTTGGGTGAAGATTTACAGAGCAAATTCACTTTCCATACAGCAGTTTACATATACTTTGTCTCAAGACATTGACCATAGTTTACCACAATGCAACAGCTCCCCTCCCACTTCCTCCCCATAGTTACCTCTTCCCAGTGGGCAATCTACTTTTGTAGTGATACTGCCTCGGAAACCCAAAGAGGGCTCCCTATGAGTTGGATCTGACTCGACGGCAGTGAGTTTGGTTTTTTTTTTTAAATCCATCTTTTGTTTCTACAAGTCCAATTCTTATGGACTCTGGCCTTGGGAAGGTTGTTTACGCCTATTTCCTGATCTATAGATTGGGTATAATGACATTCTTTCTGCCTGCTTACATAAAAAACTCAACTCACTGCCATCAAGTTGGATCCACATATTATAAGAGGCTGGAATGATGGATTGTCTTCTCATCCTTGGGTTGTGTAATGAGTACCAACCAGGAGTCAAGTGTCTGGGTTTGCACTCTAGCCACCCCTTCCCCAGTTAGTCATCAACAAGCATTTTCTGAGAACTCACTTGGTGCCAGTGCTGTGGCTGGAGATGTGGGACCAAGGGAAGGCCTTTTTTTAATTTTTTAATTTTTGGTATGTTTGTTTTAATATTGGAAGTCAGAGTGTCTGCTTGGTAGACTGTAGGGAACGATCTAGCACAGAGGGAGGAATCAGTGGTACAAGAAGGAGGTGGAAGATTGGAAGAGTAAAGTCCTCGAGTTGGGAGGGCTGGCCCCAGCTGGTTCATCCACTGCAGAGCTTTGGGGCTGACCTGCAGGTAGGCGGGAAGAGGTGGGGAGGATGAGGGGCTTCACATCTTACTGCTTCAATTTTTCCTGTGGGGTATGAGACCGGAAGTGTGGAGAGGAGTGGAGGCTGGCAGAGAGGGAGAGTGAAAGGGCTGTGGAGGTGTGCGGAGCCACCTAAAGACCTGCGTGGCATTTGGGGTCTCACATTTAAAGTGAGAACAGTCTGTGATGTCGCTGCGTGAGCATATGTGTGCATGTGTGCGTTCGTGTGCGTGTGTGTGTTTCCAGCCAGCTTTGCTTGGGGTACAGGTGTGGATGAGGTGAGGCCTGGGTTGTCAGGGCTCAGGACTGTCTTGGTGAAAACAGTGGCAGATGCTGGGGTGAGGAGTCCAGGGTGTCTGCTGAGGAATGAGTGTGGTACTGGACCCGAATTCTCAGTTGGGTAAGGAAGGAAGCAAAAGTGAGAGACAGTGAAAAGCTGGAAGTCTCAGTGAGGTCATTTAGAGCCGTGTGGTCCTGGGCAAGTCATTTAACCTCCTGCCCCAGTAGTACTACAGGCGTTGCCAAGAGGCTCCAGTGTATCTACCTGGGTTGCACAATGCACAGATACATTTAAGCTCTGATGGTGTTTGGCTGCTAATGGAACAGTTGGAGATTCAAGTCCACTTAGAGGAACCTGGAAGAAAGACCTGGTGATCTACTTCTGGAGCCATCAGCCATTGCAACTCTCTGGAGCATAGTTCTGATGCACATGGGGTCACCATGAGTTGGAGTCAACTCAACAGCAGCTGGTTTGGTATCCTCTTCTCTCTTTCCCAAGGACCTCTGGTGATGTAGTGGTTAAGGCATTTGGCTGCTAACCATAAGGTTGATAGTTCAAACCCACCAGCTGCTCTGAGGAAGAAAGATGAGACAGTCTGCTTCCATAAAGATTTACAGCCTTGGAAGCCCAATGGGGTCGCTATGAGTCAGAATCAACTAGACGGCAGTGAGTTTGATTCTTTCCCTCATGAAGAGCCTATGTTATGTTGTGTCCTCATAGAATCTTGGCCTGGTTCCCCACTGACTGAGGCATCTGGGAGGTGGCACCTGCCATGGGGCTGTCCTGCTCCAACTCCTGTCCCCTCCTGGCTTACTACAATGATGGAAAGCTGCGGTGTCTGTCAGCTGGGGCTCCAAACCACAGAGAGCTGCATGCCTGCAATTCATTCATAAATGCACTGCTGCCTCCTGACAGTATGCGCCCGGAGCCTGGATACTTTGTGTAGTCTTTAGCCTGCCAGTGCTGCCTGCTGCATTCAGTAGATAATTGTCAAGTCCCTATTCTGTGCCAGGCACTGAGGCCACCAGACAGGATGGTCATTCTTCTCTAGGAGTTCACATCTTGGTGGGAAGCCTGACACTAAACCTGTAATCCAGTAAAGACAGAAGGTAATGGAAGCTTCTGATATGAGCTAGGAAGAAGGCGATCAGGTGACAGTACTGTCCAAAGTCAGCAAAAATTGAGGTGAGGTCAGAGGGGTGGGCGTGGCTGGGTTGTCTGAGGACTCAAGGCCATGGCTGGCAGCTGAGATTTTATCCTGTCAATGTGGGAAGCCACTGACAGGTCCTAAGCAGGGCACAGACAGCTAACGGACATGTGGCTGCTGTGTAGAGAAAAGTGTGTGGGCAGGACAAGAAGGGAGGCAGGGGTCCAGATGGGAGGAGGCCGTTCAGACAAGAGCTGGTGGTGATAGCAAAGATGGAGAGAAAAGCTGATTAATGAAACTATTATGTCCTTGATGGATTGAGAGCCATTTGGTAAGAATTTATTTGCAGAAAGGTGTTTGTCATGTATTGTTGTGTGGAGAAAATGGGCTGCAAACAAATATGTGTCATATTAACTGGGTGCCATTGGGTTGATTCTGACTCCTGGTCACCCACCTGAGTCAGAGTAGTACTGTGCTTTGTAGGGTTTCGATGGCTGACTTTTTGGAAGCAGACAGCCAGGCCTTTCTTCCCAGGTGCCTCTGGGTGGACTTGAACCTCTGACCTTTTGGTTAGCAGCCAGGCACATTAACCATTTGCACCACTAGGAGACTCCACATGTATTATTAGCCCATTAAAAAATGCACAGAGAAAAGTTCAGAAAAGTCTTCCCCACAAGTAGTTATCCCAGTATTGTGTGGGTGATGTTAATTTTATTCTTTTGGCTTATTTCTATTTGCCAATTTTTGTACAGTTAATATGTATTGTTTGAATGGCTATGAAATGAACAGTGAAAGTTGTGTTTTGGCCTGAGGACGACATTCTGTCCCCCCGTGCATCCCCTCGCCCAGGAGTACGAGGAGCGTCTGGCCCGGCTGAAGGCCGACTACGAGGCAGAGCAGGAGTCCCGGGTCCGGCTGGAGGAGGACATCACTGCCATGCGCAACTCTTACGATGTGAAGCTGTCCACGCTGGAGGAGAACCTGCGGAAGGAAGCAGGTGGGCCATCTTGCTCTCCACCTCCTTTTAATAACAGCTGTTCACAGAGCACTTTGGGTGTGTACTAGGCTGAGTTCTGCTCAATGCTCACAATTGTTGTCACGGGTCATCGAGTCAATTCTGACTCATGGTGATCCCATGTGACAGAGTGGAACTGCTCCACAGGGTTTTCTAGGCTATAATCTTTTGTTTATTTAAATTTTTATTGTGATTTGGGTGAAAGTTTACAGAGCAAATTCATTTTCCACACAGCATTTCATACACATTTTGTCTCATGACATTGACTCAATTCCCCACAATGAAACAGCTCCCCACCACTTACTCCCCACAGTTACCTCTCCCCTGTGTCCTTCCCTCCCATGCACTTCTGCGCCCCCCCCCCACAACTGTCTCCCTGTGCACACACAGCCTTCTGTTCTCCCATGATTGATCCCTCCAAGGAGTGTATCTACATGATGTAAATGTTCAGCCCATATGTCTGTCTTTTATTTGGCTGGAAGCCATAGGAGTGAGTTCAATTCCAGACTTGAAGGGCAGCTAGGGGCCATAGTCTCAGGGGTTTCACCAGGCTCTATCAGACCAGCAAACCTCATCTTTTATATATATATAATTTTGAGTTTTGTTCCACATTGTTCTCCCACTCTATCCAGGATCTCCTACACAGGTCCCCCTCCGAGTGTTTAACAGTGGTGACTGGGCACCATCTAGTTCTTCTGGTCTCTTGGCCTTATAGGCTGAGGATTGCATAGTCTACCAGTCCCTTGGACTAATTGTTTCCATGTGTCTTTGGTTTTCTTCATTCTTCTTTGCTCTGGACGAGGAGAGAGACCCATCGTTGCATCTAGATGGCCGTTTGCAAGCTTTTAAGATCCCAGTCGCTACTTGCCAAAGTAGGAGGTGGAACAATGTTTTGTATAGTATGTTATGTCAATTGAGCTTGATGTCCCCCTGAGACCATGGTCCCGAGATCTAGGCTATGTTCTTTATGGGACCAGATCACTGGGTCTTTTCTCCTGTGGAGCTGCTGGGTGGATTTGAACTCCCAACCTTTCAGTTACCAGCCCAGTGATTAACCATTGCACCACCAGGTCTTCTTTAGTACTACAATTACCCCCATTCCATAGACAAGGAAATGGAAGCATAGGGAGGGTAAATAACTCATTCAAGGTCACACACATCAGTAAAATGGAACCAGGATTTGAACCAAGGGAGTCTGACCCCAGAGCCAGTGCTCTCACTCACAAGACTACATCCTGATGTTTGGCCACAGACTGGGCCCCAGCTCAAGAATCACTTAGAGTTGTGAAATACCACCCATGTTTTATAGGTGAGACCCTGCCCCGAGTTCCTGCATTTTCTGTAGTCTTTGTGAGCCTGTCTCATAGTAAGCGTTCAGTCGTGAGCGAGAACGTTTACCTTTCTGGAAGTTTTTGTCTTCTTTTTGACATTCTAGAATGTTCCATCATGCCGATATCATTCAAACACCCATGCTGCCAGGCAGCCCAGATTTCCTTGTACTCACCACCATATTCTAAAATCCAGTCTTGTGATGATGGTGATGATATTGGTAACATCATCACTACCATTTATTGGGCATCACTGGTGCCAGGTGCAATGTCAGGTGCTTTACCTGCAGTCCCTCCTTGTGCCCTCCCCACAATCCAGTGAGGTGAGGGCTCCCGTAATCCTCATATTACAGGTGTGGAACCAAGGCTTTGGGCAGTTCAGGCCACTGGTGAGGGAGCAGATGTTGTATTTCAGGGAAGGGAACATTGGGACTCTCTTAGTAGAGTGCCAGACACAGCAATAAGGAAATAGATGGGATGTCAGAGGAAGTGTAAAACCCCGTGAGGGGCAGTGCTGGTTCAAAATTCTCACCTTCTATGTGGGAGATCCAAAGAGCTCTGGTGGTGTAGTGGATAAGGGACTAGACTGCTAACCAGAAGGTCAGTGGTTCAAACCCACGAACTTCTCCATGGAAGGAAGACTGGGTGATTTACTTCTGTAAAGATTTACAGCCTCAGAAACCCAGTGGAGCTCGCTGAGTGGGAAACGACTCGATGGCAGTGAGTTTGGTTTTTTGGTTTATGTGGGAGATCAGGCTTGGTTTCTAGCCAGTGCATCTTGTGCACGGCCACCACCCTCTTTCAGTGGAGGCTGGAGTGTTGCTAGGATGCTGAACAGGATTCAGCAGTGATTCCAGACTAGGATGAACCAGGAAGGAGGCCTGGTGATCTCCTTCTGAAAATCAACCCATGAAAACGCTATGATCACAGCAGTTTAGTCCTGCTGTGCATGGGCCCTCATTAGTTGGGGCCAACTTGACGGCAGCTACAGCAACAGAGCCCCCCCCCCCCAAAAGAGGCAGGAGCACTAGGGAAGGGCTTAGGCGATCGTGGTCCTATCCAAGCTTGGAGGAGGATGCCACTTTCTCCAAGGATGAGGGAAGGGGTGCGTTCCAGCTTTTTTTGTCTTGTAGAGTGTCCACTCCAGTTCACTTTGACTATTTGGCTTTTGAGTGATTTCTATTGGGTCTGTAACTCTAACCTTCACCCACAGCATTCATTTAACTACTGTGGATCTAGTATATCCCATGGGCAAGAACCTTGAGCTGGGTACCCTGATGGGGGCACCAAGGGGCTTGGGTATGAAGTCTACCCCCCAGGAGCTCACAGCCTGGAAAGGTGACGTGACCCACAGGGCAGTCAGCTCATGTATTAAGAGCAGTCCCAAGAGCAGCATGGTCAGAGATGAGCACCTAATGGCTGGTGATCTCAGAGAATGGAGGGGTTATGGTAGGCTTCCTGGAAGAGGTGGAAAGAGGGAGTTCTGAATTCTGATGGGAGAGAGGAGAATGGGAATGTCCTAGTTGTACCCAGACTTGGTGGTGCTGAGAGCCTTTTATTCTTCATCTGGCCTCTTGCGGACAGTGGGCTTGGGGCCAGATTCCAGAGGAATGGTCCCTTCATTCTAACCCTTTAAAAAGCTAAGAAAATTCTCCACTTTCAGAGGCTATCCTGAAGGCGGAAGTACTCTACAAAGCCGAGGTCATGTCCAGGGCTGAGTTTGCCAACAGGTGCGAGTACTCACCTGCTTTCCAGTGCGAGGCAGGCTTTCAACCGGAGCCCATGTCCGTGCCCGGTCCTCAGCCCCAAGCAGAGGTCTCCCAGTCTGCGAGTTCTTCCCAGCTGGATGAGCCACCCAAGCTGCAGAGCTCCAAGTCTGAGATTTCGCTCACATCTGATGAGTCATCCACGCTCGAGGAAGTGTCCGTGTCCGAGGCCTTCCCTGGGCCCGATGAGCCCTCCAGCCTGGAATTCTCCATGCCCGAGGAGGAGTCCAAGAGCAAGTACTTCTCAGAAGAGTGTCTCAGCCATGCAGCCACCAGGCCTCTGCCAGAAGACGTGTGCTACCCCCAGGAAGAGGAACCAGAACTGACGCCCCTGGAGCTGCTGCCAGGCCTGCAGGACCCATTTGCTGAGCTGGAAGCCAAGCTGGCCAGGCTCTCCTCCACTGTGGCCAGGGCAGATGTACCCCAGGAGGACATACCCAAGGTCCCCGAGCAGGTAGATGACATCATGCTGAGCTAGGCTGGGGCTGGGGCATAGAGTCTCTGGGCCAGCACAGAGCTTTACCCCCTGCTGCTCCGGCACCAGATGTGCTACCTCCATCCACCATGCTGGCTCTGGTGGCCGGCTTGAGGCACTTGCATTCAGGGGTCTGGGAAAGGGAATCTCTGGCTAATTCTCAGTGAGTCAGTAGCAGAGTTGAGATCGAGATAGGAGGTTCTGCCAGGTGGGCACCTGCCCTGCTGACTGAGAGACACCTGTCTGGGGAGTTGGCTGAGTGGCCTGGTTATGCAGAGCATCCAGACCTGCAGAGCCCAGAGGGCCTTGGCCCTCCCCTCATGCACCTGCAGGCTCAGAGTGGAGAGCTGGGCTGGGGGCCTGTGCAAATGCAGCTACTTTCCACGAGCCCTAAGGGAGCCCTGGCTGTTGCCTGCCTCATCCTGCCCCTTTGTCCATTGTCTGCTCCCTTCTCAATCCTTTTTTTTCCCCCCTAAAAATTGTCTCTCTTTTCCTTTGTCTGCTGTCTGCTTTCCTTTCCTCTGTGTGTGTGTGTGTGTGTGTGTATAAGAGCACAAGCCTTTGAGTCAGGCAGACCTGGGTTCAAATCTCAGCTCTACTACTTACTTAGTTGTGTAAGGACCTCGGGCAGTTATCTCTCTGGGCATCTGTTTTTAAATCTATAAAATAGTGATGTTGCTACATACCTCACCTGAGACATTGTGGGTAACGCTCCTGACACATGGCAGGTGCTCAGAACATACCCTGTCTCCTCTCTCTCCCTCATTTCTTCTCTCCCCTGTTCTCTTCCCTCACCTCCTCGTTCCTTGATGTACATCCCCTCTCAGCAGAGACAAACGGGAGGAGAGCACCTTTTTTTCTCAAGAAAGCACAACAGTTCAGCACATGGGAGTGGGAGAAAGGGCTTTATGTTACCCACTCATGTGGAGAAAGACAATAGCCTGCCAGCATCCAGACTTGACCACTGGGCAGGCAGTGGAGTTTGTGCCCATTGCAGGCTCTCAGTAGAGGCAGTTAGAAGCATGGGAGTCCAGCATGACTCTGGCTTAAACCAACCCTCTCCCTGCCCCCCACCCCATTCTCCCTCAAACACCCTTCCCTGACAGATCTGCGGCAGCCCGGTGAGCCCAGTTCTGAAGCCAAGGATTAGGGGTGCCTCCCTGGTGGCCCTCTATGGTGGGAGGAATTATAGGTTCCTGTCTCCTTGTCCTCTGGACCTTGGCATCCTCAGCTACAAAACAGGGACAACACCCTGTTCCTAGACTTGTCACAGATGGCCATGGCAAAGCAATGCACAGGTCAGAGTAATGGCCTTTCCGGTGATCCCTGATGTTGCTCTCAGAGGCCCTCATGAGAGACAGTGCTTTCCAAACTTCCTTCAGCCTCAGACCCCTTGGTCTGAAGGAGGTATGCTGACAGAGGAGGACTGCAGGTCAGGGGGTAGGTTGTGTGGGGACCCTTGCTCATATACCCCACTTTTTTCTCAAGAAAGCACAACAGTTCAGCACATGGGAGTGGGAGAAAGGGCCTTATGTTACCCAGCCATGTGGATAAAGACAATAGCCTGCTAGCATCCGGACTTGACCACTGGGCAGGCAGTGGAGTTTGTGCCCATTGCAGGCTCTCAGTAGATGGTAGGTGGAGGGGCCCAGGAACCCCTGGCTGAGAGAGTGACATAGTGTGACCCACGCAATGAGGAGGAGCCCAGGGGAGGGCACCAGGCAGAGGGGACAGCAAGTGCAGAAGTCCTGTGGCTGGAAAGATCTCAACTTTCTCAGCAACAGGAAGAGGCCAGAGCGGCTGCAGGTAGACAGGGTGAGTGACCAGGATGAGGCTCTAGAGCAAAGCAGAGGCCGGTGCCTGGAGGGCACATGGGCTGAAAGAGAAGCTGGGTTTTACTACAAATGTGATGGGAAGCCAGAAACAGCTCCTCCAATCAGGGAAGGGATGCAGTCCATTTCTAGTTTAAGAAAATGGCTCTGGTTGCTATGTGCAAACTGGATTGGAGTGGGCAAGGGAAGCTGAGAGGCTGATTTGGGGGTTGTTGGTAGAAATGGAAACAGTAAGAAGTTCATGGGACATGTTGTATAACCGGGTGTCTCTGAGCCAGAGGTGGTCTGTGCCTGGAGGTGGAGGGGCTGAGACGTCCCCTTTGGGCTGAGGCCTCTGGGAGCTCGTCTCCAGGGCCCTGCCTGCCCCATCCCACCCCCATTGTGATTTCTCCCTGCTCAGGAGGCTGATCTAGCCCTGGAAGTGACCAAGGAGGTGGTGCCAGCAGCAGATCCTGGTGTGGAGGAGGTCGAAGCTGAGGTCCAGGTGGCCTTGGTGGCCCCAGCGCAGCCCCAGCTGGCTCTGGGAGACACGAGGCAGGAGAGCAAGGACGTGGACGTGGCAGCGCCACCTGCCATAGATCAGCAGCAGGTGCTCGCCCGGTAAGCACCAGGCCTGGGGCAGTGGGACCTGCAAGCAAGGCTAGTAGTAGCACCATGCCAGGCTCTGAGTGGGGGTGCAGATGGGTTCTCCCAGCCCCTGTTGGGCCTCACCCAGCTGCCCCTCCTGACGTGACTGAGGGACCCTCACAGCCCCCCGTTTCATCTCTATAAGTGCGGGGGCGGGGCAGAATGGTATAGTCAGATGGGGTGGGTTCTCCCTGGAAGCTGCACAGGCTGCCGCTAGCCACCTGATTTTGGTTGTGCACTCCCGATGCAGTGGCACCCGGCAGACGTGGAGAGACTGTTATCCGCTTGCCCACCAGCTTTCCCAGGTTCAAGTTTCAGGAATTTTGGAGTAGGTTGGTGCAAATCTTCAGGTTCCAACCAAGCTCCCAGTCCCTTGGCCCACCCTAAGGACACACCATCTAACACAGTCCCAGGGGTGCCTGGGGAGCTAGCCTTTCCTGACTTGCTGTGTGGTTTTGTGGAAGCCACTTAGCTTTGCTGAGCCTTGGTGCTCCTTCTGTAAATGAGAAGGATGGAAGCGCCAGCTCTGTGACAAATCAGCCGTGGCCAGCGCTTAGCCTCCTCCCAGCCCAGGAAAATCCGCCCTGCAGAGCACGTGGCCTAGAATCACCCCAGTCATACATGTTGCCTGAGAAAACAAGAGCATGACCCTGCTCTGCTGCAGGGACCAGTACCCATCAGCATTTGTAGAGGAAGAGAGTTAGCTTTGCTGGGACCACAGGAATCTCACCCTGTTGTTAGAAGCACCACTGTGGTGGGGATGACGGAGAGGCTGCGAGGCCAGCAGTTCTGGTTCTGACCCTACGCAAGCAGCTTCACTTCACTGAGCCTCAGTTTACTTCTCTGGGAAGTGGGCTTGTTGGCCGGATTCAGTGAGACAGTGCTTAACCCTGAGCCTGCTGGGCAGCAGGCACTCAGTGAAGAACAGGTATCGCCATGATTGCTTTCTCCTCTGTGCTGGCAGCTTGCAACTGTTGGAGCAGCAGGTGGTGGGCGGGGAGCAGGCCAAGAATAAGGACCTAAAGGAGAAGCACAAGCGGCGGAAGCGGTATGCTGACGAGCGCAAAAAGCAGCTGGTGGCAGCCCTGCAGAACTCCGAGGAGGATGGTGGGGATTGGATGCTGCTTAACGTCTATGACTCCATCCAGGAGGAAGTGAGGGCCAAGAGCAAGCTGCTGGAGAAGATGCAGAAGAAGGTGAGACCCTGGAGTTAGGCACCCCTGCTGCCCTTCTCCCCCGATCCCAGAGATCTGTGAGACCACCTCCCTCACACCCAGGCATCACTAGACCCTGTGCAGACAGCCAGGCAGGCCTTATCCACCCATTACCCAAACACTAAGTGCCTACTGTGTGCCATGCCCTACTCTGGATGCTGGTGACACAGCAGTGAAAGTGACAAATGTGTCCCTGCTGTCATGGAGTCCACATTCTAGTGGGAGTAGGTGTGTGTAATGAACACTCAAACATAAGACATAAGAACATATCTGGGAGTAATAGGGCTATTCAGAGAATACCGAGATAGGACTACTCTATTTTTATTTCTTCATTTTTATTAAAGTAGCAGTACATAAATCCTAAGTGCACAACTGGATGCACTGGAACTAACTGAACACACCCATGAAACTAGCACCCAGACCAAGCACTGAATGTTAGCAGAACTCCACAGTGCCTGGGGCTACCGAAGATGGACGCAGGGGAGTCCTTGAAAAAGTGATGACTTGAAGGGGGAACCTGGCGGGTAAGAGGGAGCCAAATGATCTGAGGGAAGAGTGTCCCAGGCAGAGAACAGCCAATGAGGAGATGAAGGTTAGTGCAGAAAATGCAGTTAGTGTGTCCTTTCTAGAGCAGAAATGTGGCTGAGCACAGGAAGTGAGGGCAAGAAAGAAGGAGAAGGCAGCTGGGCGCCCGTGATGGTCGGTTATATGTCCCTCTGCACTTCCTCTGGATGATGTCTCCCTTGGCATCCACAGCAGTCCTCCCCCAGCTCCCACCCAAATACTGGAAACCAAAGGACCTTGCCAAAGCATGCGTTTTGTCTGAGGATAAAGTCCATGCCCCTGACAAAGCATAATTTTTTTTTAAAAGTTGAAAACATGATTTCTATACAAATGTAAAATGAACATATGTCATAGATTTTGACCTCCTTAGTTAACTCATTTAAGATGTTAAAACCAATTCAAAGAGAATCTGAAGACTATGTATACACATACATACATACATATACATGCACAATCATGAAGGCTAAAATGCGTTTGCTAATTAACATTGGTTAATATCCTATCCTAAGGAGCTCTGTGGTGTCTAAGGCATTTGACTGCTAACCAGAAGTTGGTGATTCAACCTCACCGCAATGGATGTCAGAAGAGACTCTGAAACTTGCCCTTGAGCAGAGAGTAGCTAAAGCAAATGGAAGAATTGACAAGATAAAAGAACTGAACAGAAGATTTCAAATGGCAGTTCAAGAAGGCAAAATCAGTTATTATAATGAAATGTGCAAAGACCTGGCGTTAGAAAACCAAAAGGGAAGAACATTCTCAGCATTTCTCAAGCTGAAAGAACTGAGGAAAAAAATTAAGCCTCAAATTGCAATATTGAAAAACTCCATGGGCAATATGTTGAATGATGCAGGAAACATCAAAAGGAGGTGGATGGAATACACAGAGTCACTGTACCAAAAAAAATTGGTAGATGATCATCCATTTCAGGAGGTGGCATGTGATGAAGAACCAATGCTATTGAAGAAAGAAGTTGAAGCTGCACTGAAGGAATTGGTGAAAAACAAGGCTCCAGGAATTGATGGAATACCCACTGAGATGTTTCAACAAATGGATACTGCGCTGGAGGCACTCACTTGGCTATGCCAAGAGATTTGGAAGACAGCTACCTGGCCAACTGACTGGAAGACATACATATTTGTATCCATTCCAAAGAAAGGTGATTCCACACAATGTGGAAATTATCAAACAATATCATTAATGTCACATGCAAGTAAAATCTTACTCAAGATAATTCAAAAATGGTTGCAGCAGTATATTGACAGAGAGCTTCCAGAAATGCAAGCTGGATTCAGAAGAGGACGTGGAATGAGGGATATCATTGCTGATGGCAGATGGATCTTGGTTGAAAGCAAAGAATACTAGAAAGATGTTTACTTGTGTTTTATTGACTATGCAAAAGCATTCAATTTTGTGGATCATAACAAATTGAGAAGAATGGGAATTCCAGAACACTTAATTGTACTCATGAGGAACCTGTACATAGACCAG
>NW_006921618.1:5683454-5689201 GCF_000298275.1 Orycteropus afer afer | reverse complement strand
CATTGTGGTAAACTGTGGTCAATGACATGAGACAAAGTATATGTGAACTGCTGTATGGAAAGTGAATTTGCTCTGTAAATCTTCACCCAAATCACACACACACACAAAGACTGTAGTCTGCAATATGGATTATACCTCAATATAAAGAGAACAAAAATCCTCACAACTGGACTGATAAGCAGCATCACGATGAGTGCAGAGAAGACTGAAGTTGTCAAAGACTTCATATTGCTTGGTTCTACAGTGAACACCAATGGAAGCAGCAATGGAATCAGACATCATATAGCATTGGGCAAATCTGCTGCAAGGGACCTCTTTCAAGTGCTGAAGAGTAAAGATACCTCCCTGAAGACTAACATGTGCCTAATCCAAACCATGGTATTTTCATTCACCTCTTATGCATGTGAGAGCTGGACAATGAATAAGGAAGACTGAAGAAGAGTTGATGCTTTTGAGTTGTGGTGGTGAAAATGCTGAAAGTACCATGGACTGCTAAAAGAACTAACAGATCTGTCCTGGAAGGAGTTCAGCTGGAATGCTCCTTGGGAGCAAGAATGGCCAGACTTTGTCTCACCTACATTGGTCATGTTGTCAGAAGGGACCATTCTCTAGAGAAGGATGTCCTTCTTGGTAAACTGCAGGGTCAACGAAAGAGGGGAAGACCCTCCACAAGATGGATTGACACAGTGACTGCAGCAATGGGCTCAGGCATAGTAGGGATCATGAGGCTGGCACAGAACTGGGCAGTGTTTTGTTCTGTTGTATATATGAGTTGTTATGAGTCAGAGATGACTCAACGGCACATAACAACAACAGCAACAACAATTCTGTTCCACTGGTGTCTGTTGTTGTACCAATACTAGGCTTTTTCCACTATGGTGCCTCACAGGGAGTGTGAGGCCTCCTACTTTGTTCTTCTTTAGTAGTGCTTTGCTTATGTGAGGTCTCTTTCCTTTCCATATAAAATTAGTGATTGATTTTCCCATGTCCTTAAAAGATGTTGATGGAATCTGGATCAGGATTGCATTAAATCTATAGATTGCTTTGGGTAGTATTGACATTTTCGCAATGTTCAGTCTTCCTATCCGTGAGCATGGTATATTCTTCCATTTATGTAGGTGTCTTATAGTTTCAAGGAGCTCTAGTGGTACAGCGGCAAAGGTATTGGCTCTAACCAAAAGGTCAGAAGTTTGGGCCTTGCAGCTGCTCCATAGGAGAAAGACAAGGTAGTTTGCTTCCATAAAGATTTGTAGCCTTAGAAACTGTACATGGTTACTGTGAGTCAGAATTAACTTGATGGCAGTGGCTTTGGTTTGGTCTTAAATTTCCTATAGTGGTGTTTTGTAGTTTTCTTTGTATAGGTCTTTTGTGTCCCTGGTAATATTTATTCCTAAGTATTTCATCTTTTGACAACTACTGTAAATGGTCTTGTTTTCTTTACTTCCTTTTCACAGATCTCTTTGTTGATGTATAGGAATCCAACTGACTTTTATAAGTTGATCTTGTATCCTGAGGAGCTCTGGTAGCATAGTGCCTGAGGCACTTGACTGCTTACCAGAAGGCTGGCGGTTCAAACCCACCAGCCACTCCTCGGAAGTAAGGTTGGGCAATCTACTTCTGTAGTGATACTGCCTCAGCAACCCAAGGAGGAGTTGCTATGAATCGAATGGTACATAACAACAACAACTTGTATCCTGCCACTTTGCTGAATCTTTCGAGTAGTTTTCTTGCTGAGTCTGTTGATTTTTCTAAACACAAGATCATATCATCTGGAAATAGAGATAGTTTTACTTCTTTTTTGCCCATTTGTATGCCTTTTATTTCTCTTTTTCTGGCTAGGACTTCCAATACAGTGTTGAAAAGAAGTGGTGATGGGGGCAGTCTCTCTCCATTGAGAATAATGTTTGCCTGTTTATAATTTTGAGGAATTTCCCTTCTATTCCTATTTTACTGAGAGTTTTTATAAGAATGGGTGTTGGATTTTATTAAATGCCTTTTCTATCTCAGTTGATAAGATCATGTGGTTCTTTGCTTTATTTATGTATGGATTATGTGGATTGTTTTTCTAATGTTCAACAATCTTTGCATAACTGGTATGATTCCTACTTGGTTATGATGTATTATTTTTTTTTCCAATATATTGTTGGATTCTATTGGCTAGGATTTTGTTGAAGATTTTTGTGTCTATATTCATGAGGGATATTGGTCTGTAAGGAGCTCTGGTAGCGTAGTGCCTAAGTCACTTGACTGCTAACCAAGAAGGCTGGCGGTTCAAACCCACCAGCCACTCCTCGGAAGGAAGATGGGGCAATCTACTTCCATAGTAATACTGCCTCGGAAACCCAAGGAGGGGTCACTATGAGTCAGGTCCTACTCGACAACACATAACAACAACAACAACATTGGTCTGTAATTTTCCTTTTTAGTGGTGTCTTTGCCTGGTTTTGGTATCAGGGTTATGCTTGCTTCACAAAATGAACTTGGGAGTATTCCGTCCTTTTCTCTGTTCTGTAATAGTTTGAGTAGGATAGGTATCAGCTCTTCTCTAAATGTTTGGTTGAATTCTCCAGTGAAACTGTCTGGACCAGGACTTTCATTTTGTAGGTAATTTTTTTATGACCCATTCAATATCTTCTTTCGTTATGGGTGTGTTCAAATTTTCTACCTTAGTAGTCTGTGTTAGTTTAGATAAGTACTGTGTTTTTAGTAATCTGTCCATGTCTTCTAAGTTTTCAAATTTGTTGAGTACAGTTTTGTACTATCCTGATTTATGCTTTTTATTTCAGTTGGTTTTGTTGTAATGTCACCCATTTAATTTCTTATTTGTGTTATTTGCATCTTCTCCTTCTCTTCCTTTGTTAAGTTGGCCAGTGATTGGTCACTTTTATAAATCTTAAAGAGCCAACTTCTAGTCTTATTGATTAATTTTATTGTCTTTCTGTTTCCTGTTTCATTTATTTCTGCTTGAATCTTTGTTATTTATTTTCTTGAGACTGGAAGCTTTTTTTTTTTTTTGCTCTTCTTTTTCTACTTGTTGGTGATGTTGAGTTAATGTGTTAATTTTGACTCTTCTTTTTTCTTTTTTTAGTTATGATTTTGGTGGAAGGTTACAGAGCAAGTTTGTTTTCCATTCAACAGTTCATACACATTTTGTTTTGTGATACTGATTGTAATGCCTATAATGTAACAGTTCTCTTCTCACTCCTTCCTGTGTTTACCTTTTCCCTGTGTCCTTCTTTCCTGTGCATTCCTACCCTCTGAGCTATCCCCCTGTGTGAATGATCTTCCATGGTTGATTGTTCTAAGGAGTGTACCTGTAGTGTAAATGTTCTTCTTGTAGGCCTGTCTATTGTTTGGCTGGAAGCCATGGGAATGAGTTCAATTCCAGGCCCCAAAGGTGACTAGGGGCTGTAGTCTCAGGGGTTTCACCAGTCTCTGTCAGATCAGTAAGCCTAGTCATTTTTATGATTTTGAGTTTTTGTTCTACATTTTTCTCCCACTCTATTCAGGATTAACTATTTTCATTTCTTTCCAAGTGGTTGACAGAGGTAGCTGGGCAACATCTAGTTCTTCTGGTCTCAGGGTCACATAGGATGAAGTTCACATGATCTGCCAGTCCCTTGGACTAATTGTTTCCATGTGTCTTTGATTTTCTTCATTCTTCTTTGCTCCAGAAGATGAGAGACCAATTGTGCACCTTAGGTGGCTGCTCTCAAGCTTTTAAGACCCCAGTCACTACTCACCAAAGTAGGATGTAAAACAGTGTTTTTGTGTAGTATGTTATGCCAATTGAGCTTGGTGTCGCCTGTGACCATGGTTCAGAGCCTGCAGGCCCAGTGACTCACTGCCTCAAGGTGTTTGGCTGTGGCTAAGAAGTTAACATAATTTTGCCCCCTATTAGCTCTATTCTATATTTAGACATTCTTAAAACAAAAAATACCAAATGTAGAAATGTCTGCCAGACTCTTTCTTCCTTTCTGATGTGTGCCTTTATCACCCTAAATTGCCCTCTGAGGACTACTTTTGCTGTGTCCTAAAGATTTTAGTATGTTCTGTTTTCATTCTCATTTGATTCAAGGAGGGTTTTTTGGTTTTTTTTTTTTTAAATTTCATTTTGTATTCTTCTATTACCCAGTACTTTTTAAGGAGGTTGTTATTCAGTTTCCATGTGTTTTATTTATTTCCTTGATCTTCCTACTGTTGATTTCTAATTTTATAGCATCGTGATTGGAGATGGTACTTTGTCAGGCCAGTCGACAGTCCACAAATCCTTTTCTCCTTATTTGCTGTTTTCATTCAAGTTCTTCTTCTTTTGTTGTTGTTGTTAGGTGCCATTGAGTCATCTCTGATTCATGGTGACCCTATGTACAGCAGAATGAAATGCTGCCACATCCTATGCCAGCCCCACGATCCTTGCTATCTATACCTGAGCCCATCATTGTAGCCACTGTGTCAGTCCATCCTGTTGAGGGCCTTCCCCTTTTTCATTGACCCTCCACTTTACCAAGCATTATATCCTTCTCCAGGGAATGGCCCCTTCTTACAACATGATCAAAGTAGGTGAGATGATACCTGACCATTCTCACTTCCAAGGAGCATTGTGGCTATACCTCTTCCAGGACAGATTTGTTAGTTCTTTTAGTAGTCCATGATGGTTTCAGCATTCTTAGCCAGCACCACAACTCAAAAGCATCACCTCTTTTTCAGTCTTCTTTATTCATTGTCCAGCTCTCACATGCATATGAGGCAACTGAAAATACCATGGCTTATGTCAGGTGCACCTTAGTCTTCAGGTTCTTCTGCTAGTTGGTATTCAATCCATTTCTTTATCTTTCCCTTTGAAGCTCAGGGTCCCAGGATTCTCCCCTGTGTCTATTATTTTCTCATTTCTTTACTGTAGAGAGTCTGTGTAGCTTATCTGGCTATTCTGCCATTTTGCTGGAAGTCCCTGGAGAGAGTTTTTTTCCCAGCTGAAATGCTTTTATTTTTTCTGATGTGTAGCTTTGATGCATATATCTGTTACTTCCTATTCATTTTGTAATTTTTTTTTTTTTCTGGTTTATCAGTAACAGTTGTTTCCAGAGGTGAAGGTTCTGGGTTAACTAGATTCATTTGTTTAATAGTATGCTTTTCTGTCCATATTGTGAGATACCGTTTTAAATGGACATCTGTATTAGTTCCTATTGCTACCATAACAAATAACTACAAATTTGGTTGCTTAAAACAATGTAAATTTATCATCTCCTATTCTGTAGCTCAGAAGTCCAGGCATAGTATTGCTTCGGCTGGTTCCTCTGCTTAAATATTCACATTCACATAATAGAAATCAAGGTATCAGCAGGGCTATATTCCATATTGGATGCTCAGGGAAAGAACCCTTTTCCATGCTCATTCAGATTGGCTGATTGAATTCCATACATTTGTAGGACTGAAGTCCCCATTTCAATGCTGGCTGACAGCTGTGGGTCATTCTTGACTTCTAGAGGCCACCTCCACCACTTACCTGTCAGTTTATCATACTGTGGTGGCTTGTGTGTTGCTGTGATGCTGGAAGTTATGCCACTGGTATTTGGAATGCCAGTAGAGTCACCCAGGGTGGACAAGTTTCAGCAGAGCTTCCAGACTAAGACAGACTAGGAAGAAGGAAGAGATGGTTCACTTCTAAAAAAGTAGCCTCTGACTTCCAGCCAAATAAAAAATAGGTGTATGGGCTGAACATTTACATCAGGTAGATACACTCCTTGGAG
>NW_006921618.1:5680528-5683114 GCF_000298275.1 Orycteropus afer afer | reverse complement strand
GTCTAATATAGTGCTGGAAGATGTGCCCCTCGGGTAGAAAGGCATTCAAAATGCAACTGGGAAGAGCTGCTTCCTTGAAGTAGAGGCAACCTTAATGATGTAAAGGGAGTAAAACCTTTGGGATCTTGATTGGCATGACTCAAAATGAGAAGAAGCGGCTGCAAACATCCATTACTAATTGGAAGGTGGAATGTAGGAAGTATGAATCTAGGAAAATTGGAAGTTGTCAAAATGAGATGGAGCACATAAAGATCAATATCCTAGGCGTTAATGAGCTGAAATGGACTGGTATTGGCCATTTTGAATCAGACAGCCATATGATCTATTTTGCCGGGAATGACAAATTAAAGAGGAATGGCATCACTTTCATTGTCAAAAAGAACATTTCAAGATCTATTCTGAAAGCATAGTGCTGTCAGTGATAGGATAATATCCACACACCTTCAAGGAAAACCAGTTAATACAACTGTTATTCAAATTTATGCACCAACCACTAAAGCAAAAGATGAAGAAATTGAAGATTTTTACCAACTTCTGCAGTCTGAAATTGACCAAACATGCAATCAAGATGCACTGATAGTTACTGGTGAATGGAATGTGAAAGTTGGGAACAAAGAAGAAGCATCAGTAGTTGGAAAATGTGGCCCTGGTGATAGAAATGATGCCAGAGATCACCTGATGGAATTTTGCAAGACCACCTACCTATTCATTGCAAATACCTTTTCAACAACATAAATGGTGACTATACATGTGGACCTTACCAGGTGGAATACACAGGAATCAAATTGACTACATCTGTGGAAAGAGGTGATGGAGAAGTTCACTATTATCAGAACAAGGCCCTTGCTTACGTGCGGGTTTAAATTGAAGGTGAAGAAAATTAAAACAAGTCCAAGAGAGCCAAAATGCAACCTTGAGTATATCCCACCTGAAATGAGAGACTGTCCCAAGAATACATTTGATGCATTGAACACCTGTGACCAAAGACCAGACAAGTTGTAGGATGACATCAACATCATACATGAAGAAAGCAAAAGATCAAAAGACAGGAATGGAAGAAAAGACCAAAGTGGATGTTAGAAGAGAGTCTGAAACTTGCTCTTGAATGGGGAGTAGCTAAAGCAAATGGAAGAATTGATAAAGTATAAGAGCTGAGCAGAAGATTTCAAAGGGCAACTCAAGAGGACAAAGTTAAGTATTACAATAAAATGTGTAAAGACCTGGAGTTAGAAAATCAAAAGGGAAGAATATGCTAAGCATTTCTGAATCTGAAAGAACTGAAGAAAAAAGTGAAACCTCGAGTTGCAGTATTGAAAGATTCTATGGGCAATATATTGAATGATGCAGGAAGCATCAAAAGAAGATGGAAGGAATACACAGAGTCACTGGACCAAAAAGAATTGATTGATGTTCAACCATTTCAGGAAGTAGCCTGTGATCAAGAAGTGGTGGTATTGAAGGAAAAAGCCCAAGCTGCACTGAAGGAACTGGTGAAAAACAAGGCTCCAGGAATTGATGGAATATCCATTGAGATGTTTCAACAAACAAATGCAGTGCTTGAAGTGCTCACTCATTTATGCCAACAAATTAGGAAGACAGCTACCTGGCCAACCAACTGGAAGAGATCCATATTTGTGCCCATTCCAAAAAAAGGTGACCAACTGAATGTGGATATAATAGAATAATATCATTAATATCACATGCAAGCCATATCATGCTGAAGATAATTCTAAAGTGTTTGCAGTAACATTTCGACAGGGAACTGCCAGAAATTCAAACCAGATTCAGAAGAGGACATGAAACAAGGGATATTGCTCATGTCACATGGATCTTGGCTGAAAGAAAAGAATACCAGAAAGATGTTTACCTGTGTTTAATTGACTATGCAAAGGCATTTGACTGTGTGGGTAACAAATTATGGATAACATTGAGAAAAATGGGAATTCCAGAACACTTAATCATGCTCATGAGAAACCTGCACACAGACCAAGAGGCAGTTGTTCAAACAGAGCAAGGGGTTACTGCATGGTTTAAAATCAGGAAGGGTGTGCATCAGGGATGTATCCTTTCACTGTACTTAGTCAATCTGTATGCTAGGCAAATAATCTGAGAAGCTGGACTATATGAAGGGAACGCAGCATCACGATTGGAGGAATACTTGTTAACAGCCTGTGATATGCAGATGCTACACCCTTGCTTAGGGAAAGCAAAGAAGACGTGATGCATTTACTGATGAAGATTAATGACTACATGTAGCTGCCACTATGGATTACACTTCAACATAAAGAAAAGAAAAATCCCCATAACTGGACCAGTAAATGACTTCACAATAAATGGAGAAAAGATTGAAGTTGTCAAGGATTTCATTTTACTTTGAATCTATAATCATCACCCACTGAAGCAGCAGCCAGGAAATCAGACAATGTACTTCAGTAGGCAAATCTGCTGCAAAAGACTTCTTTAAAGTGTTTAAGAGCAAAGATGTCACTTTGAAGACTAAGGTGCTCCCGACCCAAGCCAAGGTTTCTTCACTAGCCTCGTATGCATGTGACAGCTGGGCAGTGAATAAAGACAACCACGGAAGAA
>NW_006921618.1:5677462-5680278 GCF_000298275.1 Orycteropus afer afer | reverse complement strand
GGGGGAGAAATATGCTTGGTAAGGTGGAAGGTTAGCAAAAAAGAGGAAGTCCCTCAAGGAGATAGATGACACAGTGGCTGCAAGCATAGACTCGAGCATGGCCGCAATTGGGAGGGTGGCGCAGGACCGGGCCGCGTTAGGTTCTGCTGCACGTGAGGTTGCTCTGAGTCCTGACTCAGCAGCCCCTAACAACAGAGGCCACTGACATTCACTGGTTCATGGACCCTTCAAACACGGCAGGGGTGGGTTCAGCCCCACTCCTGCTTTGGACCTGCCTCTACTCCTGCCTCATCTCGCTGATGCATCTCCTCTGTCATGTCTCTGGTGCCACGCCTCTCTTACTTCCTCTTCTGCTTTTGAAGGCCCATGTGATTACATTGCTTTCGTTGGACAATCCAGGATAATCTCTCTATTTTAAGGTCAACTGATTAACAACATGAATTCTATTTGCAAAGTCCCTTTACCATGTAGGGTAGCGTATTTATGGACGTAACACCAGGGGGTAAAGTTGATGGAGGCCGCAGTTCTGCCAACCACAAGCTTATTTTGGGGGGAGATGGGGTGAGTGGGAAGGGGTCATAAAACTCCTGCGGGAAAGAGAAAAAAAATGACAAAAAACACTGTCTTTCGTGAATTCTCTCATTTCTGCAGGACTTTTAATTTCCACTTCTATGTGTCCTCTTCTCCCCCAGAAGCAGTGCCTTCCATCCATGACCGCTGCAGGGCTGCACACCTTCAAGTCTCCTTTTTTTTTTTTTTTATCTTTCAGTATCCCAACGTCAGGTTCTAGACCTGTTCTCAGTGTTTTGCACTAAGAGTTGAACTTTCATGGTTTCCTGTGTTCTGGCCATTTATATCCCCCCGTTGTGGGCTCAAGAACTTTCTCTCCTGGCCTTGGGTGTTTATTTCTCTCCTTACATGTAATTTGAAGCTTCTTGTGTTCTCTTTTATCATGCTGCAAGCTTGGGCTAAGGGTGGTTTGGTTTTCTCTCCTTGCTCTGTGTGTTTTTCTGGAGGATGTCTATA
The DNA here is from genome assembly GCF_000298275.1 of Orycteropus afer afer. Taxonomy (NCBI): domain Eukaryota; kingdom Metazoa; phylum Chordata; class Mammalia; order Tubulidentata; family Orycteropodidae; genus Orycteropus; species Orycteropus afer. The sequence continues at coordinate 5,679,252 of NW_006921618.1, read as the reverse complement.
GATTCAGATTTAGCTTTCAGTACTCTTAGGTACCCAGAACTCTGTATTTTTGTTGTTGTTGTTGTTATGTGCCATCGAGTTGGCTTCAACTCATAGCGACCCCTCCTTGGGTTTCTGAGGCAGACTCACTACGGAAGTAGACTGCCCAACCTTCCTTCCGAGGAGTGGCTGGTGGGTTTGAACTGCCAGCCTTCTGGTCAAGTGTCTCAGGCATTATGCTACCAGAGCTCCTTTTTTTTTTTTTTTTAATACAAGCAAATACATGTGTGTATATCCTTCCCCTACTTAGGTAAAGCTTATAGTACACACTTACTTTCATGCAGCTTTTTTTTCACATAACTATTTGGGGGAGTCCTTGGGTCATGCAAACAGTTAACATGCTCAGCTGCTAACAAAAAGGTTGGGGGTTCTAGTCTACCCAGAGGTGCCTCAGAAGAAAGGCTTAGGAATCTCCTTCCCAAAAAATGTGTCCCTGAAAGCCCTGAGCAGCACAGGCCTGCTCTGACACACGTGGGGCCGCTGTGGGCTGGGGTGACGCAGGAGCAACTGGACGTAACCTAAAAGTCACTCCACAGCAGTATGTGTGGATAATTCTCTCCTCCTCCCTTTTTTTTAACATGTATTAACTCATTTATTTATTTATTAAGAGGATTTATATGTTTTTATTACTGTGTGCACATTTTTAGGTGAAGTTTCTTTTTTTTTTTAAACATTTATATTGTGCTTTAGGTAAAAGTTTACACAGCAAATTAGTTTTCTATTCAATAATCCAAACAAATTGTTCGTGACATTGGTTGCAATTTCTGTAACGTGTCAGCCCTCTTTCCATTTCCTCCCTGGGTTTCCTGTTTCCATTCGTCTGTTTTCCCTGTCCCTCCTTGCCTTCTGATGTTTGTTTTTGGGCAAATGTTGCCCTTTTGGTCTCGTATAGTTGATTGTTGTAAGAAGCATATTCCTCGTGGGTATTATTGTTTTATAGGCCAGTCTATTATTTGGTTGAGGGGAGGCCTCTAGGAGTAATTTAGGTAGAATGGTAAATTAGGGCAGTAGTTTTGGGGTGCCTCCCTCCAGTCTCTATTAGACCGGTAAGTCTGGTCTCTTTTTATGAATGGGAGCTTTGTTCCACAGTTTTCTCCCATTCTACCCACAACCTTCTCCTGTGTCCTTGGTCACAATGGTTGGTGGTGGTAGCTGGGCACCACCTGGATTTTTTGGTCTCAGGCTAGAAGAAGCCGTAGTTCGTGCGGCCATGAGTCCTGTGGACTATTTGCTTCCTTGAGTTTTTGGTTTTATTCACTTTCCTTTACTATGGGCGGGAAGGGACCAATAGTTGTATTTTAAGTGGCTGCTCTCTAGCTTTTAAGACCCCACACACTACTCACCAAACTAGGATGTAGAACATTATTGTTATGAGCTATGCTGTGCCACTTGATCTAGATATCCCCGATACTGTGATCCTTAGCCTTCAAGCCCAGTACCTCAGTCCTGCAAGATGTTTGGCTGTGTCTAAGAACTTTCCAAAGCTGTACCTCCTATGTGATTTATTATACATATGACTGCATATGTTGTTGTTGTTGTTAGGTGCCATCGAGTCATTTCCGACTCGTAGTGACCCCATGCACAGCAGAACGAAAGACTGAACGATCCCGCGCCAGCTCCATGATCCCTGCTATACTTGAGCCCATCATCACAGCCACCATGTCAATCCATCTCCTTGAAGGCCTTCCCCTCTTTCGTCGACCCTCCACCCTACCAAGCATGACATCCTTCTCCAAGGAATGGTCCCTTCT
>NW_006921618.1:5663698-5674727 GCF_000298275.1 Orycteropus afer afer | reverse complement strand
TCCATTTCATTTTTTACAACTTCCAATTTTCCTAGAGTCATACTTTGTACATTCCATGTTCCAATGATTAATGGATGTCTGCAGCTGTTTCTCTTCAATTTGAGTGGTGCCACATCAGCAAATGAAGTTCTCGAAAGCTTTACCTTATCCATATGCGTAAGACTAGGTTTACTCTGATGATGCAGCTCTTTCCCAGTCCTGTTTTGAGAGCCTTGTGACCTAACCGGACTATTCATAAAGTTGTGCGGTAATGTATCAGACAGTGTTTCTTTGCTCTTCATAAGGTTTTCCCTGGCCAATTCTTTGAGAAGTGGATGGCCTCTTCCTTCTACCTAGCCTGTCTCACTCTGTAAGCTGGACTGATGATACCTGTGCACCTTATGCATCCCGCTGGGTTTGAAACACCAGTGGCTCAGCCTGAAACTCACATCAACACGTCACCACGGTAGGACAAACCAACAGACAAGTTTGTCTCCCTGTTGGAAACCTCTCCTACCACCCTTACCTGGGTCCCTGTGGCTGACTGCATATGCAGCATATACAAATATGTAAATAAAAATATCCACAACCACACCTATATGTGTACGTGAGTGTAGTCCCGTACAACTGCCCCACCTAGTTAGCATACATATCCACTTACAAATTATTGTTTGTTACTGCTGTTGTTGCACCCTCATTCCTTTTTACTGCTACATAGTACTCCATCATGAAATGTATAATTTTTTATTCATTCTTTTCCTAATGGACATTTCAGTTGTTTCCAATCATTTTCTATTATAAAGAGCACTATGCTGACTCCTCGCTTATGGACTATCTCCTTATCTGAAATTTCATTATGTTGCTGTTGTTAGGTACCATCAAGTCATCTCTGACTCATAGAGACCTTATGTACAATAGAGTGAAACACTGCCCAGTCCTGTGCCAGCCTCACAATCCTTGCTATGTCTGAGCCCATCATTGCAGGCACTGTGTCAATCCATCTCATTGAGGGCCTTCCCCTCTTTCATGGACCCTCCACCTTACCAAGCATGATATCCTTCTCCAGGGAATGGTCCCTTCTGACAACATGAGCAAAGTAGGTGAGACAATGTATGGCCATTCTTGCTTCCAGGGAGCACTCTGGCTGAATTTCTTCCAGGACAGATTTGTTAGTTCTTTTAGCAGTCCATGGTACTTTCAGCATTCTTCACCAGCACCACAATTCAAAAGCACCAACTCTTCTTTGGTCTTCCTTATTCATTGTCCAGCTCTCACATGCATAAGATGCGATTGAAAATACCATGGCTTAAGTTAAGCACACTTAATCTTCAAGAAGACATCTTTGCTCTTCAGTACTTGAAAGAGGTCTTTTGCAACAGATTTGCCCAGTGCAGTATGTCATCTGATGTCTTGACTGTTACTTCTATTGGTGTTGATTGTAGAACCAATATGAAGTCTTTGACAACTTCAACCTTTTCTCCATTTATTATGATGCTGGTTATTGTCCAGTTGTGAGAATTTTTATTCTCTTTATATTGAGGTGTAATTCACACTGCAGAATGTAGTCTTTAATCTTCATCAGTAAATGCTTTAAGTCATCCTCACTTTCAGCAAGCAAAATTGTGTCATCTGTGTATCTCAGGTTGTTAATGAGTCTTTCTCCAATCCTGATGCCACATTCTTCTTCACGTAGTCCAGCTTCTCGGATTATTTCCTTAGCATACAGACTGAATAAGTATGGTAAAAGGATACAACTCTTGATGCACTCCCTTCCTGATTTTAAACCATGCAGTATCTCCTTGTTCTGTTTGAACAACAGCCTCCTGGTCTATGTACAGGTTCTGCATGAGTACAATTAAGTGTTCTGGAATTCCATTCTTCTCAATGTTACCCATAATTTGTTATGATCCACACTATCGAATGCTTTTGCACAGTCAGTGAAACACAGGTAAACATCTTTCTGTATTCTTTGCTTTGAACCAAGATGCATCTGACATCAGCAGTGATATCCTTCGTTCCATGTCCCCTTCTGAATCCAGCTTGCATTTCTGGAAGTTCTCTGTCAGTATACTGCTGCAACCATTTTTGAATTATCTTCAGTAAGATTTTACTTGAAATTTTGTTATATGACAATAATAAAAAAATCTGTCTATTTTGCACATTAACAACCTAAGTCTGGAAGTAAGAATGCTGAGGTGTGAGGCAAGGGTTAACACTGGCTGTGTATCAACTTGGTTGGGCCATGATTCTCGGTGGTTTGGCAGTTATATAATGTTGAAATTTGACAGTTATGTAATGATGTAGTCACCCTCCATTTTGTGATCTGATGTATCATCCTCCATTTTTGCATAATGCCAATTTTTACCTATTGACTTGGTCTTTGGAACCTAACCATATCGATAAATGAGAAGTAGGCAACTACTCCTCACTTAACGACTATCTTGTTGTCCAACATTTTTCATATATAAGAGTGAAAAAAAAAGTGCTGTCTGAATATTTTGTGTGTTAACAAGTTATGTCTGGCAGTAATGAACACTGAGGTATGAGGTGAGAGTAGCACTGGCTGTGATGGCTAAGACGTGTCAGCTTGGCTGGGACACGGTTCTCAGTGTTTTGGCAGTTATGTAACGATGAACTTGGCAGTTATGTAATGATGAAGTCACTCTCTATTTTGTGATCTGATATGGTCATCCTCCATTTTAGTATAATGCCATGTCAATAAGTGAGGAGTAGGAGTATATGTATATATGTATGTATATATAAAAAGATGATTACTATAAACATCACACATCTGCCATTCAGCTTAAGAGTTGGAGCATTAGTCATTTAGTTGAAGCCCCTATAAACCCCTGACCTCCTCCCTGCTGGCTGGCCTGCCCACCTCTGTCCCACCAGTAACTCTCTGTTCTTAATTTGGTGATTATCAGTCCTGTGAACTCATTAAAGCATCCTTCTTTATTGGGTAGACTGTACTTTGCTTTCTGAGGAAACAGACTGTACCAGGGGGTCTTGGGGCTCAGAGAGGGTGTGGTTACAGTTGGAGTTGGGAGTCCCCTGTGTTGGAGGGACTGGAGGGCCAATCTGGCAGACCTAGGGAGGAGACCAAAAGAATCTGGAATCCTGATCAAGTTAAGGTGGTATTTGACTCTTAAGTCCAAGACTTGTCCAAGCTGGAAAGAAACTAGTTATTTTGGTTCATCATCTCCTTTTGCCACTGGCCACCTGCATGACCTTTTATAAGCCACTATCTCTGACTTTCAGTGGCCCTGTCTTTATAAAGAAGAGGTTGGAGAGGATGATTATGAAGGTCCCTCCACTTCCAGTGAATTTCAGGATCCAACCAGACCTCACTGTGGTCTGCAGATGATAGCTGTGGGAGAGAGAGGAATCAGTTGAGCCTATTCCTCCCCTTAGAAAATTGAGTTGTACAATTCTTTAACATCATTTAAGGAGCTCTGGTGGCACAGTGCCTAAGGCATATGACTGCAAACTAGAAGGTTGGAAGTTCGAACCCACCAGCTGCTCCACGGGAGGAAGATGGGGTGATCTACTTCCATAAAGATTTACAGCCTCAGAAACCCAATGGGTTATGAATCAGAATTGACTCAGTGGCAGGACTGTGGTGACTGTATTGTTGTGCAAGGGGACTTTAAAAGGCTCCCAAATAAGATGTATGGCTGTGGGATAGTGATCAAAGGCTGGCAGATGGGGTTGATGATCACCCTCTTTTTTCTACTTTTACAGGGCTGTGGACAAAGTAGGTGTTCATTTAAATGCTAGGGGAAGAGTTGGGAAGATACATGAGTGGATGGATGGAAGGCTCTGTGGGTGGCAGAGAACATGGATGAATAGATGGAAGGATGGATGGACAGGTGATGGAGATAGGAATGGATGGATGAGTGGATCAAAGAACAGACGGATGAGTGGTTAGCTGGAAGGAGTAAAGGGTAGGATGGTCAGATGGATGGGTGGGGGCTCTCCCCTGTTCACTGCTTGTCATGCTTTGCTTTCAGCTTCGGGCAGCAGAGGTGGAGATCAAAGATCTGCAGTCGGAGTTCGAGCTGGAGAAGATCGATTACTTGGCCACCATCCGCAGGCAGGAACGTGACTTCATGCTTTTCCAGCAGCTGCTGGAGCAGGTGCAGCCCCTGATTCGCCGAGACTGTAACTACAGCAACCTGGAGAAGATCAAGCGCGAGTCCTCCTGGGATGAGGATAGTGGCTTCTGGAAGATCCCTGAGCCTGTCATCAACAAAACCTGCCTCCCAGTAGGTCAGAAGCTTGGCTATCCTCCCCCGCCCCCTTCACCCCTCCCCCGAGTCCTCAAGGCCATCCCCTCCTGCCACCCCAGTCTGCTGTCCTGTAGACTGACAGGGAGCTCCACCCATGTGACCCTGGGGATCCAACATGTTGGGCACTGGAGTCAGACAGAAGTGGGTTGGAATTCTCTACTACTTCCTGTGTGTCCTTACCTGTGAAAGACAGATTAATAATAGTACCTTACAGATGGCTGTGAAGATTAAACAGTGTAATACAGTGAGACCTGTGAGAGCTGGAACTCGATGGGACTACTTTTGTTTTTCCAGGTCTCTCAAGTTTTCCACCTTAGACAGGCTGCAGTCTTACCACTTTTCTGTCACTCACTGAAGTGGAAAACATTTGCATTTTCCTTCTCTGAGAGGTTTCCACCTTACACAGGTTCCAGCTTTAACAGGTTTTACTGTACATGTGAAATCCTTAGGGTAATGCCTGGCATTTAGTAAGTGCTTCATACCGTTTATCATTATCAGGTATCATTGTCATTATTTCGTCCTCACAACAGCCCTGTGAAGTACATAGGACTAAGATTATCGTACCTTCTTTACATGTGAGGAAATTGAATCTCAGAGATTAAATGACTTATCCAAAGCCACAGTCACAGTAGTAAGCTACAGACCCAGGGGCAGAAACCAGCTGTTCAGCATTCCAGGTCTGGGTCAATAATCTGCTTCTGCCACTCGCTTCCTGTATGACCTTATGTAAGTCATTGTGCATCTCTGGCCTTCAGTCCCCCCATCTTTACTAAGACGGCATTGGGCAGGATGAACCTGAAGGTCCCTCACCTCCAGTGAGTCTAAGAGTCAAGTCAGACCTCACTGTGGTCTTCCTCTAACCGCTTAGGGAGTAGCAGCTCTTACATCCCACCACACCCCCCCAGCAGTCCTCCCATCAGTGTTCATCCAGGTCCTCCATTTTGAATGTGTGTGGATGGCCACTGACACCTATTCCTGCTAAGACTTCAGCCGGTTCCATTTCCCACAACCTCTGGGTGGTGGTAGAGCACCCCCTGCACACTCCCTTCCACCCACCCTCAACCCCACTGTCCTGCCTAGGGGCAGGGGAGTAGCTCTTGGCATCTGCCCTCCTGTTGTCTGTTTCCAAAGTCATTCCTGGGCTTGGTCTGGTGAAGTGTCCTAGTCTAACCCACTACTGGGCAGAGCCCTGTAGCCCAGTCTCACCCTGGCCCCCGAACCTGGTGGCAGTGCCTCAGCTGTTGTTTTCTCGTAGCAGTTCCAACAGGGCCAGCGAACAAACCAGTCCGCAAAACTTCTGCAGCAGACAATGGTGAACCAGGCATGGTAAGGGCCCTGGGAGAGTGCATGAGGAGTGGGGAGGTTCATGGGCTTTGCCTGCAAAGTGCAGTGGGGTCAGTGTCATGGGGACCTGGACTTTTACTTTTGTCTCACTTAAAGATTAAAGCAGGAGCTGGGCCTGGAGCCGTTTCTGTGTAGACCCCATCCCCAATAGGAAGGTGGATGGTTCCAGGTGACCCATCCTGCTGGCGAAGGGTGGGGGCTTCACTTCAAACCCAGAGAACAGGCAGTACATTCTGGTCCTGGGCCCCGGGTGATATCCTCAGATCAAGAATGGGCTTCAAAGGGTCCGTGAGACAGGAATTTGGATCCTCAGGTCATTTTATTTTATTTCCATCTCTCTCATATTTTGCATTACACGTGAAAAATATACTTTTAAACCGTTGTTGTTGTTATGTGCCGTTGAGTCTGCCCCGACTCATAGCGACCCCTCCTTGGGTTTCCGAGGCAGTATCACTACGGAAGTAGGATTGCCCAACCTTCCTTCTGAGGAGTGGAAGGTTGGGCAATCCTACTTCCGTAGTGATACTTTTAAACTAGGGGCTGGTAAATTTTTTCTCTAAAGGGCAAGATAATAACTGTTTTAGACTTTGCAGGCCATATGGTATCTGTGACAACTACTCAACTCTGCTGGTAATGTGAAAACAGCCGTAGATGATACTTAAATGAATGTGTGTGGGTGTGTTTCAATAAAGCTTTACTTACAAAAATAGGCTATGGGCCACATTTGGCCCACAGGCCATAATTTCCTGAACCTTGCCTTAAACCATTCCAGATATTCCAGAAAACCCACATAGAATATACCTTTACCATCATAAGGCCACTTTTGGAATTCCAGCCAAGCACCTGGAATGGTGGATGCAAGGAATGTCTCACATTGATCTCAAGCTCTGATTGGCTATTTTTGACAGCTTAACTTCTTTAAAAAGGGAAAGTTGTTGCTGAAAACAAAACATTAACTTGGGACCACAGAAGGGTGGCATTAGAATGTTTTTAGTTCCAAGTGAAAGATACCCAGAGCAAACAATCATATGCAAAATAGGGAATTTGTTGGTTCATGGAAGTGGGCTGGTTTCAGGCATGGCTGGATCTAGGGGCACAAATAATGTTGTCAGGGCTCTGTGTCTTCCTTTACCTCATGGCTCTGCTTCCCTTAGTATGCTGGCTTCAGTCTCAGGCTGGCCCTCTTTGCATAGCAGGAAGGATGGCTGCTGGCAACTTATGATCCAAAAGGAAGAGAGACTCATTAGCTTGAAGTCCTTAAGCCAGAGTGTGTGGAAGGATTCTGATTGGATCTGCCTGGGTCATGAGCCAACTCCTGGACCAGTTACTATGTCCAGGAAGATGTAGTTCTGGGACTGGCCCAATCCAGGTTATATTCCTCCTCTGTAGTAAGGGGTGGAAGTGGCAGAGTAGTGGTGTTAGGGCAATACGAATGGTAACTTCACCAGGACCTGATCAAGTAGGAGAAGGGTGTTCTCTGAAGGCTGAGGACCCCACGTCCACTATAACAGTGAAATGTCCTAGTGATGAAAAGGTTGGGACTCTAGCTACAGTGATCATAAATGCACCATTGCCTGAGTTGAGTACTGTGTCACCTATTCTATGAATATGTTGTGATAGGTTTGGGTTATAAAATAGCACCATACCCCTGTTGGAGCTGTTAAGATACCCTGTTTTGAAGTTTACCTGATTGAGCCAGGGAACAAGGCACTTTGCATCCCAAGGAAGGGAAGGTGGGAGGTAGGCCTGACTTGAGACTGCCACTCCTCTGGCCCGAGCTGCCTGGGGTCTTATCCCTGGAGGCCATGGTCTGTAGTAAAGTTACCTCAGAGCGGGTAGCGACTGCTGCACCCCTGTGACACAGGCTAGGGGAGGCTTAGGGAAGCCCACCCCCTCAGCCTTGCAGAGGCCACTGAGAGTCCTAAGAAGGACCCAGATAAGGACTGCACAAACAGGGGGTCCTTACCCATGGGGAACTGGCAATCCTAGCAGGAAGAAGACCGCTACAAGCTGATGCTCAGTCGGAGCGACAGTGAAAACATTGCCAGTAACTACTTCCGACCCAAGAGGGCCAGCCAGATCCTCAGCACGGACCCCATGAAGAGCCTCAGTGAGTGACCCCACCCCAGCCCCCAGCCTGCCCACTTCCAGCCCTTCCCCAGGGCCATCCACGGCCCTCTTCCAACTGGGAGAGGCGCGGTGGGTTGAATTCAGAGGTCACACAGACCTGAGACCCTCTCCAAGCCTCAGTTTCCTCAGCTATTAAATGAGAAGACTTAATTTTCAGGATTAGACAAGATGAGGTGGGGAAACATAGCCCAGGGCCTGACACATAGTAGGTGCTCAGTACATAGTGTTCTCTTTGTTTGCCCTTTCTTTCCTTGGGCAAGGTGCTGTGTTTGATTTGTTATCTGTCTTTGTTGGCCTTTGTTCTGGTTCCCTAGTGCCTCTCTGACAGGAATACACCACAGACGGTTCAGGAGGCTAGAAGTCTGAGTTCAAAGTGCCAGGCTCTAGGGGCTGTGTGAAAGCCCCTTGACCTTGGGCTTCAGCTCAGCCTCTTGCTCCGGCCCACTGAAGCTAGAGGCATCTCTTCACTCAGGCAGCTAGTAGCTGCTGAGGCTAACAAGCCCAGGGGCGACAAATAAAATGGCACAGTCCTGACATTGCCAGATAACACGGCAGGCCATTGATTCAAGTCCACTGAAAGTCCCAGGATCAGCAGAGCATGGCAGACTGGTGAACAATGACACAGCTACAAGCAGGGTTCAAATGTGTCATAAGCTAGAGACCGTTCCCAAAGCTGTTTCTTATATATGGGAAGCAGACCACATACCCAAAGGCAGCTATTCAGCTGCTCCCAGTAGATTCTACCATGGAGTTGATTACCAGTCTCATCATGGGGAATACTTCATCCAGCTGCCCAGCCACTCAACCAGCCCCAGCCAAGCTGACACACAACCTTAACCACCACAGCCTTCAACACATAGCTCAGGGCCCAGGCATGGGGCTGCCTGGCCTGTGTCAGTTACTCCTGCCATCCTCAGACCCTGTATTGAGACTTCCTCCACATGAGGGCGATTACCCTGTACCTGTCCAGGACCACTGAACCAGGGGGCAAGAAGGGCCACAAGGGCAAAACAGTCTTAACAGCAAGAATTAAAACTCACTTCATTCTTCTGTTTTTAAAATTAAAATCAAAGACCACAGAGTTTCCAGTAAATAGAATAAAAGAGCAAGTATTAGTTCTACAGAAGGCCATTTAAGAGACATGGCAGATGGAGTTGGGGAATAAGGAGGAAAAATTAGGGCAGGAAAGAAAGTAGCACCGATCGAGTACCTGGCACTGTCCCCGGGTTACAGATGAGGAAATTGAAGCTCAAAGAGGTGAAGTGACTGCCCCAAGGTTATACTTCTAGCATGGGGTGAAGCTGGGCTTGGAACCCAGGCAGGTCTGGCTTGAGATCCCAGGCTGCCTCAGTCTGAGGTGGAGAACTCGAAATCCCCAGCCCAGATCCTTGCACTAGGATGGAATGCTGAGTCTGTGACCTCAACCAGAGCAACTTTTCATACCTTGGGGTTCCAGCTGCAAGATTGGGACCACCGGCTGGGAGGGGGTGGGCCGGCCTCTCATCCCTGCTTCTCTCCGTTCCCGGCATTCCTGCTTCACTGGCACCTTTTGCCTTGTTCTCCACAGCTCATCACAACTCACCACCAGGCCTCAGCTCCCCCCTCAGCAGCAGTTCTGCCATCTTGCCCACCCAGGCCCCCGAAATGCCCCAGCCCCGACCCTTCCGCCTCGAGTCCCTTGACATCCCCTTCACCAAGGCCAAGCGCAAGAAAAGCAAAAGCAACTTTGGTAGTGAGCCTCTGTGACCACAGCTGCCTGCTGCTGCCCTGCTGCTGGACCTCCTTGAGACTGCCAGGCCCTCCCAGGGCAGCCCCACACATGCCTCCCCCCCTTGCCCACCACAGAGACCCAGGGCCACTAGGGGCCCCTCAGTCCTGGGAAGACGCATTCTATTCCCTGTTCCCCAGAGAGCCTAGCTAAAGCTGAACCTCTGCCTGGGGCGTGAGCCCCTGGGAGACTGGACCCACTCCAGCTCTCCACACCACATCAGTGTTTCCACCTGCTTGCCTAATGAAGAGCCCACGTGTGCCCACCATGTTGGTCTCTGCCTTGGTGGGCTCAGGAGCCTCAGCCCTGCCCCAGCCCTGCCTTACGGCCTTTACCAGTGACGCCAACCGTGTGCAGCAACTTCCATATGCACGAAGCTCACCACCTTGGCAGCTGAGAAGTAGGCCTTCCTCCAGATGGCTCTGGTTCTGAGGGAAGCCCTGCCAAGGAATGCCTGTCTGAAAGGAGATGGGCACGGAGGAGTCCTGGTGCAGCTGCTCTAATCCTGCCTGCTGCCATTGGTCTGTGGCCCTTGATTGTGCAGTGGCCCCAATAAACTGCCTTTTAAGGACAAATTCCCCTTCGTGATCCCTGACAGTGTCACTGGGCCCCTCCCTGCCATGGCTGCCTGGCCCTCATGGGGATGCTGTCTCTGAGCAGGAGTTCTTAACTCCTGGAGCTGTCAGAACAAAGGCTCCAGGGTTTCTGCAGCCCCCTTCAGTCGAGTGTAAGTCCATTTTTCTGGGGAGAGTGTCCAAACTTTCATTAATTATTTTTTTTTCAACCTATCTAGGAATTTCCCCTCACCTCCCCCCCCATGCCTGGTAACCAACAAAGTCTCCTTCTATATATAAACCTTTCCTTGACTTTTTATAATAATGGACTAATACAATGTTTGTCCTTCTGTGATTGATTTATTTCACTCAGCATAATGTCCTCTAAGTTGCTCCATGTTATGTGGTGTTTCACAGATTCTACATTATTTATTCTTCAGTGTTGCATAGTAGTCCAATGTGTGTATGTACCACAGTTTGGATATCCATTCCTGGGTTGTTGGGCACTTAGGTTTCTTCCATCTCTTTGCTGTTGTGAGTAGTGCTGGATGACCATGGGTGTGCATGTATCTATTTGTGTCCTAGCTCTCACTTCTTAAGGATATATACCTAGTAATGGGATTCCTGGATCAAATGGTATTTCTGTTTCCAACTTTTTAAGGAATTGCCATACTGATTTCCACACAACAGTGGTTGTATCATTTTACAGTCCATATGATCTACTACTATGCCAGGAATGACAGTTTGAAGAGGAATGGTGTGGCATGCATCATCACAAAAGATGTTTCAAGGTCTGTCCTGAAGTACAATGCTGTCAGTGATAGGATAATATCCATACACCTACAAGGAAGACCAGTTAATACGACTATTATTCAAATTTATGCACCAACCACCAAAGCCAAAGATGAGGAAATTGAAGATTTTTATCAACTTCTGCAGCCTGAAATTGACCGAACATGCAA
>NW_006921618.1:5652786-5661678 GCF_000298275.1 Orycteropus afer afer | reverse complement strand
GAGATGTGGTGCTGGCAAAGAATGCTGAAAGTACCATGGACTGCTAAAAGAACTAACAGATCTGTCCTGGAGGAAGTGTACCCGAAATGCTCCTTGGAAGTGAGAATGGCCAGACTTCATGTCACCTATTTTGGTCATGTTGTCAGAAGGGACCATTCCCTGGAGAAGGATGTCATGCTTGGTATGGTGGAGGGTCGATGAAAGAGGGGAAGACCTTTAACGAGATGGATTGACACAGTAGCTGCGATGATGGGCTCAAGTATAGCAGGGATCATGGAGCTGGCGCAGGATCCGGCAGTGTTTCATTCTGCTGTGCATAGGGTCGCTATGAGTCGGAAATGACTCGATGGCACCTAACAACAAAGTGGAGGGTCAACAAAAAAAAGGGGAAGGCCCTCAAGAAGATGGATTGACACAGTGGCTGCAATGATGGGCTCAGGTATAGCAAGGATTGCACAGGACTGGGCGTTGTTTCATTCTGTTGTACACAGGGTCGTTATGAGTTAGAGATGACTTGACAGCACCTAACAACAACAACAAACGATCATGAACATTTCTTCATGTGATGGTTGGCTGCCTCTGAGTATCTTCTTTGGTACTTTCATTAATTCTTAAAATATGACCTAGGAAAGTAGAATCCCTGTTTTGCTGAGATCAGAAAAAGGCCATGTCTTGCTGACACCAGGAATAGGCCCAAGGATTGACCATCCTCAGGGGCTATGCCTGAACTGGCTGTCTTGACATGACCAGAAATGAATCCAGGCCACCCTGGGTACTAGGACATCCTCTCCCCCTTGCCCAGTGTATCCCAGGCCTGTTGGGTAGGGGGAGCCTCATAGTCTGAAGACAAAGCCTTGGCCTTTGGTGCTGTTCTGGCCTTCATTTTATTCTCTGAGCTTCATCTGTGAAATGGGGATAACACCCACTCATAGGGTTACTGTGAGGGTTAAATGTGATAGTACGTAAAGCTCCCAGCACATAGTAGGTGCTCCATGTTAGTCCCTCTTTCCCTGTTTTTTATCAGTTATTGTGGTGGGCCCCACCAGCCACAGGTCAGAGCCAAGGAGCTCACTCACACACTAGAGAAGCTGGGTGGAGGATGCTGAGGTGATGCAGCATGAGTCTCCCACAGCTGCAAGATGTCCTTTGAGATAAAGGAGGTCAAGTCTTTAGGGGAACAGAGTGCCCTTCTGAAGGGAGCAACACTGGGGGGGGGGCCTGCCACAAAGGATGGGGAGGATCCTGGGAAACATGATCATGGGGCTCATACACCTGGTAGGAGAAGCTACATGAGCAAAAGCCAGGAGGTGGGAAGCTCAGGGAATGTTAAAGGCTGTAGGATGCCCACCCCCTGGAAGCCCTGAGCAGGGACTGAGAGGGGCATGGGGCTGCAGGATGAATTGAGGCTGAGTGTGAAGAACCTTTGAGGCCCCTGAGCTGTGCCAGACACCTACCCAATGGGTTGGCACCATTGGGTCTGAGTTGGGGGTGAATTGATCTGTGCAGGAGAGAGCTGGGCAGCTGTGCAGGAGTTTGGGGTGACAGGCTTCACTTGGGATCAAGCCAGTGCTGAGTGGAGAAGAAATAGAGTCAGTTAAAGGAATGCTTGAAGGGTTTTGATTCTTGCCCCTCATTCTTGTCTTGGTGGACAAGTGTAAAAGGTCAGCTTCCTTCACCATTCGCCCCAAGATTGTGGTTGGGACTCAGGGATCAGTCGAAAACTTGGAGCTGCTTGTGGTAACTTTTAGTTAGACACATTGTGGGACTGAGCCAGGTGGGAGGTGAGCTGAGTGGCCTGTCACCCTACAGGGGGTGGGAGCCAGCACTACTGAGGGAATGCTCAGCCTGGGCCTGCGGTGCTAAGCGCTTCAAAACTTGCTTTAGCTATCCCAAGAGCTAAAGGAGAGAAACGGCTGTTCCAAAGGCACACAACTAAGTAGGGGAGCTGGACCTCGCATTATTCCCACTTCCAGCCAAGGACACAGGCCTGGAGAGAAATGACTGGGTAGCGATGCGAGTGGAAGTTGAACCCTGCTGATTCCGAAACTACAGAGGTTTTTAATTGCTAACCCAGCTCACTGCCCATCCATCCTTCAACGTGTGTCACCAGGCTGGGCAGGACATTGAAAATGCCCCAACCCTGATACTTATCCAACCCCTTCTCCCTGGGAAATGAGCTCTGGTGGTGTAGTGGTTAAGCATTTGGCTGCTAACCAAAAGGTGTGTAGTTCCAACCCACCAGTGGGAGAAAGCTGAGGTAGTACACTTGCTGTTCTACTCTGTTCTATATGGTCGCTAAGAGTTGGAATCCACTAGATGGCAGGTTTGGTTTGGTTCTCCTTGGGAGCTCAAGTTCCCAGTCCTGAATCTGTCCTGATCTCCTACCAGTGAGGACCGAGGAGGTGGTCAGGGGTGGCTGCCAACGCCGTCCCAGATCCGTGCGGAACGGGACAGACAAGAACGCGGAGACCAGAGCCAATGTGTTAAAGCCAAGCCCATCACAAGCTCTGGAGAAAAGGGGATTCGAGACCGGGGGCGGAAATCGGCTGGGAGGAGCCAAAAGGGAGTTCAGCCTTGTTGACTGGCCACGGCTGCAGAGCTGTCTCTCTAGGATTGCGCACTTTCCTATGGGGAGGCGGAGCCCAGAGCCCTTTCCGCCAATAGGATTCAAAGAATCCGCCTCGGACCAGGGAGCGTCCGGCGGGGCTCCTCACTTTTTACCGCCAAAGCGGAGGCTCGGGACTCCAGGTCTTGGCGTTTTCCGGTCACTTCCGGGTGGAACGCCACGGCAGCGAGCCGTGATTGGGCGACCGTGGACGGGACACTTCCGGTGCCCTGGTGCTGGGCGTTTTGGCAGGAAGAGGAAGATGGAGGCCGGCACCGCGGCCCGTGCATGGTGCATCTTGTGGCTATTGGTGTCCTTGCTTGGTCCGGCCTGCGCCAGTGGTCCCCGCACCTTGGTGCTGCTGGACAACCTCAACGTGCGCGAGACGCATTCGCTTTTCTTCCGAAGTCTAAAGAGTGAGAGCGGGGTTCGAGGGGGTGACGGGTGAGGGTCTGGGGCTGGAAAGGCGCCCGAGCTCGAGGGCGTCAGCTGTCCTCCCTCCCATTCGATTTTCACGAGCGGGCCTCCTAGGTCTGGCCTCTGCAGCAGGGTTTCCTTTGTGTTCTATCTGCCGCAGTCGTTGTTTTCTTCTGCAGATCGGGGTTTTGAACTGACATTCAAGACAGCTGATGACCCCAGCCTGTCCCTCATTAAGTATGGGGAGTTTCTCTATGACAATCTCATCATCTTCTCCCCCTCGGTGGAAGGTAAGGGCTCGCGCGTCTTCCCAGAACCGAGATTCGAAGCCCCGGACTGATCGATCACTTTCTATTGGTTCTTGGACATGTTCTGGGCCCTTGGATGGGTTGTCAGGTCTGAGGACTGCTGCTGGCAGAGAAGAGGAAAATGTCTTATTTCTAACCTGGGTCCAGGAGGCACAGCTGAGGATTGTGGGGATCAAGTGTTTCTACAAACCATGGAACCAGGACTGCTGCTCTTGCTGCTGCTTTACTGCCATTGGGAGTTTTCTCTGTAAAGAAGGACAGCTCCCTGGTTGGGTTTGTCTGTCTAAAGAGGAAATGGAAGTGTGATTAATGTAGTTTGCTGTAGAGAGTCTTTGTGGGGGTTGGTCTTAAGATTTCAGACAGATTCATAGACTCAGGCTGAAAAAGAACCTTCGCAATTATCTAAGGAGCTCTGGTGGCACAGTGCCTAAGGCATTTGTCTGCTAACCTGAAGTTGGCAATTCAAACCCACCAGCCACTCCATGGAAGGAAGACAGGGAAATCTACTTCCATAAAGATTTACTGCCTTGGAAACCCAAAGGGGTGTCTATGAGTTGGAATTGACTCAATGGCAGTGGGTTTGGTTTTTTGGTTTTTGGTAATTATCTAAGTCGAACACCACCCCAAACCCCTAGCTCACGTCTGAGACTGGCTGGCTAGTACAGGCTGGCATTTAGTAAGTCTTGTGTAAATTTGTCGGTTTTGGTTTTATGTAAATAGATGTTGAACATAATGTCTTTACCAGATTATCCAGTTTATACTTCAGAATTCCTGTGACGGAGAGCTTACGGTTATTTTAAGCAATTGACTCCACCATTGGACAACTTTGTTAAGAAGTTCTTTCTTCTATTAAACTGAAATTTGTCTCGTACTTTTTTTTTGGCGGGGCATGTGGAAAGAGTTTCTTTCTCTGGGCTTAGAGAATAAGTCTAATGTTTATTTTGCTTAGAGGCATGTTGTTAGGTACTACCGAGTTGATTTCAACTCATAGTGACCCTGTGTGACAGTAGAATTGCCCCGTAGGGTTTTCCAGGCCATGATCTTCATGAGAGCAGGTCACCAGGTCTTTCTCTTGCACAGCCATTGGGGGGTTCGAACCTCCACCCTTTTGGTGAGCGGCTGAGCACTTAACCGTTGCTCCCCAGTGCTCCTTCAGAGTCACGGCCTGCATGTACAGAGCGATTCCGTTATTTCTTCTTCACACTATATCTCCCCAGTCTCTTTGACTACTTCTCATTGCCTTGCCTTTTTTGTGTGTTCCCTAGTCATTCCCTTCCTTATTTGTTTCAGTTTATCTTCTCACTCTGTCCTTGTTGCGGTGAAGCAGGACTCCAGTTCTCCTTTCAGCTGATGACACTCAGAAAATCTGGTGCTTCAGCAGCAGCTCCCATGTTCTTGGTAGTTTCCCATGAGATTGGGCGCAGCCAACTCCCTGAAGCATTTTTCCCTTCGTTCCTGGTTCCTGTTACTTACCACATGGTGCCCTCCACTCCCTGCAACATGTGCCTTTGGAATTGGCTTTTTGGAGGGAAGTGTAGTGTTGGGTAAAGGTGATCCCAGATTGCAGGATCACAGATCTTCAAATTACTGGACAGGGAATGGAGTCTTCAGCAAATCAGCTGGTTGCTAAATCTCTGCTGTGTTTGGACTCTGAAATAGGTGCTGAGCAGCGGACTGGGTGAGACGAAGATACCAACCTTGCCCCTGTGGAGTTTGTTTAGTCAGTCTGAGAAAAATACACACTTAATGAGCCTCCAGACCCTTCATCAGGATGTATGAGATGAACTGGGGAACTGTGCATGTGTGCTGAGGAGAGGGACATGGAGTGGCACTGAGAAGGAAGGAGTCTCTGGCTGGTTTGGCTGGGAGAAGGTTGAGAGGCTCTTGGTGGGGAGAAACGTCGGAGAGATGAGAACCGTGTTTCTCAAATGATAGCTGTTTTGGTACCTTTTTTGTGATTTTTTTGCCATATTCCACATCACATTTACTAATAATTAACGTAATTTTTTTTTTCAACTTGACCTGCTCTTAAAAAAAAAAAAACTAAAATAAGCTTGTTTTAAAAGGCAACCAATAGTAAATGGAAAACCAGTGTCACTTACTGAGACTAGTGTAAAATTGCAGTAAAAAGAAAACAGTGTTGTTAAATTCTAGTGAGATGCTGTTACCTGCTGAAGGCTTTTTCCCCTGAGGCTTCCTCTTACAAAAGGAGAATACAAGCGTTAGAGCAGGTTGAGGACTTTCCAAGCTCAGACATTCTCTTTGATGGAGAAAGCCTGAAAAATAATTGGAAAGGGAGTACTTCTCTCTGGGACTTTGCAGTATTTGAAGCCCTCCCCCTGCATCACTGATCCTGTCTTTTGTGCTCCCAGCAGAGTGGACCCCACACTGTGGGAACTGCTTCCTCGGGAAATCCTTTCTTGGGCACTCCTGGGGTTCCAGAAGGTGGTATGTGCTGAGAGGCTTAGGGTAGGGCCCTGCTGTGTTACTGTGACTACCTTTAGCCCAGTGAGGGCTCTCAGTGTGACGGGCTAGCCTGGCTTCCAGGTGTCAGTAGGTTCCTTGCCTTCTCTGGGATCAGTAGACTCCCATGTCACCTGCATTAATGGCTGCGGGGGACGGGATCAGTAGCACATCCTCCATACCAGCCAGAAACTGGATTCCTGTTTTACCGATGGGGACGTGGGCTCAGAGTGCTGAAAGGATTTGCCTGGATTTAACCCCAAGTGTTTTTAATTTCAAAGCCTGTGTCCGTTCACTTGTATCTGTTTCTCAACAGCAGCACCGTTGACATTTGGACCAATAGTTCTTTATTGGGGGCTGTGCTGTGCACTGCAGGCTGTTTAGCAGCCTCCCTGTCCTCTGGCCATTAGCTACCAGAAGCCACCAGCTCCCTATGCTCTTCTGTGACAACCAGAAATGTTTCCAGTGGAGAGCCAGTGTGCTATACCAAGAAGCCAATCTGAATTTGTAAGATTTCTGTCTGGCCTTTCTGTAGGAGAGTGGATAAGTTGATTTCAAAAAGCCGCATAAGAGTCCCCAGATAGGAGATTTTCTGTGTCTGGCTGAAAGACAGGTGCTTTTTTTGTTTTTCTTAAAAGTCACCCCTAAGAAAAGAGGGTTATTCTCATATTCAGATTTTACAGAGTCCTATGGACTCATTTCCAGCTGCCTACTGCATGTGAGACAGACAGACTTCTGCATCCAATCTCAGTAAATGGCACTTTGATCCTTCTAGTTGCTCAGGCCAGAAACTTGGAGCGGTCCTTAATGCCTGTCTTCCTCTCATATCCCACATACGGGCCATCAGTGAGTCTGAGTGGAACCCCGCCTCTTCTCCCCTCCCCTCCACCACTGCATCTGTCTCGTAGTTGCTAGTTGCTGAGTTGACCCGCAACTCATGCTGACTCCGTGCGTGCGTGATGGAATGAGATGCTGACTGGTCCTTCACCACCCCCATGACCCCGCATCAGTCAGACCCTTGTGATCCATAGGGTTTTCACTGGCTGATTTTCAGGAGTAGTTTGCCAGGCCTTTCTTGGTTGTTTATCTTAATCTGGAAGCTCCACTGACACCTTTGCAGCATCATCGCAACACACAAGCCTCCACTGACACATGTGGTTGAGGTGCCTGCCTTGGCCTAGTAGCTGCTAACCTGCCAGTCACTCTGCTTCTGCCCAGCAGCCAGAGTCATCCTTTGAAGAGATAAGTTAGCTCATGCCACTCTCTTGTTCAGATCCTCCAGTGGCTTCCCGTGGCCTACAGAACCCTCCGTGAACTGTCCTTGCAGCCTCATCTGCTGCCCGCCCCTCGCCTGTTGCAGCAGAACCCCGCTGGCTCTTTGCTCTGAACATGCTTAACCCAGGGCCCTTGCTCCTGTTCTCCATCTGCAGGGCTCCCACCGGCATGGTGCCTGGCTTGCTCTCGTGTCTTCTCAGATGTCACTTCTCTGAGGTCTTCTCTGACCAGTCTTTGTATAATAGCTGCCCCCTTTCATTGTCCTCTTTTTCTTCTCAGTGCACAACACATAATTACTCACTTAATGAAGCTTGTCACTCTCCTCCATTACTTTATATTGACTATCAAGGTGCAGTTGGGGAAAACAGCCCCACTCACTGCTAGTTTTAGGTGCTGGTAGCAGTCACCTGACCGAACTGATTGACCAAAAAGGGAATAATCTCACAATTACAAACACTGGAAATGAATGTGTGCCCCCCCATTTTTTTTTTTTTTTTACAAAGCAGTGTACTGAGTGGTTGTGTTATGGGTGTCATGGGTACAGGTATAGGGTTAATGGTGGGGGGGAAAAAACTCTACTAATGATACGCAAGTATGTACTAGTATCAAGTGACAGCATCGTCCACAGATTAAAAATGCTGTTTCACAAGCCACTCGGACGGAAGTGAAGTGGATAGACTCTGGAAAACTGTTAGGTGATCCAGGCAGTAGCTCTAGTGATGACAGAGATGCTGCTGTATCTTTTATTTGAATAAAATTGTTTCATGAAATGTGAGTGGGAATATGCTACAGTTCTAAATTGGTATTTACATGTGATATTAAACATGTGTAACTAACATGGCAGATGGAATCATTAGATGTTTGACTATTTAATCTATACCTGTAAAAGTTTATAGGTTCGAGCCATTGTTTTTGGATCTGTACCGTGGGAAAATGGGGAACTGCCTTTTATCAAGGCACATGTGGTACTCACCCCTCTTGTTTTGGGCCTCCAGAGGGTGCTGCTCTGTGATCGAGTGTGGGGCTGTCAGCTCACCTTCCCCCTCAAATGTCAGAGGAGCAGAGAGAATTCTTACAGAGTCATCATGTCTGGTGCCTTTTTTCAGATTTTGGGGGTAACATCAATGTGGAGACCATCAGTGCCTTTATTGACGGAGGAGGCAGTGTCCTGGTAGCTGCCAGCTCAGACATTGGTAAGTCTGTCCTGGGACGTTCTGGTGCTTTCCACCATTTCCCCAGGGAGCTTGAAGAGCTTTACAATAGAAGCTTCACCTTGGCACTTGTCAGGCAGGCCTTGGCCCGGGTCAGCCAGGGAACCGCAGCCCCAGCCAGTCCTTCCTGTGCTTTCCAGTAGCCAGGGCCAGTGAAAGGCTGGGCTCTTTAAGGGCTGCGAGCCCTGGGGTTGGTTTATTTTCGGTGGCTCTTCCCTTACAAAAAGAAGACATGTAGGGAGAGACTAATTTGAGGGAGCCCAAAGCCTTCACTGGACAGATTTTTTATTTGTTTTCTATTTTGGAAATTTTCAGAGATGTTCAGGACCCCCATGTACTTGTCCCCTAGCTTCAACAATGAACAACCCTTGATCAATCTTGTGTCATATTTTTCAGTATTGACAGATTTGTTAAAAACCATATTCCTCCTAACGGGTGGGTTTCTTGGTGGGGAGAGGATGAGGCCCTGCCTCCTCCTGTCAGTTTGCCCGAGGTAACTGCTTCACAGGGAGTTTTTTTTATTCTTTTTTTTTTTATTAGGATTTGGGTGAAGATTTACAGAGTAAATTCACTTTTCATACAGCAGTTCACATATACTTTGTCTCATGTCATT
>NW_006921618.1:5652071-5652686 GCF_000298275.1 Orycteropus afer afer | reverse complement strand
GACCACAAACCAGAAGAATTGTGGGAGGATATCAAGAACATTATCCATGAAGAAAGCAAGAGATCACTAAAAAGATGAGAAAAGAAGACCAAAATATATGACAGAAGAGACTCTGAAACTTGCCCTTGAGTGGAGAGTAGCTAAAGCAGATAGATGAAATGACAAGATAAAAGAGCTGAATAGAAGATTTCAAAGAGCAGCTCAAGCAGACAAAACCAATTATTATAATGAAATGTGCGAAGACCTGGAGTTTGAAAACCAAAAGGGAAGGACACGCTCGGCATTTCTCAAGCTGAAAGAATTGAAGAAAAATTTTAAGCCTCGAGTTGCAATATTGAGAGATTCTATGGGCAAACTATTGAATGATGCAGGAAACATCGAGAGAAGATGGCAGAATAACAGAATCACTGTACCAAAAAGAACCGGTCGATCTTCATCCGTTTCAGGAAGTGGCATATGATCTAGAACCAATGGTACTGAGGGAGGAAGTCAAAGCTGCAATGAAAGAACTGGCGAAGATCAAAGCTCCAGGAATTGACGGAATACCCACTGAGATATTTCAACAAACGGATGCCCCAATGGAAGCACTCACTCAGTTATGCCAAGAGATTTGGA
>NW_006921618.1:5647416-5651971 GCF_000298275.1 Orycteropus afer afer | reverse complement strand
GCAGTATCACTATGGAAGTAGATTGCCCCATCTTCCTTCTGAGGAGTGGCTGGTGGGTTTGAACTGCCAGCCTTCTGGTTAGCAGTCAAATGCCTTTAGGCACTAGGCTACCAGAGCTCCGAGCAAACCTTTTATCATAGGCTCTGAATGAGATTAAACTGTGACATTGAGTCAGATTCCATTGTTACAGCAAGAGAAGAACTAAGTGTTTGGCCGACTTGGTCCTGGGAAGAAATAGCCCTTAGGGGATCCCAGATCCTTTGGGGTCAGTGTGGGGCTGTTCTCTTTTCTCCCGGCAGGATGGTGGCCGATCCTGACAATCCTCTGGTACTAGACATCCTGACGGGCTCTTCTACCTCTTACTCCTTCTTCCCGGATAAACCCATCACCCAGGTGAGGGGGCTTTGTAGCCTTGAGGTCTCCAGCCCCTGGACCCAGTATCAGAGTTCTTTGTTTGAAAGTGAGAACTGAGCAGGATAGCCCACGTAGCCCTGCTGGTAAAATAAGAGGTTGGTAGCAGTGGGAAGTGGGCAGACCAGTGAGGTGATCTCAGGTTCCCCCTTAGGTAGGCCCTGGGTGGAGGTGGTGGAGGTCCAGCCTGCTGCCCTTTTACTCTAATGACCCAGCTACCTCTCCCTTCCCTGGCACACCTTGGATGCCCACCTCCTTTTATTCCCAGTATCCCCACGCTGTGGGGAAGAACACCCTCCTGATTGCTGGGCTGCAGGCCAGGAACAATGCCCGGGTCATCTTCAGCGGCTCCCTGGACTTCTTCAGCGATGCCTTTTTCAACTCGGCCGTGGAGAAGGCCACACCTGGCTCCCAGAGGTGAGTTCCAGGAGGCTCAGGGGCATGTGGTCCAGGTAGTAGAGTCTCGGTATACAGGGAGGCGCAGATGGGGAGGGAGGAGGATCTTAGTTCAAAGTTTCAGGGGCTCAGCATCTTCAGGACTTTGAAACTGTTTGAAGACTTTGTTAAAATTTAGAGACCCCAACCAACTGCCATTCTTTTTATAAAGCTCTGTACAGACAGTCCTGGCTTAGGAATGAGATCCGTTCCTGAGTGTGTCTTTAAGTTGAATTTGTAGGTAAGTTGGAACAGGTTATTACAGTTCTTATATAGCCTCACTTTAGTCCAAGAAAAGGCTCAAAGCCATTTCAGTGATTTAAAAGCTGCATGTATAGCCAGTGAAGATGATCGTGAGGAAGAATATGTCTTGAGTAGGGATTGGTTCAGCCATTTCAAAGTAGGGCAAATGTACATCATGTTAAAAGGCAAGTGTGAGTTGTCCGTGAATTGGCTGTTCATAACTGTATTACTGTGCAGGTACCACCCAAAGCAACCCCACCAACGTTTTTCGTGTTGTCTGTGTCCCCTTTGATTATGGGTACCTAGATAAGTGTGGGTCACAGGCAGAACTCAGCCTAGTGTGTTTTGGGAAGAAGTTGGTTCTGGTGCATAGCCTCTCCTGTTTTCCCCTCTGTAGGTATTCCCAGACAGGCAACTATGAGCTAGCTGTGGCCCTGTCCCGCTGGGTGTTCAAGGAGGAAGGTGTTCTCCGTGTGGGGCCTGTGTCCCATCATCGGGTGGGCGAGACAGCCCCTCCCAATGCCTACACTGTCACTGACTTAGTGGTAAGCTTCTTGGGGGAAGTGTGGTGAGGTTTTGGCAAGTTGATTCCACAGGCATTTATTGAACACTTCTGTGTTGGGCTCAGGCGCATAAACAGTTTAGGTGCAGAGAAGCTGGCACATAACTGATAGCCTCACGGGATACTTTTCTGAAAAGGTGTGTGTTTTGCTGTGGGATATGGAGGCAGAGAGGCAGGAGAAGGGACATTTGAGTTGGGTCTTGAGGATGAATTTGTCTGAGAAATGGGGAAAAGCAAGGGAGCAGTGTACATGCAAGCGTGGGTGCTGGAAAGTCCTGGCACACTGTGGGAATGGAGTGGTTTGGGTTGAGGCTTTAATGGGCCATGAAGACTGTGACTAGGATTTGGACCACTGAAAAGGCATAGATGCAGAGGCAGATGATTTAACCTTGGTGAGTAGTGTCAGTCTGTGCTCAGCAATGGGTGGTTAAGAGTTTTAGCAGTTTTCTAGAACTCCTGGGAATTCCATTCATGGGATGGGAATCGGCCAGCTCTGACTTGGGGTGGAGGCACCATCCGATCATGTTCGGGCCAACCTGGCCTCTTATTCCAGGAGTACAGCATCGTGATCGAACAGCTCTCAAATGGCAGATGGGTGCCTTTCGATGGTGATGACATTCAGCTGGAGTTTGTCCGCATTGACCCCTTTGTGAGGACCTTCTTAAAGAAGAAAGGTATGTGCAGTTTTTCCAAGAAAGTATTACTGGGAGACAGTCCTACCCTTGCTTGCGCTAATGAGGCCCAACAGGGAAATGCTCTGAAACGCCTCCTTGTTACTTGTTGGTTCTTCTGTAGGCGGCAAGTACAGTGTCCAGTTCAAGTTGCCTGATGTGTATGGTGTGTTCCAGTTTAAAGTGGATTACAACCGACTTGGCTACACACACTTATACTCGTCCACTCAGGTAAGCACAGGTTTTCACAGGTCCCTGTTTTCAGCCAGCATGCCACCTTCCTAGCTTCTTTGTGGCCGGGGCCGACCGCCTCTGTCTGTTGCAGGTATCGGTGAGGCCACTGCAGCACACGCAGTATGAGCGTTTCATCCCCTCGGCCTACCCCTACTACGCCAGCGCCTTCTCCATGATGGCAGGGCTGTTCATCTTCAGCATCGTCTTCTTACACATGAAGGAGAAAGAGAAGTCTGACTAGGGGCCCAAGCCCTGGGACTCAATACTGCTTGGAGAAAGAGGGTTTTTATGGTTTTTTTTTTTTTTTTTCCTTTCCCCTTTATGGTGTGCGTGTGTGTGTTTGTTTGTTTTTAAGCCGTGGGACAATGGCACAGCCTTACCTCAGTGGGAGATGCAGCATTGAGTACCAACGGGTGGGGGTCAGGGAACACTTTTTCCATATTTCCACCTTGAATTATTAAGTGGCATTTTTCATAAGTGCAGTCACTCATTTCTAAAATAAAGAGAAATGCTGCCCTCAGACTTCATCTGACCCATTTTGCTTTGTTAGCAGTGGGGATGCTGTCCAGTCATGACTGGAACTGTATTTTCTTCATGAAATGCTAGAACCTCCTAGCTTCTCAAGGGATAAAACAGTTACTTAATGCATGGGGAAGGGGAATCCCTGAAATGAAAAACCTAAGATGACAGTGCTTGGCTTTATAATAGAATTATAGAATAACTGGATGAAAAGGACCTTAAATACACGCTTTACCTTGTTTGCTTTAGGCAATAGCTGAGTGCCTAAAAAGCACATGGAAGATTCTATGTGAAATCCTTACCCCATTGTGAACATCTACCCAAACTTTGTGGTCTTTAGAATATAAGAATCACTCTTAAAGCCAGATACTCTGTTTAAGTCACATATACATTCTGCTGTTGTAAATTTGTATTTACTTCTTCATAATTCTTTTAAGAAACCAAGTTAAAGGAAGATCATGTTTAAAACACCACTCTGTTAGTTTCATCAGCTATGATAGTTATGCTAGGTTCAATTCAGTAGCTAGAGATGCTCTGTGACATGGTTTCGCCAGAGTATTCCTAGTGGTGTTCCAGAAAGCCTAACTGATGTGCAGAAACACCGACTCCTCAGGCTTCACTTCCTGTTGGTTCATTCTGGCACCTGTGCAAACGTCTGCCTCAGCCCAGACTGGTGACATGGCTGCCCCTTTCATACTAGCAGCAGGCCATTCCTAGACCTAGAGACAAATGTCACAGTAGAACTCTGCCACTAACAGCGATGGCCTTGGTCTGTAGTGTGAAACACACATGGTATAACCCTCCTCAGACCAGCCTCATCTCACAACCAGCTCGGTCATCATCATTTCCCAGCACTCAGGGCAGAGCGTGGGTGACTGGGTGTTTGGTCAGCAGTTACACCTGAGTGGATCTGCTCACCTGCTGCTGAGATTACATATTCCTTTGGCTTCCTACATGGATAATCTTAATCACATTTAAGCACTGATACACAAGGGGATCTATCAATGAGTTGGCAGTACTTTTTGAGTCTAGTTCTTTGAATCCACCTAGACCAGGGGTTGACAGACTAGCCTCCTGGCCAATCCAGACTGCTGCCTATTTTTGAATGGTTTTAGGTGAAACTTTACATAGTAAATTAGTTTTCTGATCAATAGTTTGTACATGATTTGTTTCACAACATTGGTTGTAATCCCCACGCACTCTTCCTATTTCCCCCTCGGGATCCTCATTTCCCTCCATCTGGTTTCCCTATCCCTCCTCGTCTTTGGTTTTGGGCAAATGTTGCCCTTTTGGTTCCATATAGTCAGTTGTTCTAAGGAGCACATTCTTCAAAGGTGTTTTTTACAGTTCTATTAAGTGGCTGAAAGGTGGCTTCTAGGAGTGTCTTCCATCTCATGTTAGAAGGTTTGTCTTAGGGCAGTAGTCTTGGAGGTTCCCCTAGTCTCTTTCAGACCAGTAAGTCTGGCCGTTTTTTTTTTTT
>NW_006921618.1:5633696-5646246 GCF_000298275.1 Orycteropus afer afer | reverse complement strand
CCCCTCCCACCCCTGGTAACCAACAAAGAAAATTTCCTTCTATAGATAAACCTTTCCTTAACTTTTACAATAACAGACTAATACAGTATTTGTCCTTTTGTGATTGACTTATTTCACTCAGCAAGTCCTCCAAATTCATCCACGTTATGCAGTGTTTTGCAGATTCTACATTACTCTTTAGCATTGCATAGTATTCCATTGTGTGTATGTACCATAGTTCATATGTACCATTCCTCACTTGATGGACACCTAGGTTTAAGTCTGGGCTTTTAAAAAAAAAAAAAAATAGGAGTGTCTGGAAGGGTATCTTGGTGGGATTATGGGGGCTTTTTGTTTGTTTTTACAAAATAAGTAAGTTTTTGCTTACCTATATATTTTCTGCTCTGGTAGTGTAGTACCTAAGGCATTTGCCTGCTAACCAGAAGGCTGGCGGTTCAAACCCACTAGCCACTCCTTGTAAGGAAGGTTGGGCAATCTACTCCCATAGTGATAACGCCTTGGAAACCCAAGGAGGGGTTGCCATGAGTCAGATGTGACTCAACAGCAGTGGTTTTTTTTATGTTTTCTGCAGTGAAACATTTATCCATGAAAAGTAACGCTTTGCAAAAAATTGGATTTTGTTCTATATATTTTTTTTTAACCCATTCTAACCAGGACTCTGTTGTGGTCTTAGAGTGGTCAGTAGTGGTACCTCCAGTTCTCATCTCAGGTTAGAGGAGGCTGTGGTTCATGTGGGCTAATTGCTTCCTTAAGTCTTTATTTTTCTTCATTTTCCTTTGCTCCAGGTGGGAAGAGACTAATAGTTGTTTCTTAGATGGCTGCTCGTAAGCTTTTAAGACTCCAGACACTATTCACCAGACTAGGATGTAGAACATTATAAACTGTGTTTTGCCAGTTGACCTAGATATCCCCTGAGACTGTGGTCCTTGGGGGACCTCTGGTAGCGTAGTGCCTAAGGCACTTGACTGCTAACCAGAAGGCTGGAGGTTCAAACTCACCAGCCACTTCTTGGAAGGAAGATGGGGCAATCTACTTCCGTAGTGATACTGCCTCGGAAACCCAAAGAGGGGTTGCTGTGAGTTGGGTCCGACTCAATGGCACATAACAACAACGTGGTCCTTTGCCTTTGATTCCAGTAGTTCAGTTGCAATGTCTAAGTAGTTTGTATGACTGTGTCCCCTATGTGCTCTATTATATGTGAGTACGTGTGTGGCATTTACAAATATGTATGTAGAAATATCCACCACATACCTATGTATGTATGCGGGTATATGACCTCCCTCACCTATTTAGCAATGTATTTATCTATATAACTGCTCGGGTGGTTGTCAGACATGACTGCTGCTGCAGGACTGTATATGTTACAGCATTTACCGTTTCTGGCCTTTATTCTTGGGGACTGCTCAGTGTCTTCCCTTGCCTCGGTGTCACGTGTGCTGACTTCCCCCATATAGTATATGGCCTTAAAAGAATATTTTGTTACACATGAAATTCAAATTTCAGCATCCATAAAAATACAAAGTTGTCTTGAAGAAAGCCACACTCATTTGTTTACATATTTAAGGCTGCTTTCAGTGCTGCAATGGTAGAATAGCTGTGACAGCCTTAATGATTTCTTGCCGGCCCCCCCCCACACACACAGAAGTTTGCCAACTCCAGATTTAAACCAATTTTTCATTCCACAGGTGAGAAAACTTTAGTCCACACAGGTTATGGATTCATCCAAAACTGCAAAGCTCAGTTAGTAGCTACAGACCATGGACTTGACTCAAGTTGTTCTGTTCACACTGGCCAAACCTGAGGCCTTCCCTGGGGTTGACCAGCCAGCCCTCTCCGCCATCTCTTCTCCTGACTCCCACCCTCTCACATCTCAGAGCCCTCCCTCAGCACTCACAGATCACCATGACACAGATGCAGCAGGTTCTTTTAGTAATTCAGCCACATGCAGAGCTGTCCTGGGGCTGCCCTCCAGGAGTGGAGGAGGAGGGCTGCCTGGCAGAGGGCATCACACTCCAGATTGGCCAGAAATAACATCTTCATTTTTGTTTCCACACAACTCTTCTCTGTGAGCCTGTCAGCCAACAAAGTAGCAGCGGATTGCTGGAGGAGCCAGCCAACCATCTTATCTAATTCCAGATTCTTCAGGGCTAAGATGTGTTCACCCCAGAGGCTTAAATGAAGAACATTTGCAGCTACTCGGGCAGATGGTCTCTGAAACAAGAAGGGAAGTGGAGACTGAGAACATCGTAAGAAAGTATTTTGTCCACACCCACTTTGTTAATTTTATTCTTTTCCATTTTGGCCCCAACTAAATTTTTCCTCGACCCTCAATCTTCTCCCAATCCCCTTCCTGAACTGACCCATACTGGCTGCTCTGCACCCATGTTCCAGGCTTTCCCACATGTAATCTGCATGTTTGGATAGCCTTTCCTGCCGTGGTGGGCCCCAGTGCCCACCACTGTTTTGTCTTTTGTCCTGGGGTTAAGTAAGTTCTCATTTCTTTTAATGGCAGCAGTTGGTAGTTGACCAAACCTTCATTGGGCAGCTACTGTGCCCAGGACAGCATGCTATGTGTAGTGAGTGATGAGTGATGGAGCAGTACTATGAACCCCCATCTGGCTCTAGGCTCCTTCTGCTGAACATGCCACAGGATTGGGCCTGCCACTCCAATTAGGGCTTCAAGTACAGTAGCTGCTACAGAAATTTCACAGTGTCCAGATCTATTCTTGGGAGATGTTTCCTCATCAGTCTGTCTGACTAGGTCTCAGCTGATTCCATAAGTTGCATCCTTATTAAACTTTTATTAAAAATACATCCTTTTCCCTCTGAGTAATGTTAGGTGCCATCAGGTTGATTTTGACTCATAGGGACCCCTTGTGACAGAGGAGAACTGCCCTGTAGGGTTTTCTAGGCTGTAAACTTTACAGGCGCAGGTTGCCAGGTCTGTCTTCTGTGGAGCTGCTGGGTGGGTTTGAACCACCAACATTTTAATTAGCAGCCAAGCACTTAACTATTGCACTACCAGGGTTCCTTCTGAGTAACTTGAAGCAGCTAAAAAGCCAAGAGAGTTGAAGTGCTAGGATTCTGACTAATGATTTGGTGGCTAGCTCCCCTACACCTATGTCAACTAATAGGTAGTTAAAGGATATTACTATTGTAATTGGCCTTCACCTTTGTAAGATCCAGGCTCTGCCTGTCCCTGTAGTGCCCAAACATGGCCTTAACCCTAGAACATGAACTGAGTTTTCCATCCACGCTTGCAGAACCTGGCAGCTGTGGGAACAGCCTCACTCACCTTAGTGGCATCTCGTTGGAGTAGTGACCTCACCAGGCATCTTGTGTCTAGAGGCACTGACTCGGGCAGTGTGGGCAGCTGAGCCTCTTGGTAACTGCGGCTTTCCAGGTGGGCCTGGCCTTGGCCGTAAAAGGGATTGGAGAGCCCAAAGATTTCATAGGCGATTGTTCCCACTGCCCAGGCATCTGCCTTGCTATAGTCGATCACTGCTTTAGGGCCAGGATAGGCGGTGGACACCTGCTCAGAAAGTATCGGGTGAGCAATTGCTACTGTAGTTTCCAACCTCAGTCGTGTTTTTGCACATCACATGAAGTCTGTCCAGGGAGCCCAGCTTTTGCGCCAGCTGTGGCTCAGACCCAGAAGAACCTGCTGAGGCTGCCTGGTTTATGCTCACAAACTCCCACCTCCCAGGAACATGATTAAACAGATTAAAGCAAAGTGGCAAGGAAGGGACTGGTGCCAAGTTGTGGGTCAGAAAAGATGGAGGTGCTGAGTAAATAATGAGGTGTCAGATTTCATCCTGTCACTTCATGGGGGATGTGTGGAAGTTTCTGCTGATGACAGATGACACACGCAGCAGGACTCACCTCGGGAGCCATCAGGCAGCCGTTTCCGCCCCGATCCACATACCAACTGGTGAAGGGCAGCTGCAGGCCGATGTGCTCATCCGCCAGGCAGCAGCCGAAATCAGTGATCACCAGCCAGGGGCAGCCATCTGCAGAGGGAACAGGCAGAGGTAAGCGGTGGTTTCTCCTCCCTCTCCTTCCCCCATAGAGGTCCTCCTGTGTCCCTACTAAAGCCACCATCAAGACATGGGTGAGAGGGGCAACAGGGACTCTGCTGGACCAGGAGTGCAGAGCAGCAAGGCCTGAATGGGAGTCCCCTCACCATAGAGCTGAGCATGAGTCTGGAAATGCTTCCAGGAAACTAAAGGCCCAAACAAATAACTGTTGGATGAAAGTTTGGCTCAATCTAAATTATTTTCTAGTAATTGGAGCTGTCCCAAGACCAAAGGAGCTGCTCACAATTTACTCATTAGGTGGTGCTTGCCTCAGATGACCTCTAAGGGCCCTTAATAGCCATAAGCCTTTGATTTGAACTTGAAACCCAATTCAAAGTCTAAGTAACAGGTGCATTAAGAATTAATTATCTGTGAAAGGATCCAGAGTTCCTTTAAAAAGCCAGTTCTTTCAGTAATTTAATTGCATATGTAACTATTTAAAATCTTTTAGTTCAAATTTTATCAGATATATGATTCTCCTTTACTATATCCCCAAATGGCCATCTAGCTTCTACTTGAATGCTTCTAGTAATGGGCAACTCATTACTTCAAAAGGCAGCTGGACTTATGTTTGGACAGCATTTACTGTTTGAAGAATCTTTTCTTAAAATGAGCTAAAGTCTACCCCCCTTTTACTTATTAAAGAACACTTCCACCACTGATGTGTTTGTTTTGTAAGTGGGTAACACAGAAGACTGTTAACGACCACTTGACAGCTCCACAGAGAGAACAAAAGCCTGTGGTTTGAAGAGGTTGGTGTTCATCTCTGTCCAGAACTAAATTAAGACACAACAGCTTATGATAACATAAAACTCCAAAAAAGGCCTGAAGGGTCCTCAGTGTCCCCAGACGTCAATCCCTCTGATTACTCTGAGGGGGTGAGGGGCACCTACCTGCATCCAGCTCCACGAGGATGTTGTCAGACTTCAAGTCTCTGTGTGCGATGCCTTGTTGAACCAGATGATCCACCCCTTCCAGTAGCTGCAAGGTCATCATGGTGGCGAGGCGAGGGCTCGGAGTGGCCGTGCGAAGATACTGGCGCAGGGTACAAGGATAGCTGGGGGAGAGGGCATAGGGCTTCAGGCTATGAGAGTATGTCAGCAGTCCCTAGCACCTCAGGATGCACCTTAGGGATGCTAAGGTCAGGATGGTGGCCTTTCTTCTTCCTGGAACTTTTTTGTCCCCAACCATCCTCTCTGCCCCACCCACCCATCATCTTGAAATGATAAGGGGCTGCACATGTTGAAAGTGACAACACAGGTACTCATTTCCTTACAGCTCCCATTGCAGTGACATTAGAGGATGTAGAGGGTGATGAAAGAGACCTGTTTTTATGTTGAGAAATAGGAGGGCAAGCCATAGAGCAGGGATGGTAGTCAAATGTGCAAAAGCACTGGGTGAAAAGTATGGAAGAGTACATAATGGCTGAAAATGAGATTTTATTTTCACGAGAAATCATCCTCAAGGGAAACTGCTCTCTGGGGAAGACAGTCCCACTGCATGACCTGCTTGTCCCAATGAGTCCTGGTCCTCTCTCTGAAAGCCCCGCTTGATGTGCACATGGAGGCCAGGACCCAACTCCTACCCTACCAATGTGGCAGCTCAGGGTCTGGCCACACCCCTGTCACTTACTTCTTCATAACAAGGAAAAGTGTCCGTCCATGGCCCAGGCCATCTGGGTGGAAACATGGGGGCAGCACATCAGGGTAGTCGACCAGGGCCCCTGGCAGCAGCGGTACCGAAGAGGTGAAGGCACGGAAAACCCGGATGATGTTGGGGTGAGGAGCCAGTTGCTTGGGACCTCCCTTGGATTTTCTGTTTCAGCCAAGTAGGGAAACATACAAGGCCAGTATCAGATACAACAGTCGGAAAACAGAATCAGGTGTAACACGTGAGCACTCAGCCTCCTGAGCACCCACTGCCCTGGCACTTACCACACTGACTGCTCTGGTCTTGCACAGCCGCACCTGTCTGCCACACCGAAAACTCTTTCTTATTCATGATTAGAGGGTTTATCAGGGAACCAACAGGTTAGATTCAGGTTCAGGAACACGCAGGATACAGTTCTTTGATCAGAACAGCCTCACTTCAGCTGTATCCATAAGCACACCTCTGACCCTCAGTCTCCTGGCCTGGCCTCTGCCCTGCTCCGGCAAGTGTTACAAAGCTCCTTTAAGCTCTGCTGATAGGTGCACCCCACTCTGCCAGCAAGCCTCCTGCCCAGAGGCACTCGGCTTTCTCATTCTTTGGGCCCATGCTGAGAACTCTTAAAGAATAGAACACTTGTTCTTTCTTTCTTTCTGTTTTAAATCTCTGTTGCAAGCTGCAACCCCCTAGAACAGTACTTGGCACCCTTAGGTACTCTGAGTGGAATGACTGTCTCTCCTGGGGGACAGAGTTCAGTTTGTACCACTAGGTGGTGCTCCACCTGCCCATTATCAGTCCCCACTTTTCCAAGGAGGAGTCAGAAGTCAGATCAGCTTTCCAACCCTGAATGAGGCAGACTAGATGGCCTGCTGGCCCCTGCTCCAATGTGAATCAACCATCTGCAGCATCAGCTGGAGTCAGATGAGCCGCAGTCTTTCTAAATTACCCACCAGTTGAGCATCCATCATTAACTACGACATTTGGCAAGCCTTCATTATCTGCTGGGTGTCAGACACTGTGCTGATTGCTGGAGACGGATGGTTATTTTGCTCTCAGGGAACTCAGTCAGGTGGCCCGGTGGGGCAAAGGCACTTACCTGTAGGTGACTGCTCCATACTCCCCAGCCAAGGCCACTCGGGTTGCTGGGACAAGCTCCTGGCTCATTGTGCTCAAGATGGCTTCACTGGAAGAGCCCGCCTGGAACAAAGCCACAGGAATCCAGAGTTAGACAAACCCAAGTGGAACAACAAGTTCCAAGCCCTCCCTGTAACCTGGACCCGGACAGCTGTTGCCTAGGACTAGCCTGGACCCTCAAGAGAAGATAACCTCTCTGAAGTGGCAAGACAAGACCAGGTACTCCTTGGAGACAGAGAAGGTAGAGGTGCCATCCATGCCTACTCAGGGGACTCTTCCCACACCTCAAATTCTTGGCATCTGTCAAGAAGAAGGTCAGGGTATGGGACCCTTCCTTTGTGTTAGAGATGCCTCCAGCCACCACAGGCTCCAAACCGGTAGGCCATAGCCTGACAAACTCCATCCTGGATAAAGTGTGGATAAAGTGTGGTGAATCATGGAACAGCCACTCCCAGCCTCACCCCAAATGCAAACAAAAACCAAAGAGGGGGAAAAACACCTTATTCTCCTAATTCCATTATGAACATTTCTCAGGACTCAGGAAATCGGGATAAATATCAACAAGCTCCTGTAAGTATCCAGAGTCTTTCAGCTTTTTTGAATGTAATAGCTGTCACTCCTTCACTGTCACGACCAGTGAAGGTTTTGGTGCTCAGACAGGATGTTTCCCAGGAAAGCATTTGGCTACTTGGCAGCTAGCAGCCAGGCTTGGAAATGCAAAAGTCTAGAACTTCCTAGGAGCTCTGTTTAGTGTCTAAGGCATTTGACTAGAAACTGAAAGTTTGGAGGTTCAAACCCAAGAGCAGAAGGAAGACTAGGCAATCTACTTCCATAAAGATTTACTGCTTTGGAAACCCAGTGGGGGTTGTTATGAGTCACAGTCGACTTGATGGCAGTGGGTTTGGTTGTTTTGGTTTCTATTCTCAGAACCAGAACCTGCACTCTCCAGCATCCACCCTGGCTGCTGAGGCTGCTGTCCACCTCAGCCCTGGCACACAGCTAGCGCCAAGTTGTCCAGGCACATTTCCTGTGGAGGATTTGAGTCTTTCCTATCTGCTGACTGCAGAGAGGCCCACTAGGTCCACTAAGATTGACTGGCATTTGAGAAATGCCCACTTTAAAGGTAAAGACTACATTCTTACCGAGATGTTCCACATCATCTTGATGGCAAAGGGAAAGGCAGGGGGCTGGGCACTGCTCTGGTCAGTCTCTCCCTGTGGAATGACATCTGGGCCTCTCCCTGTCAGCAGCTCACTGCTCTCTGCCCTCTCCAGGTTCTGGGGCACCAGGGGCACAGTGGCCTCATACACAGCAGCACTACAGCCCTTGCCAATGGATCGCCCTATAAGATACTCCTCCAGCCGGAAGCCTTGCCAGCGTCTACTATCCAATGGGTCAGGCAGCAGCTTGTTTTTCTGGGTGAAAATTGCCTGTGAGGGAAGAAGAATAATGCACAGTGAGACTGTAAGATCCAAGTAAGGGGAAAGGTAGAGTGAAGCCAGGTCCTCACTGTCAAGAGCCACTAAAAACACAGCCAAATTAGGTTTCACTGCTTGTCCTGGGCTCAGGCCATCCTGCCTTGCTCTCATCTTTCAGAATAATTTTTCTCAAACTCTGTCACTTCATCACAGTCACAGAGACAGCCCAACACAGCACACTAGGAATTAGTGAGGAGATCAGAACATCTTAGTTCTGCAGCTGGCACACCACTCCTGGTGCCTGTCATCCTGCCGGCACATTCTTGGAGACTCCTGGTTATGAGACAGCTCTGCCAAGACCTTGGCTGGTCCTACTAGCTGGTTACCAGGACCTGTGGTTGGGCAGGAGCCTGGGATCAATAGTCACACCATTCACTTGGCAGTGACTTCAGATTGCTTTTGCAGGCAGTGGGGTAAAATCAGGAGCATCCTGGGAGTTGAGTGACTTAAGTCCTGCCTGTCTCTGCCTCTTAGGAATAAGATGGGTGGCCTGCTCTGTCAGGAAACAGAATGTACAAGCAATCAGACAGAAACAAATGGCAGTGCAGGCACTGGGAGAGTCCACTTGTCAAAAAACTGGGTACACCCCTGTTTGAGGCAGCGGTGACATCACTTCTCCAGTTACCAGACTTTGCCTTGCTCCTCAAACCTGCCTGATGTGCTAATCCCTTCCTTTCCAACTCTATAATCAGTCGCCCATGTATGCCAGGATGGTAGTCTTCATACCCACCTATGGAAGCACCCTAAGGGCACCCCCCCAACTTCATCCTTTCACCTGCTCTGAGCTCCAACCACAATGCTTTCATGTGTCACTCCTCTGTTCAAATACTACTCAACTCCCCAGTACATTACCCTGGGAATTCCTATATGAAATTTGCTTCCCAGCAGGCCATAAGTTTTCATTTCTCTGGGTAATTGTCCAAGAATGTAATTGCTGGATTGTATGGTAAGTATATGTTTAGATTTGTAAGAAACTGTCAAATATGCAGGCTGAATGATCAGCCGAGGCAAAAGGGATTATACCTATGACCATATATAAGGCTGGTAGATGATACTTCTACATGTGTACATGTATGTGCTGTAAGAATGTTAAAATATATAATAGCACTAACAAGGGGTAAAAGTTATGATAACTTCTTGGCCACAACCAACCACCCTGAGGGAATGAGTCGTTGAACCTGTGAGCTCGGGACCATGGTCAGAGGGGACATCAACCTCAACTGGCATAACATATTACACAAAAACATTGTTCTATATCCTACTTTGGTGAGTAGTGACTGGGGTCTTAAAAGCTTGCAAGTGGCCATCTAGATGCAAATGGATCTCTCCTCGTCCAGAGCAAAGAAGAATGAAGAAAACCAAAGACACATGGAAACCAAAGAACTAGATGGTGCCCAGCTATTACTGTCAACCACTCAGAAATGGATCAGTGCAGGAGATCCTGGATAGAGTGGGAGAACAATGTGGAACAAAACTCAAAATCATGGAAAGAGAGATCAGGTTTACTGGTCTGATAGAGCCTGGGACTGATAAAGCCTAGTCCCTTGAGACTATGGCCCCTAATTACCCTTCAGGTCTGGAACTGATCGCACTCCTGTGGCTTCCAGCCAAACAACAGACAGGCACATGGGGTGAACATTCACATCAGGTAAATACACTCCTTACAGCAATCAATCCATCAGCTGTGGGAGAGAAGGCCAGTGTTTTCACCGGGAGACAGCTTGAAGGGCAGGAATGCATAGGAAAGAAGGAAATAGGCAAGAGGTAACTATAGGGAGGAAGTGGGAAGAGAGCTGTGACATTGTGGGGAATTGCAGTCAATGTCATGACATGAAATGTGTATGAACTGCTGTACGGAAAATGAATTTGCTCTGTAAACTTTCACCTAAATCACAAAAATTAAAAGAAACTGTCAAATATGGAGCAGCTGTACCATTTTACAGTCTCCCTGGCAATGGATAAGCTGTTACGTTTTTGCCCATCCTCACCAGCACTTAGTATTATCACTGTTCTTTATTTCAGTTTTCTACAAACATGTGGTAATCTCTCACTGTGGTTTTAATGTGCATTTTCCTAATGGATAGTGATGCTGAACATTTCATGTGCTTATCTGGCATAAACATTTCCTTTTGGTGAAATAGCTGTTTGAAGCGTGTGCCTATTTTATAATTGTATTTTTTAAAAAAACACAAACATGTTTCCATCTTAAGAGAGCATCTACTATTCTATATCACATGGAATTTTAGCACTAGGGTTGGCAGATCTTGTGATTTTTCAAAACAAGTCTGTGGTAGTTAAGCCTGTGTGTCAGCTTGGCTGGGCCTGGTTGAGTGGCTGGGCAGCTGGATGTAGTATTCCCTGTGATGAGACTGGTAATCACCTCCGTGGTGGAATCTACTGGGAGCCGCTGAGTAGCTGCCTTAGGGATGTGGTCTGCTCCCAGTATGTAAGGAGCAGCTTTAGGAATGGTCTGTAACTTTTGGCACGCTTGAATCCTGCATGTAGCTGAGTCGTTATTTAGCAGCCTGTCACGTTGTCTGCCAATCCTGGGACTCTTAATAGACTTGAATTAATGGCCTGCCATGTGGTTTGGTAACATCAGGACTGTGCCTTCTTACTTGTCAACCTTGGGCTTATCAGTCTCAGCAGCCAGTAGGTGTCTGAGTGAAGAAAGGCCTCTAGCTTCAATGGGCCGGGAGCAGGAGGCAGAGCTGAAGCCCAAGGTTGAGGGGCTTCCACCCAACCCCTAGAGCCTGGCACTTTGAACTCGGACTTAATGCCTCCAAAACTGTAAGAGAATAAGCTGTTTGTTAAAGCCATCCACGGCACTAGAGGTGCCAAACAAAGTCAAACATTTGAGTTTTTTTAATTGGAAGTTAATTGGCAACTCATTGAAAATCTTAAGACACAAGAGGGTGCAATGTGAGAAAAGGACATGTGAAGGGTAAGCCTAGGAGGATCATTGTCCTGGATTTAAAAAAAAAATAGCCTCCCTAGTTTTAAGCAGGATTTGGAAGTTTCCCACTTTTTGTTTCTGCCAGTTTGCCACAGCAAAAGACAAGGCTGAGGACTAGGCCTTGTTACCTGTCATTCAAAACTGGCCAGAGATCAAACATGAGACAATCTGGTGATGGGGAACAAGAACTTGGCTGGAAACCAGGAAACTTGAGACCATTAATTGGCTCTCTACTAGCTGTGTGTCCTTGGGTACTTCTCCCCACCTTCCAGCCCTTCAGCCGTAACCTGTAAAAGGCAAGGGCCATGCTAATCAGTGAGTGGTTCCAAACCCGAGGGTGGGGGATCAGTAGAAATGGTGATCTCTGAGCTATTTCAACTGTTTGCAAAGCGTAAGGAGAACCTTGTGTATCTAGATAGCACTGATAACTCTACATGGGCTAACTAAAACGCTGGGTATGGCGTTTGCTCCTGTCATTCATAGTTTCAGTGTCACTAGTTGCTTGGCTAAACTATGGATGTGGCCTTGCTTAGTAGTTAGGGGCACAGGCTTTGGAGTCAGACTTTGGGCAATGACCTTTATTAACTGTGTGACTTTTAGCAGGTTACTTCACCTCTCTGAGTACGTTGCCTCATTCATACATTGGGAATGACAGCTGTATCAAGGTATAGAAGTGTTATGATTTAGTTGTCATTAAATTTGAGAATCACCACTCTTCTGTCAGTTTGTTGTACTGTGGTGGCTTGCATGTTGCTGTGAGGCTGAAGGCTATCCCATCAGTATTTCAAATACCAGCAGGGTTACTCATGGTGGACAGGTTTCAGCAGAGCTCCAGACTAAGACAGACTGAAAGAAGGACACAGCCATCCACTTCTGAAAAAACTGACCACTGATAACCTTATGAATAGCAGTGAAACACTGTCTGATATAGTCCCAGGAGATGAACCCCTCAGGTTGGAAGTCACTGAAAATATGACTGGGAAAGAACTGCATCTCCAAAGTAGAGTTGACCTTAATGACATGGATGGAATAAAGCTTTTGGGACATTCATTTGCTGATGTGGTATGACTCAAAATGGGAAGAAACAGTTGCAAACATTCATTAATAATCAGAATGTGGAATGTAGGAAGTATGAATCTAGGAAAATTAGAAGTAGTCAAAAAAGACCTCTCACTTGCGGCGGGGCAAGATGGCGGACTAGGCAGAAGGATTGCACAGACCCTCTTCAACAAAAAAAAGGGAAACCAATTAACACAGAC
>NW_006921618.1:5601848-5626676 GCF_000298275.1 Orycteropus afer afer | reverse complement strand
GAAG
The DNA here is from genome assembly GCF_000298275.1 of Orycteropus afer afer. Lineage (NCBI taxonomy): Eukaryota > Metazoa > Chordata > Mammalia > Tubulidentata > Orycteropodidae > Orycteropus > Orycteropus afer. The sequence continues at coordinate 5,626,672 of NW_006921618.1, read as the reverse complement.
AAGTAGTCAAAAAAGAAATGGAATGCATAAAGACTGATATCCTAGGCACTGCTGTTGTTGTTATGTGCCATCAAGTCAGACCTGACTCATAGCGATCTCTCCTTGGGTTTCCAAGGCGGTGTCATTACGGAAGTAGATTGCCCAACCTTCCTTCTGAGGAGTGGCTGGTGGGTTTGAACCACCAGTCTTTTGGTTAGCAGTCAAGTGCCTTAGGCACTATGCCACCAGAGCTCCTATCCTAGGCTTTAGTGAGCTGAAATGGACAGTGATGGGCCATTTTGAATCAGACAATCATATGGTCTACTATGCTGGGGATGACAAAGAGGAATGGCATCACATTCATCATCAAGAAGAACATTTCAACATCTATCCTAAAGTACAATGCTGTCAGTGATAGGATAATATCCACATGCCTACAAGGAAGACCAGTTAATATCTTTTATTCAAATTAATGCACCAACCAGTAAAGTAAAGATGAAGATATTGAACATTTTTTTTAACCAATTTCTGCAGTCTGAAATTGAACAAACATACAATCAAGATGTATTGATAATTACTGGTGACTGGAATGCAAAAGTTGGAAACAAAGAAGAATCATCAGTAGTTAGAAAATATGGCCTTGGTGATAGAAATGATGCTAGACTGCATGATAGAATTATGTAAGACTAATGACTTATTCATTGCAATACCTTTTTTCAACCACATGAAGGGCAGCTATACATATGGACCTTGCCAGATGGGATACACAAAAATCAGATCAACTACATCTGTGGAAAGAGGTGATGGAAAAGCTCAATATCATGTCAAAACAAGACCAGGGACTGACTGTGGAACAGACTATCAATTGCTCATATGCCAGTTCAAGTTGAAGCTGAAGAAAATGAAAACAAGTCCATGAGAGCCAAAATATGACCTTGATTATATCCCACCTGAATTTAGAGACTATCTGAAGAATAGATTTGATGCACTGAACACCAATGACTACAGACCAGATGAGTTGTGGGATGACAACAAGAACATCATACATGAAGATAGCAAAAGGTCATTAAAAAAACAGGAAAGGAAGAAAAGATCAAAATGGTTGTCAGAAGAAACTGACACTTGCTCTTGAACAGAGAGTAGCTAAAGCAAGTAGAAAAAATGCTGAAATAAAAGAGCTGAACAGAAGATTTCAAAGGGCAGCTCGAGAAGACAAAGCAAAGTATTATGATGAAATATGCAAAGACCTGGAGTTGGTAAACCAAAAGGGAAGAACATGCTTGGTATTTCTCAAGCTGAAAGAACTAAAGAAAAAATTCAAGCCTCGAGTTGCCATATTAAAGGAGCTCTGGTGATGAGTGCCTAAAGCATTTGACTGCTAGCCAGAAGGCTGGCGGTTCAAACCCACCAGCTGCTCCATGGAAGGAACATGCGACAATTGACTTCCATAAAGATTTACCACCTTGGAAACCCAATGTGGGTCACTATGAGTCAGAATCAACTTGATGGCAGTGAGTTTGGTTTTGGTTTATGGGCAAAATATTGAACAATGCAGGAAGCATCAAAAGAAGATGGAATGAATACAGAGTCACTGTATCAAAAAGCACAGGTCAGTGTCCAACTATTTCAGGAGGTAGCATATGATCAAGAACCAGTGGTATTGAAGGAAGATGTCCATGCTGCACTGAAGGTATTGGGGAAAACCCAGGCTCCAGGAATTGACAGAATACCCACTCAGATGTTTCAACAAATGGAGCAGCTCTAGGGACACTTACTTGTTTGTTGTTATGTGCTATTGAGTCAGACCCAACTCACAGCGACCCCTCCTTGGGTTTCCAAGGCAGTATCACTATGGAAGTAGATTGCTCAATCTTCCTTCTGAGGAGTGGCTGGTGGGTTTGAACCGCCAGCCTTCTGGTTAGCAGTCAAGTGCCTTAGCTGCTATGCTACCAGAGCCCCTACTTCCTTGTTTAGTAGAACAAATTTAGAAGACAGCTACCTGGTCAGCTGACTGGGACAGATCCATATTTGTGGCCATTCTAAAGAAAGGTGATCTAACAGAATGTGGAAATTATCAAACAATATCATTAATATCACACACAAGTAAAATTTTGCTGAAGATCGTTAAAAAATGATTGCAGCAGTATATTGACAGGGAACGTCTAGAAATGCAAGCTGGATTCAGAAGAGGATGTGGAACAAGAGGTATCATTGCTGATGTCAAATGGATCTTGGCTGAAAGAAGAGCAGAAAGATGCCTACCTGTGTTGAGTATTGTGATGCTGTGTATTGATGATGCAAAGGCATCCAGCAGTGTGGATCATAACAAATTATGGACAACAATGTGAAGAATGGGAATTCCAGAACACTTAACTGTTCTCATGAGGAACCTGTACACAGACCAAGAGGCAGTTGTTGAAACAGAACAAGGGGATACTGCATGGTTTCAAAACAGGAAAGGTATTTGTCAAGGTTGTATCCTTTCACCATACTTATTTAACCTGTATGCTAGCAAATAATCTAAGAAGCTGGACTATATGAAGAATAATGTGGCATCAGGATTGGAGGAAGACTCATTAACAACCTGTGAAATGCAGATGATACAACCTTGTTTGCTGAAAGTGAAGATGACTTGAAGCACTTACTGATAAAGATCAAAGACTACAGCCTTCAGTATGGATTACAGCGCAACAAAAAGAAAACAAAAATCTTCACAACTGGACCAATAAACATCACCATGATAAACAGAGAAAAGATTTACGTTGTCAGGAATTTCATTTTACTTGGATCCACAGTCAACATGTGTGGAAGTAACAGTCAGGAAATCACACCTCGTATTGCACCAGGCAAATCTGCTGCAAAAGATCTCTTCAAAGTGTTAAAAAGCAAAGATGTCATCTTGAGGACTAACGTGCATGTGACCCAAGCCATGGTATTTTCCAATCACGTCATATGAATGGGAAAGCTGGACAATGAATAAGGAACACCAAAGAAGAGTTGATGCCTTTGAATTATGGTGTTGGCAAAGAATACTGAAAGTACCATGGACTGCCAGAAAAGTGAACAAATTTGTCCTTGAAGAATTGCAGGCAACAATGGCCTGACTGCGTTTCACCTACTTTGGTCATGTTGTCAGAGGGGACCAGTCCCTGGGGAAGGATATAATGTTTGGTAAAGTAGAGTGTCAGCAAAGATGGGGAAGACCCTCAGCAAGATGGATTGACACAACGGCTACAGTGACGGGCTCAAGCATAGCAAGGATTGTGAGGATGGTACAGGGCCGAGCAGTGTTTCCTGCTGATAAACATAGGATCTCTATGAGTCAGCGCCTACTCCACAGAACATTACAACAACAAATGTGAGAAAATGTACACAGTCACTAGCCTGGCTCCTGGTGCAACTGGAGGTACATAATTAGCAATATATTTTCCAAAACAGGTTTGAGGAAAGGAAAACAGTAAAACAAAATATGAAGTGTTGGTCCCCTGTGAGGTGAACAGTAAGGGTGAAATGAAGCTTAATCAGTGATTTTCAAGGCATTCCCAACTCTGACAAAGGTAGATCTTGATCCTTGGCGGTTACCTGTAGACATCTCCCAGCCCCGCCTCCGCCCCTCGCCCCGCCTCCGCCCCTCGCCCGCCTCTTGCCTCCGGCTATGGGTCGGCACCACCCCCATCCCCGCCCTCGTGAGGGCCACACCCCCTACCCCAAGCCCGGTCCTCTAGCCCCTAGCTGGGGGCCTGGCCCTGGTCCCTACCCTGTCAACCGCCGGCGCTCACCTGGATCTCCTTACAGGCCGCAGCTGCCCTCCGGCCCTCCGCCTGCTTCTCCTCGATGAGGCCCAACCCTAGCCCGAAGGCCAAAAAGACAGCCCGGCCACAAGGGCCCGCGCCACACCGGGCACGCAGCACGAATTGCCGCTGGAGCCGCGCCGCTAGCCCGGCCACAGACTGGCGGAAGAAACGGTAGCGGTCGGGGAGTCCGAGCCTGCGCGGTTCCGCACCCGGCCCCCGGACCGGGCCTGGGCGTTCTCCTCGGCCCCAACACGCCGCTGGGCCCGGCCGCTCGGCCCGCCCGAAGCCGCAGACTGGTCCATGCTTGGCCGTGAAGCGCAGCAGCAGCGCTCGACCCAGCTGCAGGCCCCGGCCCAGCGCCTGTCGCACCGCCATAGTGGCGCTGAGACCCTGACCCGATGCCACCTGACACGCGGGTCACAGTAACAACAAACTCCTGGGCGGTGCTTCTGCGTAAGGTGCAGGCGACGGTGGGCGGGACCGGCGCTGGGTGGGCGGTTCTCTGTCTTCGACGCGCTGTGGCCTTGTGCGCAGCGGGTTATGTCTCACACTTTTTCTGTTGCCGGGTCCGTTCTGGGAGCTCTAGTGGCGTAGTGGCTAAGGCATTTGACTACTAATCTGAAGACTGGATGTTCTAAACCCACCAGCCACTCCTGGGAGGGAAAATTGGGCAGTCTACTTCCGTAGTGATACTGCTTTGGAAACCCACAGAGGGGCAGTTATGAGTTAGATCCGACTCCACGGCAGTGAGTTTAGTTGTTTTTTTCTGTCAGTTCCGGCAGATCTGACGTTGGTCCTCGGAGAAATGGAGAAAATAGGGAGAAAAACTAATATTTATTGACTATCAACACGAGGAGCTCTGGTGGTGCAGTGGTTTAAGCATTTGGTTGCCAATCAAAAGGTCGATGGTTAGAACTCACCAACTACTTTGGGGAAGAAAGATGAGGCAGTCTATTTCTGAGACGATTTACAGCTTTGGAAACCCTATGAGGCAGGTCACTTGCTATGAGTTGGAATAGACTTAATGACAGTGGGTTGGGTTTGGTGTATCCGCTACCATGTCAGAACCTTTAAATCTGTTAATTTATTTAATCATCCAGTTGAGTAGATGGCAGGCAGTTTTTTTGTTTTTTTGTTTGGCTTACCAAGATAATATCATTAGTGTTTTTGAGAACATTTTACCACGCCCAGAGACATGGACTTTCCCAGAGTCACACAGCTAGTTAATGGCAGAGCCCTGTTACCCAAACCTGCCTTCAGAAGTGCTTGATAATCGAATTCATACTGTTTTCTTTCCATCCTTCCTTACTTCTTTCCATCTTTTCCTCCTTCCTTCCTCTTACTTTGTTGTGGGAATTTTGAAATATGCTCATAATAAATAGAATGGTATAGTGAACCCCAACAATTATCAACAAATAATCATTCTTTTTTTATTCCTTACCCTTCCCCATTATTTTAAAGCAAATCCCAGGCATGATATTATTTCATGTGTAAATATGTCAGTATCTACCTCTAGGAGATAACCCAGTTTTAAAAAATAAATATTATCACCTGTAAAAAGATTACCATTAACTCTATATAATATTATTTAATATCCAGCTGCTATTCAGATTTTCCTAATTATTCGTAAATGTTCTTTTTACATTTATTCAAATTAAGATCTAAACAAAGTCTACATGATTTATTTGGTCGGTGAGCTGTTATTAAGAGACTAAGCCATTCATTTACCTGGGCTGAGGAGGCATATTTGGGGCCCTGCCATTTTAAAAACTGTTGTGCAGTCACAGATACCTCTACTCCTTACCTCTAAGGCTGGCTGCAGATGGGAGGCCCAGAAAGATTTGTAAGACTTTTTCATAGAGGTGGCTATGTTTCTGTGTGTGATTGGATGAGCTTCAGGGCAAGGAGGCATTTGTCTGGCCTGAGACTCATCTAGAGTTGTTTGAATAGCCTAACTCCTTTATTCAGGGCTCATTTACCGCCCCCAGCACAGGCCAGGTTAGACACTGTGGAGTGCTGAGTGGGGATAGGAGGCTTGCTGATAAAAATAAGGCAACTGCAAAAGGATCCATCTTTGAATTGGTGAATTTAGCCATTTAAATAAACACACACACACACTCACTCATTATTGACGTGGTTAGGTTCCAAAGACCAGGTGATGATGTGAAAATGAAGGATGACGACATCATTACATAACTGCCAGATTACATCATTATGTATCTGCTAAACCACAGAGAATCATGGCCCAGCCAACTGACATATAATCTGAACCATCACAACATTGTTTCCCTCTCCTGGCACTTCGACGTTCGTTACTGCTAGATGTTGTTAAAGTGCAAAATAGTCAGATAGTAGATTTTTTACTGTTTTCATAAATGCAAAAATTGGATAACAAGATAGTCGATAACTGAAGAGTAGGTGTATTAAAATATATGTGTATATACGTGTGTGTATGTATGTATGTATGTGTGTATGATGTGTACATGCATGTGTTTTATAAATATGTGTACATAGCATGTAAGTACATATATGTACATGTGTATATAAATATATGCATGTTTGTATATGTATATGTGTCATGTGTATATATATGTATGTATATATATGTATGTGTATTATATGGAGTTCTGGTGGCATAGTGGGTAAGACGTTTGGCTGCTAACCAGAAGGTCAGCAGTTCAAACCCACCAGCTGCTCTGTGGGAGGAAGATAAGGCAATCTACTTCCATAAAGATTTACAGCCTTAGGTTGGTGGTATAAGTGTATTTGTATGTGTTGTAAAAAAAGAAGGGAAAAAAAAGGATTTACAGCTTTGAAAACCCAATAGGGGTCACTGTTGTTGTTAGGTGCCATGGAGTCGTCTCCGACTCATAGCAACCCCATGCACAGCAGAACGAAACACCACCTGATCCCGCACCAGCTCCATGATTCCTGCTATACTTCAGCCCATTGTCACAGCCACCATGTCAATCCATCTCATTGAAGGCCTTCCCCTCTTTCGTCGACCCTCCAGCTTACCAAGCTTGACAGCCTTCTCCAGGGAATGGTCCCTTCTGATAACATGACCAAAGTAGGTGAGACGAAGTCTGGCCATTCTTGCTTCCAAGGAGCATTCCGGCTGCACTTCCTCCAGGACAGATTTGTTAGTTCTTTTAGCAGTCCATGGTACTTTCAGCATTCTTCGCCAGCACCACAACTCAAAAGCATCAACTCTTCTTCAGTCTTCCTTATTCATTGTCCAGCTCTCACGTGCGTATGAGGCAATTGAAAATATCATGGGTCACTATGAGTTGGAATCAACTTGATGGTAGTTGATTTTCTGGTGTGGATTATGCGTGTATATAAAATTGTATGTGCGTGTGTATATATATATATATGTATCATGTTATGTTGTGTATTATATGTGTATATAAATATATGTATGTGTGTGTATATATAAATATATGTATATATGTATGTATATATAAAACGTGTGTATATATGTATGTATTATGTGTGTATGTGTGTATATATGTGTATTTGTATTATGTTATATTTAGTTTTGTGTTTAGATATGTATTATATGTGTGTAATGTATGCATGTATGTATTATGTGTTATATCCCTGTGTATTATATGTTGCATGTGTGTATATAAAAATATATGTATGTGTATATATGTATGTATGTAAGTACCATGGACTGCCAGAAGAACAAATAAATCTGTCTTGGAAGAAGTGCAGCTACAATGCTCCTTGGAAGTGAGAATGGCCAGACTTTGGCTCACCTACTTTGGTCATGTTATCAGAAGGGACCATTCCCTGGGGAAGGATTCATGCTTAGAACGGGGACGGTCGATGAAAAAGGGGAAGGCCATCAACAAGATGGATTGAGATGGTGGCTGCAATGATAGGTTCAGGTGTAGCAAGGATTGTGAGGTTGGCACAGGACTAGGCAGTGTTTTGTTCTGTTGTACATAGGGTTGCTATGAGTCGGAGCCAACTCGACTGCACCTAACAACACTACAACATGTATATATAAATACAGGTATATGTGTGTTATGTGTATATATGTATATGTGAATATATGTATGTATATATGTATTATGTGTATATATAAAAATATATGCATGTATGTGTATATGTATGTGTATATGTATATGTATGTCTATATATATGTATGTGTGTATTATATATGTGTATGTGTGTATATGGGAGCTCTGGTGGCATAGTGTCTTAGGCATTTGACTGATAACCATAAGGCTGGTGGTTCAAACCCACCACACTCTTCAGAAGGAAGACTGCACAATCTACTTCCATAGAGATACCTCCTCAGAAAACCAAGGAGGGGTCACTATGAGTTGGGATCAACTCAATGGCACTGAGGTATTTTTATGTGTGTATATAAATATACATATGTATACATGTATGTAAATGTGTATGTATATATGTATTATGTGTGTATGCACAGGTGTATTATGTGTGTATGGATATGTATATATATAAATATGTGTATGTGTATATTATGTGTATATATATTTATATATGTGTGTATAATGCTGAAAGTGCCATGAACTGCTAAAAGAACTAACAGATCTGTCCTGGAAGAAGTGCAGCTGGAATGCTCCTTTGAAGCGAGAATGGTCAGACTTCGTCTCACCTACTTTGGTCATGTTGTCAGAAGGGATCATTCTCTGGAGAAGGATGTCATGCTTGGTAAAGTGGAGGGTCAACGAAAAAGGGGAAGGCCCTCAACGAGATGGATTGACACAGTGGCTACAACAATGGGCTCAGGTACAGCAGGGATATGGAGCTGGCACAGGACTGGGCGGTGTTTCATACTGCTGTACATGGGGTCACTATGAGTCGGAGACGACAACACCTAACAACAACAATGACGTGTATGTTATATATATAACGAATTGTTATTGTCAGTTGCGGTCAGGTAGACTCATGGCGACCTGTGTGCAGCAGAAGGAAATGTTACCAGGTCCGCACCATCTCCGTGATCATTGGCATGTTTGAGTCCATTCTTGTGGCTGTTGTGTCTGTCCATCTCATTGAGGGTTTTCCTGGATTTTTTTGGGGGCCCCCCACTCCACTAAACATGATGTCTTTTCTAGTGATTTGTCTTTCTTGACGGTGTAAATGAGTCAAAGTCTCATCATCCTTCTAAAGAACATTCTGGTTGCGTTTGAGTGCCTTCTAACCTAGGGAGATCATCTTCCAACACTGTTTTAAAAAAAAAAAGAAAACCAATGCCATTGGGTTTATTTCTACTTGTAGTGATCCCTGTTGGGTTTCCGAGGTTGTAAATCTTTATGGAAGTAGTTTGCCCCATCTTCCTTCCATGGCATGGCTGGTGGATTTGAACTGCTGACCTTCTGGTTAGCAGCCAAATGCCTTATCCACTACACCACCAGAGCTCCTTAACACTATATTGGATGGTATCCAACACTATATTGGATAGTATTCTGTTGTGACTCATAGGGTTTTCATTGGCTTATTTTTGGAAGTAGATTGTCAGACCTTTCTTCTTAGTCTATTTTAGGCTGGAAGCTCTGCTGCAATGTGTCCACTATGGGTGACTCTGCCGTATTTGAAATATGAGTGGCCTAGCTCTGGTAGCATAGTGGCTAAGGCACTTGACTGCTAACCAGAAGGCTGGCGGTTCAAACCCACCAGCCACTCCTCGGAAGGAAGGTTGGGCAATCCTACTTCCGTAGTGATACTGCCTCGGAAACCCAAGGAGGGGTCGCTATGAGTCGGTCCGACTCGACGGCACATAACAACAACAACAGCTTCCAGCATCATAGCAACACACAAGCCACCACAGTGGGACAAACTGACAGACAATGGTCCTGGTAATTTCCCTCTTCAGAAATGCATACTTATGTCCACCAAGAATTTTTATAGGAGCACAATTTAAAAGAGTGTAAAACTGGGAACAACCCTAGTGCCTAAGGCATTTGACTGCTAACCAGAAAGCTGGTGGTTAAAACCCACCAGCCACTCCTTGGAAAGAAGATTGGACAAGTACTTCTGTAGAGATACAGCCTTGGAAACCTAAGGAGGGGTCAGAAACCCAAGGAGAGGTCCCTATGAGTCAGATCCGACTTGAAGGCAATGAATTTAGAATCATATTTATTTGGGAGAGACATAGATATGTTTCTTTTCAACTTATTTGCATCATGATGGTTAAATTCACAACTGATCATGGGTGTGCTCATGAAATAGTGCATTAAAGTTCACAAAGTTTGCTCAATTATCTTTGAACTCAGTGATTTTAAACAACAAATGCATTTTAATGATTAACTTTGTTACATCATTAAACTTTGACTTGAACTCCACTCTCCTTTCTCAGGACAAAGATAAGAGACTTACACAGAAATACAGCAGGGACACAGGGAATGCCTTTCTTAGGGACAATGGTTCTGATTTTATTAGACCTCACCTGTTCTCCTGAGAAGGAGAGTGATTCCATGTGGCACCCAAGGGTCTCAGGTCTCAAGGGATCATCCGAGGTTGTTCTTTACAGTGTCTATCTCTTTAATGATACTGCAAGATATTGAAATTGGAGATATGGTATATGATTTTTTGCCGAGATACCTGTTTATACTCCAGATTGAATGTCCCATGACAATCTCATTCATTCATAGAATGTTTACTTAACATCAGCTATGTACCAGTCAAGGAGCTCTGACAGTGTAGAGGATAAGGTTGCTAACCAAAGGTCAGTGGTTCAAACCCCCCAGCGGCTCCACAGAAGACAGATGAGGGAGTCTGCTTCCTTAAACATTTACAGCCTTGGAAATTCAATAGGGGTCACTATGAGTCAGAATCAACTTGATGGCAGTGAGTTTGGTTTTTGGCTTATGAATCCATCATGAGGCCTCGGTGGCTCAGGGTAGAATTCTCTCCTTTCGTGCAGGAGACCTGGGTTCCAGGTCCTGGTCAGTGCACCTCACAGGCAGCCACCACCTGTTCATCAGTGGACACGTGTGTGTTGCTGTGATGCTGAACGGGTTTCAGCGGTGCATCCAGACTAGGACGACCAGGAAGAACAGCCTGGCGATCTTCTGATACAATCAGCCACTGAAAATCCTGTGGAGCAGAATAGTCAGAACTGCAAGTGATTGTGGGGACAGCGCAGGACCGAGCAGCAGTGTGTCTGTCATGCATGGAGTTGCATGAGTCGGGGCCCATCTGACAACAACAACAGTGTACCAGTCAGGCTTGGAGATGCTTAGCCACAGAATCAGAGGCGAATGCGGGGGGTAGGGGTTATTCTAAAACACCCTGCTCATGAGTATCCTTATGTCCCGTTCATTGTCTCCTTTCCCCTCCAGACAGTGGGACTGTAGTTTTGGTACAGTACATCATTTTCCTAAGAAGCTTCATTTAACCTTCTTCCCCTGAAGGACATGGGGAGAAAATAAAGTGGATGCTAAAATAGAAATGGACAAAAGCAAGACTTAATAAAAGAGCACTGTTGAGGGCTGTTCGACCTTCCCATTCTGACAGCGTCCTCTGGCATGGTTTCCATGCTCTTCGTCTCTCCTGGCAGGAGACAGACACATTTCCCAGAGCAGCAGCATCCTTTATCCACAGACCATTTCAGAAATGCTATCTCCAGATGGCCAGCAGAGGTGGAAGGAGCTGTAGCTGAAACTGTTGATGGAGCAAAGCTGCGGCCACATCAAAATGCTACTACTTGAAACTCCTGGGCTGTAGTTTTCAGAGGTCACACTCAGACAACGTGGGCAGAAGGAAATTTGATTGGGAACAAGTGCCTCTGTTTGGCCTGGAGATGATGGAAACGTGGTGGGGAGTAGGGAGATGTGGTGGTGTTGAGAAATCCAGGCAATTCATGGTTCATATAATCCAATAAATTTGCTGACTTGAAGTGATTGCTCAAGTACAAATAGGGCATGTCACCTGCTGCATAAAGCCCCTCAAAGGCCCTTTGCCTTTGCCCATTGCCCTTGAGATAAAGCCCAGGCCTCTTAGCCTGGCACGGGAGTTTCTTCACTCTTTGGCCCCAGTGTTTTTCTTGCTGTGTCCTGTTGTTCTTGCAATCCTAAGCATGGAGTCCCTAGGGTGTACAATGGTGAACATACTCAACTGTGAACTGAGAGTTTGGGGATTCTAATCCACTCAGAGGTGCCCTGGAAGAAAGGCCTGGTGATCTACTTGTGAAAAAGCCACCACTGATAGGAGCGCAGGTCTCCTCTGGCACACGGGTCATCGGGTCCGGATGGACTAAGCAGCTGATCACTGCCCCCAAGACCATGCTCATCCTTCTGTCTTGATTGACCCTCTTGGTTCTTGAGGTCACCTCCTCCAGGAAACCTTCTCTGACCTCCTGTAGATTGTCTAGGTGCCCCTTCTGTCTTTCCCTCTAAACCGTGAGTTCCTTAAGGACAGGGACTGTGATTTTGAAATCTCATCCCTGAGCACCCAGCATGGGGACTGCTGGGTCTGGAGGCCTGGTTTGAGAGCCACCTGGGAAACAAGCGCCCTATGGGCACACTCCTATCCAAGGGGAGGGAGATACAAGGGACGAGGCTAACCTTCCAACCTCATCAATTTTGTAGGCCGCTCCTACTTCCAGGAAAGAATGAGGGAGGGGTGGATGGAGCCAGAAGGAAATAGGAGTGGTTACTAACTTACCCTCACCCCCAACAGAATTAACTACCACATTTGCTTTCTGGAATTTACACTTTGTTGCTAAATGAATTTCCTTTCCATGGCTTCTTCCTTTTTCTATTTTTCAATTTAAGGAACTCTGGTAATACAGTGATTAAAGCACTCAGCTGCTAGCCAAAAGGTTGGTGGTTTGAACCCACAAGCCACTCCACTGTAGAAAGATGAGGCAGTTTGCTTCAGTAAGACTTAGAGCCTTGGAAATCCTATAGGGCAGTTCTACTCTGTCCTATCACTGCTATGAGTTGGAATCAATTCAGTGGCAGTGGGTAATTTTGAAATTTAAATGCTTTTAAACCAAAGTCATACTTATACATACATACATGGTTTTAAAAACACTAACTGTATGTATGTTGTTTTTAGTGACCGTGGAGTCGGCACCTGGCTCATAGAGACCCTGTCCGAGCACAGCAGAATGACACCTGCCCAGTCCTGCACCATCCTCATGACTGATTGAGGACTGGACTGTTGGTGTCTATAGGGTTTTCACTGACTGACTGGCAGAAATAGACCACCAGGCCTTTCTTCCTGGTCTGTCTGAGTCTGGAAGCTCTGCTGAGACCTGTTCATCATCAGAGTGATACACAAGCCTCTGCTGACAGACGGATGGTGGCTGTGCATGAGGGCCATGGGCTGGGAACCCAGGTCTCCTTCCTGGAAGGGGAGAATTCTACCACCGAATTACTGAATGCCTCAGCAGGCATTTGACTGCTAACCAGAAGGCTGGAGGTTCAAACCCACCTGCCACTCCTCAGAAGGAAGACTGGGCAATGTACTGCTGTAGAGATACTGCCTTGGAAACCCAAGGAGGGGTCACTATGAGTCAGGACTGACTCGATGGCAGTGAGTTTGAATTTTTGAATTTCAGTCGTCTGTGTAGATGGGCTTATCATGAAGAGAATCGTTTTCTATCCCAACTCTCCTTAAGTTCACTCCCCAACCCAGAGGCAACCATATTTTACTCTTAGCTGTTTCTTCTGACACTTTTCTTCATCTCTCTACTATTTCTTAATTTAACAAACTAAGTTCCAAAGCTGACTATGTCACTTTATACATGAAACTGATAGCTAGCTGCCTAGTACCTTTGGAATAAAGTCAACTCCTGGACAGGGCTAGCCAGGCCTGCTTCCTCTAACCCTCCCACCACCCTTGCCTACTTTTTTCTTGTCTGTGTGTGTTTTCAGTTTTTATATCTTCCGAGTGCCCATTTGCTGTATTGTACCCTTGAATGTGGGCTGGACCTACAGACTTGCTTCTAATGAACAGACTTAGGCGAGATGGGATGTCCCTTTTGTGATGAGTTGCAACAGGACTCTGGCCTCTCTCCCACTTGTCCCCTCTTGCTCCCTTGCTTGTCTGCTACCCTGTTGTAAGCTTCCCTGTGCAGAGGCCCATGTAGCAAGGAACTGAATCAACAGCTACAGCCCATGGAACTGAATGCTGCAACAGCCACGTGGGGAAGCTTGGAGGGGGAATGTTCCCATAGTCGAGCATTCAGATGAGACCACAGTCCCAGCTGCCACCTTGACTGTTGCCTTGTGAGAGACCTTGAGCCAAGGATACCACTTAGCCCAGATTCCTGACCCACAGAAAATGGGACATAATAAACATTTGTTGTCTTAAGCTGCTTGGTTTGAGGTAATTTTTTATGCAGAAATAGGTAACTGATACAACCATTACGCCATTCCCACCACTCCTGCTGCATTTAGCCATAGGATTGTTTTTCCTTTTATCTCCCCCTTCTCATCCCTATAAAAAAACTGTATTGTTGTTGTTATGTGCTGTTGAGTCGGACCCAACTCATAGTGACCCCTCCTTGGGTTTCCGAGGCAGTATCACTACGGAAGTAGATTGCCCCATCTTCCTTTTGAGGAGTGGCTGGTGGGTTTGAACCGCCAGCCTTCTGGTTAGCAGTGAAGTGCCTTAGGCACTATGCTACCAGAGCTCCTAAAAAAAAAAAAAACTCTATTAGCAGACTGGACGTCCCTTCCATGCCAGTTCCCATACCCATATAATTATATACAAAATATCACACCATTCCATTTTATTTATTTTTGAACACTGTTTTTCTGGCTTCATTTCTGACACAAGCACCCAAAGGCACCCCTGGACTCTCTGTCAGTTATAACTGCACCCTCCTTCCTTCCAAAATCCTGAAGAATCGCCTAGGTTACATGAGCAATTAGCAGCAGCATCTGGCAAAAGCAGCAGACACATATATGCTTCTGTTTATTTCCACAGGAATTGGAGGCTCTGCTTTGGGGTCCTGCAAACACAGAGAGCTCGAACAGTGGTGCTCGTGCTGCTCTGAAAACACAGAGTCTCGGAACAGTGCAGCTGCCAAGATCAACCGCTTTAAACAAGCACCCCTGCTCCTCTTAGCCTAAAGGATGTTGTTTTTCACAGTGGACACTGCTCAAATAAGTCCTAGAATTCTTCTTTGGGAGTTGCCTTCCTCGGCCTGTTTTCATGAACAGGAATTGTTTCCTGTTCCAGGAACACAGGGCTTAGTTCTTTAATTGGCCCTCTTTTTTGTTTTGAACTTTCTATTGTCATTTGGGTGAAAGTTTACAGAGCGTATTAATTTTCCTCTCAACAATGTGTGCACGTTTTATCTCATAACAATGGCTGCAGTCCTTTCAGTAACAGTGCTCTCACCAGTTCCTCCTTGGAGCCCCCATTTCCATTCATCCTTCTTTCCTTCCCCTTCCTGCCTTCTGAGCTTTGTTTTTTGAGCAAATATTGCCCTCTTGGTCTCATACAGTTGATTGTTCTGAGAAGTATATTCCTCATGGATGTTATTGTTCATTTTACAAGGCTTTCTATTGTTTGGCTGAAAATTGATCCCTGGGGGTGGGTTCAGTTCCAGGCTTGAAGGATGTCTAAGGGCCGTAGACTCAAGGGTTCTACTAGTCTCTATCAGACCCACTCTTCTAGTCGTTTTTATGATTTTGAATTTTGTTCTACATTTTTTCCCCCTCCCACTCTGCAAGACCTTGTGCTCTGATCCCGGTCAGAGTGGTTGGTAGTGGTAGAGGCACCCTCCAGTTCTTCGGCCCTCATTTTTTAACTCCTCCCCAGATCCCACTGCCTAAGTGGATAACGCTTTTCACCCTTTGGCAGCTCAGCTCCTCCTGCTATTTGCTCCCAGGGTGCCTTCTTTCCCTTTGATGACACTGACCATGAACTATTATTATAATCATTTAGATCTTGTTGCTGTCCCCACCACCACCACCCAGTCACCTCTAACTGACGGCGACTCCATGTGTGTCAGAATAGAATGGTGCTCCTTAGAGTTTCCATCGGCTGAGTTTTGGAGTAGATTGCCAGGCCTTTCTTCCAAGGTGCCTCTGGGCGGACTTGAACCTCTATCCTTTAGGTTAGCATCTGACGTTGTTAACTATTCACACTATCCAGGAAATCCTTGGTTTCCCCCAGAGAGACTAAAAGCTCCATAAGAGTAGTGATATTGTGTCTTACTCACTGCTGTGTCCTCAATGACAGGTCCCAGCCCCAAAACACAGCAGTTGTTAATTGCCATCAAGTTGGTTCCAACTCATAGCAACCTATGTACAATAGAACAAAACACCGCCCAGTCCTGTGCCATCTGCACAATTGTTGCTGTGTTTGAGCCCACTGTGGCAGCCGCTATGTCAACCCACCTCATTAAGGGTCTTCCTCTGTTTTGATGGCCCTCTAGTCCAGGAACTGGTCCCTCCAGATAACGTGCCTAAAATACATGAGATGATGTCATATCATCCTTCCTTTTAAGCATTCTGGCTGCACTTCCTCCAAGACAGATTTATTTATTCTTCTGGTACTCCACAGTATTCTTGGCCAACACCGTAATTCAAATGCATCAAATCTTCTTCAGTCTTCCTTGTTCATTGTCCAGCTCTCACATGCATATGAGGCTACTGAAAATACCAAGGCTTAGGTCCTCAAAGTGACATCTATGCTTTTGAACACTGTAAAGAGGTCTTATGCAGCAGCTTTGCCCAATGGAATATGCCGTTTGATTTCTTGACTGTTTTCATGGGCATTGCAGATCCAAGTAAAATGAAATCCTTGACAACTTTAATCTTTTCTTGTTTTATCACGATGTTGCTTATTGGTCCCATTGTGAGGATTTTTGTTTCCTTTATGTTGAGGTGTAATCCATACTAAAGGCTATAGTCTTTGATCTTCATAGTAAGTGCTTCAAATCCTCTTCACTTTTGGCAAGCAAGGTTATGTCATCAGCATATCACAGGTTGTTAATTATAATACTTTCACATATAACACACCACATAAAGAACGTGCACACATATAAAACACACACATGTACATAAGGAACTATTTACATGAGATGGTGTTACACCATTTGTAGAAAACCATATAATATTCATGTTATTTGTGTAAAAATATGGTAGTCTTCCTCCAATCCTGATGCCGCATTCTTCACATAGTCCATCTTCATGGATTATTTGCTCAGCATACAAATTGAATAAATATGGTAAAAGGATACAACCCTAACACACACTTTCCTGATTTTAAACCATGCAGTATCCCCTTATTCTGTCTGAATGATTGCCTCTTGGTCATGTATAGGTTCCTCATGAGCACAATGACGTATTCTGGAATTCCCATTCTTCACAATGTTATCTATAATTTGTTATGACCCACACAGTTAGAATGCCTTTACACAGTCAATAGAACACAGGTAAACATCTTTCTGGTACTCTCTGCTTTCAGCCAAGATCCATCTGACATCAGCAATGATATCCTTTGTTTCATGTCCTCTTCTGAATCTGGCTTGAATTTCTGGCAGTTCCTTGTTGATGTACTATGCAACTATTTTTGAATTATCTTTAGCAAACTTTTACTTGTGTATGATATTAATGATATTCTTCAATAATTTCTGCATTCTGTTGGATCACCTTTCTTTGAAATGGGCATAAATATGGATCTCTTCCAGTTGGTTGTATCAGTACCTGTCTTCCAAATTTCTTTCTTTTTTTTAAACCAAAGTTCTCACATATTTATTAGTTATTCATCTCTTAATGTGGAAGCATGAACACAAAGGGAGAAACCAGAAATTTCCCAATACATGTTCAACTGATTAGACCATGGTGAAATTTCAAACTTGATATGATAGAGTGTTTGTGAACTTGACATGGTAGAATGCTAGTGATATATGTGTGTGCCATCACATGTGTGACTCCTCACAGACCCAGCTTGCTGCTTCTTCAGTTTCTCCTCTTGGAATCGTACCTGATTATATTACCAGTTTTCATTTAAATATTCTGTTTTTGTTTCTTGATCAGGAATCTCTTGATCCTGAAAGTCTTAATGAGAAGACATATTGAGGCTGGATGGCAACTGGCCATACTCAGCATGATGGCAGAGAAAAGATCTTCCAAGTTTTTTGGCATAGATGAGTGAGTGCTTCCAGCATTGCATCCATTTGTTGAAACATCTCAATTGTATGCTGTCATTTCCTGGAGCTTGTTCAGCACAGCAGCTTGGACTTCTTCCTTCAATACCATTGGTTCTTAATCATATGTTACCTCCTGAAATGGCTGAACATTGACCAACTCTTTTTGGTACAGTGACTCTGTATATTCCTTTTATCTTCTGTTGATGCTTCCTGTGTTGTTCAATATTTTGCCCATAGAATTTTTCAGTACTGCAGTTCAAGGCTTGAATTTTTTCTTCAGTTCTTTCAGCTTGAGAAATGCTGAGCATGTTCATCCCTTTTGGTTTTGTAATTCGAGTTAGAACATAAGTAGTGGAGCACACAGTAAGCGATCAAGAAATAATTGTTAAATGCATGATGGAATTGGTTGTAAAAGACTGTTGCCTATTTGCAAAAATCAAATCCATCTTCAAAGGACAAAAATTTGTTACCCTTAACAAAAGTAACAGCAGAAATTTAGCAAGAGCTTACTAAGGGTCAAGCCAAACCACAACCAAACCCACTGCCATCAAGTCAATTCCAACTCATAGTGACCCTATAGGACAGAGCAGAACTGCCTCATAGGGTTTCCAAGGCTGTAAATTTCTACGGAAGCAGATGGCCACATATTTTCCCTGTGAGCAGCTGGTGGGTTCAAACAGCTGACTTTTTGGTTAGCAGTCTACCACTTTTAACCACTACACCACCAAGGCTCCTTGAGGGTCAAACACTGGGCTCTTAATACTTCATTTCTTCATTTAATTCTCACAACAATTCTATGGGGGGATGGGCACTTCATTTCATTTTACAGATGAGGAAACTTAGTCTCAGAAAAATGAAATAACTTTCCTAAAGCTAAACAGTTTGGAGGCTGTCCAACTCCAAAATCCAAACTATTAACCATTATGCTATACCATTTTTCTTTAATTTTTGTTGTTAATTTTAAAAATGTTTTGGTAAATTAAAAACTACAGATATGTAAAAAGAAAAAAATGTCAATGACCTGTACTCTCATGAACCAAGATTTTGACTGAGGTCAACATCATGGTGTATTTCCTTCTAATTCTCTCTTTTCTTTTTCTTTGTCCACCCCCTTTACTGAGAATATTCAGAAGAGTGTGCTAAAGACTCTAAAAGCCATTTCTTAAAAAAAAAAAAAAAAAAAAAGCAGAGTTGAGTTTTGCTTCACACAGCAGTGTTGGAATCAGTTTACTGTTTCCCAAGGTGGCAGCATGTAGGGTGTGTTGTGCAAAACCACTGTTATCTGGCTACACTACCTGCTAACAGGGAGCTCTGGTAGCGTCGTGCCTAAGGCACTTGACTTCTAACCAGAAGGCTGGCAGTTCAAACCCACCAGCCACTCCTTGGAAGGAAGGTTGGGCAATCTACTTCCGTAGTGATACTGCCTGAAAAACCCAAGGGGGGTCGCTGTGAGTCGGGTCTGACTTGACAGCACATAACAACAACAACAACCTGCTAATGTTCAGGATCTGGGTGGGAAGGACTCCCAGGGAAGGGCTGGTTTATCTGTCCACTTCCTGTGTCCCCTCATGTTTGTTAGAAAGGAAACCCAAGCTCTAGTCTTTCCTCATGAAGCACTGGTGGACCTGTTCAGGAGACCAGGGTTTGATTCCTGGCCAGTGACCTCATGGGCAGCCACCACCCGTCCGTCAGTGCAGGCTTGTGTGTGGCTACGATGCTGACTAGGTTTCAGCAGAGCTTCCAGACTGTGGTGGACAATTCTGATTCTGAAAATCAGTGAAGGAAGCCCCTATGGATCACAATGGAACACTGTCTAATCAGTCTAATCTAATGTCTGATCATTGGAGATGGTGCAAGAGCAGGCAGCATTTTGTGGATGGGGTTGGCATGAGATGGGGTGACCTGAGGGCAGCTGACAACAACAACAACAACACATGGCCCACCCAAGGCTAGCTCCAAGGCCAAGGAGGGCAGGCCAGAGCTTTCCACCCTCCCCAGGGGCCAGTCTCGGCTTCTACCTTTATTCAGTCCTGACCTTCCTAATTTTGTGTGTTCGTCCTAACCTATATACCAGTGAAGTAGGCCCATCCCTGACTCTCCCCACACCTCAGAGAGCAGCACCCTCACCTCCACTCCCACCACCAAGCCTGCCTTGTACTCAGTACCTGCCTGGATCAGTGTGTATTTCTGTGCACGAGATCTGCTTCCAATTCTTTCTTCCATCAGACTGTGAGCTCCTCAAGAGCAGAGACTGTTTCTTATGCATTTTTCGCTCTGCAGTATTTAGCATATAAAAGATGTATTGCAATGGAATACTATGCAATAGTAAAGAATAATGATGCATCTTCGAAACACCTCATAACATGGATAAACCTAGAAGACATTATGCTAAGTGAAATTAGTCACTCACAAAAGGCCAAATATTATATGAGAGCACTAATGCAAAACGTCAAGAAAAGGTTTACACATGCAGAAAGAAACATTCTTTGAAGGATACCGGGGGTAGAAGGGGAAGGGAGGGTAAATCACTAACTGGAAGGTAGATGGGTATTAACTTGGGAGAAGGGAAAGGCAATGCACAATCGGGAGGTGAGCGTAAATGATCGAGGCAGAGGAAGACAGGGAGGAGTACAAGAGTTAAAGGCAACAGAGGTGAACACTATTAGTGCACAAACCTGCAATAACGGTAACAACAATAATCTATGAGTGGATACATAGACACTCAAGCTGAACAAGGGTGGGAAGGCGACTGGGACTACACCCACAAATATACATAGGTTTGACAGAGGATATTTTTATATATGTGTTTATATGTGCTGCAAATATATCCATGAATATAGTAGAGCAAACGGGGCAAAATTATGAAAACATAGTCACAGCCAAACACCTTGAGGGAATGAGTAGCTGGTGGTGGGGACTCAGGACCATGGTCATGGGAGACACTAAGGTCAATTAGAATAACATAGTCCACAAAGAAAATGTTTTACGTCCTACTTTGATGAATAGCGACTGGAGTCTTAAAAGCTTCTGAGTGGCCATCTAAGGTGCACCTCTTGATCTCTCTTCATTGAAAGCAAAAATGAGTGAAGAAAATAAAAAATTTAAGGAAACAATTAGTCCAAAGGACTAAAGGACCACGTGAACCCCAGCTTCCATGACCCTGAGGCCAGAAGAACTAGATCATGCCTGGCTGCTACTACTGACCCCTCTGAAAGAGATCATAATAGGAGGTCCCGGAGAGAGTGGGAAAAAATGTGGGAAAAGACTCAAAATCATGAAAAGGGCCAGGCTTACTGGCCCGACAGACTGGTAAAACCCCCAAGACTATGGCCTCTAGTCACCTTTGGGCCTGGAATTGAACTCACTCTCATGGCTTCCAGCCAAACAACAGATAGGCCTACAAGGTGAACATTTACACCAGGTAGGTACACTCTTTAGAACAACCAGCCACAGGAGATGAGAAGGGCAGCATTGGCACAGGGAGACAGCTCAGAGGGCAGGAATACATAGGAAAGAAGGACACAGGGAAAAGCTAACCCCAGGGAGGAAGGGGAAAGAGAGCTGTTACATTGTGGGAATTGCAATCAATATCAGGAAACAAAACGTGTATGAACTGTTGAATGCAAAATGAATTTGCTCTGTAAACTTTCACCCAAATCACAAAAGGGAAAAAAAAGTCACAAACACAACAAGCCCTCAAAATCAGAAAAGTGACCAGGCTTACTGGGCCTAATAGAGACTTTTGGAACCCCCAAGACCGTGGCCCTTAGAGACACTCTTCAAGCCTGGAATGAACTCACCCCCATGGCTCAACTTTCAGGCAAACAGCAGACAGGACTTTAAGGTGAGCAAAAACACAAGAAAGGTATGCATTTGCTAGAACAACCAACAACATGAAACTAAAAGGGCAGCATGTGCCCAGGGGTAAAGCTCAGAAGGCAGAAAGGGATAGGAAAGAAGGGTGGATGGGAATGGGAAACATGGGGAGGAAGTGGGAAGAGAGCTGCTACACTGGGGACTGCGTTCAACGTCACAAAACATGTATGAATTGTTGAATGACAAAGCAATTTGCACTATAAACTTCTATCCAAATTACATATAAAAGTTAAAAAAAGAGAAAACTGTCGTTGTTAGATCCCATTAAGTCAATTCCAACTCATGGCGACCCCATGTAACAGAGCAGAACTGCCCCACAGGGTTTCCTAGGCCGTAGTCTTTCTGGGAGCAAATCGCCAGGGCTCCAGCAGAGGCTCTGGTGGGGGAGGGAGGTGTCAAACTGCTCACTTTGGGTTTAGCAGCCAAGCGTTTAACTATTGTACCTCTGAGTCTCCTTATATAAAAGATAGTGAATAACAGCCCTGGTAGCACAGTGGTTAAAGAGCTCAGCTGCTAACCAAGAGGTTGAAAGTTTCAACATACCAGCTAGCTACTCTGTGGGAAAAAAGATGTGGCGGTCTACTCCATAAAGATTTACAGCCTTGGAAATCTTACGGGGCAATTCTACTCTGATCTATAGGGTTGCTATGAGTTAGAATTCACTCAAGAACAGTGGATTTGGTTTTGCTTGGATTCTGGTCTGAGCTTTGCCAAAGTCCTAGAGCTAGTTCCTCATCCTCTGTAAAGCCCAGCACCTTCACCTGTAAGAATGAGGGGATATCTACCTGTCTTAGCTAGCTAGTGCTGATGCAACAGAAATATCACAAGCAGATGGCTTTAAAGAACAGAAAATATTTTCTTATAGTTCATGAGGTGTGGTAGTTAAAGTTGTATGTCAGCGTGGCTGGGCCTAGTTGTGTGGCTGGGCAGCCGGTGGTAGTTATTTCCCATGATGAGACTGGAAATCAACTCCATGGTGGGATCTACCATAAGCAGCTGAGTAGCTCCCTTAGGGATGTGGTCTGCTTCCCATAGATAATAAGCAGCAGCTTTGGGAATGGTCTCTAGCTTACGGCACACTTGAACCCTGCATGTAGCC
This sequence comes from Orycteropus afer afer, assembly GCF_000298275.1. Classification (NCBI taxonomy): domain Eukaryota; kingdom Metazoa; phylum Chordata; class Mammalia; order Tubulidentata; family Orycteropodidae; genus Orycteropus; species Orycteropus afer. The sequence goes on along the minus strand of NW_006921618.1, from coordinate 5,603,823 downwards.
ATGTCGTTGTTCAGCAGCCTGCTATGCTCTGCTGACCTTAGGACTTCAGTTAATGGCCTCCTGTGTGGTTTGGTAACATCAGGACTATACCTTTTTTACTTGTCAACCTTGGGCTTGTCAGTCTCAGCAACCAGTAGCTGTCTGAGTGAAGAGATGCCCCTAGCTCCAGTGGCCTGGGAGCAAGAGGCTGAACTGAAGCCCAAGGTTGAGGGGCTTCCATTCAGCCCCTGGAGGCTGGCACTTTGAACTTGGACTTACTGTAAGAGAATAAACTCCTGTTTGATAAGGCCATCCCATTTGTGGTGTATGTCCTATTAGAGCGGTACTAGGTAACAGAACTTGAGGCTAGAAGTCCTAATTCAGGGTGTGGCTCTAGAAGAACTCTCTTTGTCTCTTTCAGATTCCACAGCCAGGCCGTTCTTCATTCCTTGGCAATTCCCATGTGCGTGTGTCTCCTGGTTCGTGTCTGTGTCTAATCTGCTCTTTTCATATCTCAGAAGTCATTAGGTTTAGGACACAATTTATACTGATGGGGACTCCTTAACATAGCAAAGAAAACCCTATTCCCAACCAAGATTACATCCATAGGTACAGGGGTAAGGATTCCAACACCTTTCTTACGGACACAATTCAATCCATAATATCACCTCCCAGAGTTGCTGAACACTATATTTTTTTTTAAAAAAAAAGCAAGCAAGAGTATTAGACACACAGTAGGTCTGCAGAGAAACATTTATTACACTGTCTATACAAATCCACGCCTATCCTGTATACTTTGGAATCTCTCAGATTTGACCACGGGGAGGATCCGCACCCAGTGCTCAAGTCAACAGCTGAGTCAAGACCAGATTTGACAAATGGTGGCTGGCAGTGAGGCGCAGCCCAGGGAGACACGGGTGAGAGGCCTCAGAACCCAGCTCTCCACACCAAAGGGCACACAGTTCCAGGATGCTCATTTCCTCTCCCAGCAGAGTATCCAAATCTTTCTATAAAGACAAATCGCCCTGTCTCTTCTAACAGCTGCAAGCAATGATAGAGACAAGAGAGAAACATGTTCTTCTGAGTCAGGATGTTCTGGGAAGTTTATTATTAAAAAAGTCACTCAAAACAGGATGGAACTTTAGGAAGGCTAATGGGGAAGCAGCCCAGACTTGGCTGGAATTTTAAAAAGGCCCACAGGAAGGAAAGGAAGGGATAAGGAACTCTGAGGCCAAGAAGGGCAAAGTAGGGGCAGGGAGGGTCCCTGGCCCAGGCTAAGGTAAGACCCTCTATCTATTCCATAAAGGATGTGATGCTTGAGAATAACCTGGCTATGATGGTTAATGTTATATATCAACTTGGGTAGGCTATGATTCTCAGTGGTTTAGCAGACACTGGACTCACTGCTCTTCTATAACGTAATACAATATCCTCCATTTTGTGATCTGATGTGAGCACCCAAATCAGTTGAAAAGTCTATCAATTGAAAGCCCGTCAGCTTCCTTGGGAGTGTGACCTATATCCAATATATATGGATATCTGGGCAAAACATGCTCTCTCAATCCTGCATCCAACACATTATCCTCTGACCTCCGGTTCTTGGATGTGAGCCAGCCATCTGACCAGCTGATTTTTGGTTTTTCAGCTCCTGCAACCCTGTGAGTCAGGAGAAGCCTTCAGCCTGATGCCTGACCATGGATTTGGGACTTGCCAACCTCCACAACTGTGTGAGCCATTTCCTTGAAATAAATCTCTCCATATTTGCTTCACTGGATTTGCTTCTCTATAGAATCCGGCCTAAAATACTGGCAAAGCCATCTGTTTAGCCCTTATAGGGTTGGGGCCCAAGTAGCTGGTGTCAAGTCTGTAAGGAAAAAAAGTACATATAATATGTGTGTGTGTGTGTGTGTGTATTTATATATATATACACATACACATATACATAAACCCACCAGCCACTCCTTGGAAGGAAGATGGGGCAATCTACTTCCATAGT